>NC_056523.1:320997642-321015662 GCF_019175285.1 Sceloporus undulatus
TCCTCCGTGAGGGGGAGAAGGAGGAGGCAGCGCGGGGCCACGCTGAGAGGGTGGGGGAGGGTGGAGAGGGCGTCGCGCGGCCTCCCTTTCCGCCCCCTCCGCCCCATGCCGTGCAGCGCGGTCAACCCAGCTGCGGCGGGGGCGGCGGCAGGACCAGGCAGAGGCCGGTCCCAAGGCCTTGGTGGGCCAGATGTGGCCCGCGGGCCGTACTTTGCCGACCCCTGGTATAACCCAAAAAAATGTTATTATGAATTTTCAAACAATAGTGTATTGGGTGTGGGAGCCAGCATGGTGTAGTGGTTTGACTCTGGAGACCAGGGTTTGAATCCCCACTCGGCCATGGAAACCCACGGAGTAGCCTTGGGCTCAGAGGAGGCAAAGGCAAACTCCCCGTGAAGAAATCTTGCCAAGAAAACCCCATGATAGATTTGCTTTGGAGTCGCCATGAATTGGAAATGACTTGAAGGAACACAACAAAGTACATTGGGGCCTGTAGAATTAAAGAGATTTTAGAAATTGGATAAATGTTGAAGGTTTTTTTGTGTGTGTATTCGATATAAAGATGAATTGTATGACTAATTACTGTACCTAACAGTGTCATGAATGAGTTAAAAGTTGTCCTTGGAAGAACTGAAAGTACCTCACCAAACTACATAATTAGAGGTTCCCTTCTAAAGACCAGAGCCCCTTATATAGTCTTCTCTGATCAGGTGGCCTGCAGATGTGTTAGACTGCAACTTCCATTCTTAAAAGCCTGCATTGGCCATAGTAGTTAGGAACGATTAGTGACTTGTAGTCCAACTCATCTGGAGAGCACCATGTTAGAGAAGATTGATCTCTACGCTTTGATCAATATGTGAAGAGATATTGTAGGAACCTTGAGACTAACTGAAAAAAAGAAATTGGCAGCATGAGCTTCTGTAGACTTAAATCTACTTCCTCAGATGCATATGAGAAAGTAGATTTAAGTCTATGAAAACTCATACTGACAATTTCTTTCAGATAGGACTTTATCATATGGGAGGCAAGCATTAAATCAACATTAAATCCCATCAATATTGTGCAAAAATGGGTTGATTTTCACACATCACCATTATTGTGCCATTATCCCATGAATAAAGTGGTGACATCATGTGAAAATCAACCTGTTATTGTGCGATATTGGCAGGATGAATGCCAATTTAATAAGGTTTGCCTCCCGTGTGATAAAGTTCATAGTGTCAAAGGTGCTACAGATCTCTTCACATACTGATTTTACAGACTAACACATCTAGATCTTTGAATTCTATTTTTGATGTTATATTGGATCTCACTATCAACACATTTCTCTTCTCTGGCATTGTCTGAAGATGCCAGTCACACAGATGCTGGCAAAACTTTCCTCTTCTGGAATAAACTCTTCTAGAACATGGCCACATAGCCTGAAAAACCCACAAAAAGCCATTTGCCTTCTCTTGGAGTAAAAACTGTGCTTAACCATGTGATTGAAGATCAAAGGCAATTGCCAGTCCTTACACCATATGGGTACCACTTTTTAAATGCTCAGTTGTTACCACATTGTCCCCAGTCATCTTAGGAGGGAGTAGAAGACAAAGAGCATAAGGCAACTTCAGAAAATGTCTGCCATACCTGTCCCTCCATAATGTGTAATTTAAAATGTACATGGTTATATCTTGAGAGTTTTCCCAAAAAAATCTTGCATTAGCTGTTACCTGCAGAGATGGAGAAACCTTGCACCACAATGACAGTGAGGAAGAAATAAATTGTACTGGTTATTACAGGTAGATATGAGGATAAATTGATACTGGGCTGCCATTTTGGGCATCAGCTTCCTGTTCTTTATAATAGGTATTCCTGTCTTCTACCTGCCTGGTGTGGCTTGAATTCTTTTGGTGTCTTATGGAAGCAGTTGGGCATTTTTGCCTGATGTGCAACCTCTGCCTTCAGTTTAAGGTTGCAGTAGCAGAGCACCTTGGTCATGAGGGTATATGTTCTTGGCTATTGGGTATCCATCTGTGCTTGCTGAATGTCTTCTTCAGTTGTGCATTCCATTGCACCTTTAGTTGTAAAACCTTGCCAATCAACACAAAAGACACAATGTACAGTACACTCAAAAAAGTCCACACTACACAAACCCAAAATAGACTCTTGGTCAGTGATTCTCAAACAGCAGGGCAAGCCAACCCATGCAAAAGACTCTCCATAGTTTTAAATACCTTCCCAAAAATTTTTAAAAACAGGGGACGAATGTGATATACATAGACTCTTAAGGCTGCCACCACACTGCAGAAATAAAGCCACTTGGCATCACCTTAATTGCTCCTGATTTAATGAAATTCTGAGATTTCTGAAGCATGGATCTTGCATCAACTTGCCCAAGAACCTTCCAGAAACAGTACCTAACAGCTAGCAGACAAAGTTTTGCCCTCCTGTACTTCTAATACTTTATCTCATTCCGGAAGAAATGTGGGAGATACATACTTAATTGCATTTCTAAGCTGCAGAGTGCAGCACAGAAGATCTAGCCATCTCGGAAGCAAGACACCATTTTTTTGATCAGAATTTGAGAAATATTGGGTTGAGCAGCATTGCTTTTCCATTTTCAGAGTGAAATTGGCACAAAACCGATGTTCATCTGAAAGGTGATATTACTGGGTGGGTTAGCCTTGTGCTGGTATTAAAACAATGTTGAGCAAGTACAGAAATCTGTTAGTTTAATATTACTGAAACATGGCAATGGTTCACCCAGAGTCCACCGCACTAGACAAAATCTAATTTTTGAAGAAGAAAGAGATTATATATATGTATGTATGTATGTATGTATGTATATGTATATGCTTGTTTTTCAGCTATAGAAAGTGTGGTTGGATTGATCCAGTTTATGTTTGCTGCAGAGCATTTGTTTATAGGAGTGTACAGGGAACAGCTGCTTGCAATGAAATAGAAGGGCAAAGGTACAGGCATGGGAAGCTGGCTAAAAAGCTTCTTGAGGGAAAAGGGTAGAGGTTGTCGTAAGGGGCACCATTTCCAATTAGAGAAGAGCAACTAATGCTGTTTTTTCTCCTTTTTAGATGTGCCTTTGGCATGTTTTCCCCAGATTATGCATCTGGAGGGTCAGTTCTTTGAAAAGCACTCACATGTCAAAAATCTCTAGGCATAAGGATGGCTAGACAGGACTGGCCCCACTGTTCAACAAGATGCGGCAGTTGCTTCACATGGAAGGTTAAACTAGTATGCCACTAACCCCTCCAATAGGGGGTTCAGAAATTGGTCAACAACAAGTGTCTGGGCCAATGTGGATATTTGGAATGTAGCAATTATTCTTTGCAAAAATGGCAAATGGTTTTTGAGCAGAAGAAAGTATTTTCTGCACAGGAAACAGCATGGAAACTATATTAGGTATAACTCAGTTTGACATAAAATCATAGCAACCTTTACAAACTGAAAGTCTGTACAGATGAAAAATACAGAATCCTGTATACACAAGTATACTGAACTAAGTAGCTGACAGAGGAGTCCAGCCTATAATTTTATACTAAACTGAGTTATACCTAATGCATTTTCCATCTATACAGACTTTCAAACTGTAAAGGGTGCTAATGTTGTATTTTTTTTTCCATTTTACCAAAAATGTCAATTTTTTCCTGAAATAAATTTGGACACTTTCCCCCTATTGCTTCAAAATTTCTAGAAATGTTACATCTTTAGCTAGAAGTCTGCCTGAAAATGTTGTAACTTGACACAGGTGCCTGTCCTGAGATCCAGAGCCTCAGTTTAGAGCAGTTCTACTCAAAGTGGTGATCCATGGACTAGTGGTAGTTTATGAGCCATAAGCTGCAAGTCCATGAAGAGTATCCAGGAAAGAAAGGAACAGTTGTAACCAATGGACACAAATATGTTACTGGTCCTTGGTGCATTGGTAAGGGGGGATCTGATAGCATGAGAAGCACTAGTTTAGAATACAGTAATTTGTTATTTTCTTATAATCCTCAGACCAGCCCTCTAAAAAAGTTCAATATTATAATTCCCATATTACAGGTGGGGCACTGAGCTGGACTGAGAAAGGCTTGCTCAAGGCCACCCGGTGTGTTCAAGGCAGGTGTTGTCTATGGAATGAAGACTATCTGATTCATCATTCAGAGGAGACTCTGCCTCCATGTTACACCCAATCAGTCTCCTTCCTTGTAAATCCTTTGGTTGGATAAACATGTTGGTTTTGTGCTTACATGTGTTATTTCTATTTGGCACCTCACTCGGAGTTTGACTTGAAACATTTGTCAATGGCATGACATATGAATTCAAAACACTGCAATATATTTGGTTGCTGGGGCATGACATTGGTTCTGCTATCATGCGTTCCTTCTCTGTCATAGAAAGGTAACAGACTTTCTCCACACAGCTGGGTTCCTTCTAGATGGAAACTGTTCCATGTCTAGGAACTAGGTAGTGCAAGTCCATGTTGTTGCTCTTGTTATGTGCCCTCAAATTTTTTTCCAAGTTATGGAGCCCCTAAGATGAAACTATCATTTCTTGGGCCGCCAACATTTCACAGATGAAAACTGGAATGTGTGGCCAAGTAACATCAGAATGTGTTCAAGATGGTGAAAGGCAGAATAGATAAGCTAGCAGACTGCAGCAGTTTGCTTTTGTCTGAGTCTATTGGAAAGGGCAAGATTCTGCCCTCTTATCTCCACCCTACTAAGTGCAAACTACAATAAGATTACATATGACACAAGTTAATATAACACAGGTTCACTTACACACGTTACAAAAAACATGTTCACTCTAGGCATTTTCTAGGTCTTCCAGTGCAATTCTGGAGTCATAGAGTTGCACTGGAGGAGCCAAAAAATGCCCAGAGAAGTGTTCTCTGTAGGAACCTCTGAGTCCTCCAGCACAACTCTCTAATTAACTTCCAGCAGCAGCATACCATATAATTGTTCAGGATGACCTAAAAAATGCTTAGAGAGAACATTTCATCATTCAAATCAGGTTTTAAAAAATGGCATTCCAGATTATTGTACTGTATTCCAGGAAGGGCGCTGGAATGTATCCCTCATATAATATGTGGTCCTGTACTTTTGCAGTTTGAACTCAGTTTGCAGCAACCGAGGGGGAAAGTGAGAAGTAGAGAGAGAAACTGGGACATTTTAAAAGGAACTGAAGAAATGGGCTGAGAGAAGATTAATTGGGATTGCCCCTGCCAAATCTGGACAGTTGGCATGCATACAAATCTCCAGGCGAATCAAGGGTTGTAACATTTCTTTTTTGCTTTCACCCCAACTCCTCCAGGATGGAAATTGCTAAGATTAGGGGGCACTTCATCTACTTGCCTTCTTCATTGTGATGTGAAGGCTGGGATTTTTCAAAACAAATACCTCAAAGCAAAATCCAAACCTGTTATGTTTTTCATCGACATGCCAAATAAAAGGAGTTACCAGATGTGCAGCTGACATTGGCATAAGACATGAAAGTACAGCACTTGGCTTCCCCTGCACAATACAGACATTCCTGGGTTGCTCCTTGTCAAGTGTGTGATGGCTGGCAAAAATTTACTTATCATGCTTCTATCCAGCCTTTTTTTTTCCACAATGAAACACAGGTAGATTATTCCAAGAAGTCTCCCATCCAGGTTCTGGCCAGTCCTTGTCCTTTTTAAAGTAAGGTTGCTTCGATATGTACCTTCATACCATGCCATGGGAAGAGTAATGTGGGCAGGGGGAGAAGACAGCTGAGCAGCATTCAGCTTTTTCAAGCAACGTTTTGACCATACTGAAGGAGAGAAGCAGATGCAGGAGCTTTATCATAAGTGGTAGCATGGGATTGATACCTGGAATCACATGATTACCAAACTCAGAGTACTATAGCAATGATTTAGGAATTCATTTTGTCTAAATTCTTTTGAGCATCTATGAACACTGTCAGATGTTTTTGTCAAGTGGGAACCTCCAAATTCAATCAAAACATAGGTGAAATTTGGTGGTAGCTCGAGATTTAATCTGACAGCTTTCACTGCTGTGTGGAGAATTTCTTTACCCACCTCTAATTCCCAACAACACATCCAGTGCTGCTAAGAAGAGCCTGAGATCCAAAGGATGGACATTTAATGATGCCTGGTGAAGACATGCAGGTAGGCTTGCCAGATGGAAAATTGAAGACAGATACTGAACCTTTAGTGGTTGTGCAGAATATGGAATTCCAGCAGCTGTTGTTTGTTAGCTAGTTGAATGACAAGCAACGCCTGCTGAAAGTCTACACAGCCATTAAAGGTACAGAAGCGTACTCCAGTTTTCACTCTAGCAATCCTGCATGCAGGTGACAGCTGAAGAAAAATACACTCATCTTACTGTAATGTTTCTGGCTGTCCTCAAAATTCTGATGTTTTGCCTCAAAAGGAATACCCATATCTGTGTGCTTTCAGTCTCTACATACCATTCTCTCTCTCAGTCTCACTCTGTCTCCCTCCACCCCCGTTGACTATTTATGCTGTCTGATGGTTGCTTTCATAGCTGTTCATGTGGAAGAGAAAGCAGGGGACAGCTGTTTGTAATGCAAGTGAACATCCTGGCCAAAGTAGCTTTTTGCATTCAGAAGCAAGAAAGAGATGCAGTTGAAGAGCATCTTTAGCAGTCTGAGAGAAGAGATGGCTGAAAGCTATACCTCCCCCAAATTCCATTTGCAAACAACAACAACACTCGAGAGAGAGATTTTGACAAGGGAGTGAGGAGGGAGGTGTTGAGGAGATCCAATATTTTTAATAACCATAAATAACCTCCATTGCAAAGTAAATGACAATGGGGGGAAGGGGAATAGCCCAACTTTTTGGCTATTGCAGATGGTGGGCTTTCCCCTTAAGCCTTAGAAGAATGAAAGATGAAAAAGGAGTATGCAGGTTTGTTGCCTTGGAGGGTGGCACCACAAGAAAAACAGGAGCCACATGTGGAGGAAAGGCCACAACTTTATTAAGCAAACCAGCAACCAAAGGTAGGGTTGGCCCAAAGCATGAGGTCTGGATCTGGAGCATCGTACAGCCTGCTGTTGTATGATGAAGGGACATGTCAAAACAGCAAGGCATCGGGATGAGCTAGGGGCTAAGGGAACGCCATCTCTTCATCCATGCAAGCAACAAATTGCATGTACAACAAAAGCTCCTAGTCACCGGGAGACACTGTCATGCTATGGCCCCCGCAATGGCCACAGCGCATGCCCTCAGCACTCCCATGTCTCGCAGGGACTCCCGATGCAGTGCTACGCAACCCGTGTAGACCATACCCACCATATCCAGAACCCATGCTGCCGCCCCTAGTTGTGACAAGGAAAGCCAAGCACCCTAGGGAGGCAGGGTAGGAGATCCAAGCAGCAAATGGCGCCGAGCTGGAGCGCCACGTGGCCTTAAATAGGCCAGATACTGGGCAGGGCCAGGAGGGGAGTTGCCCCACCCCCAGGGCAGCCAGCCAATCAGTCGCCCTGGAGGACTGGGGCGACCATAGAGATGAGCTCTCCGCCCCCAGAGTGTCCCTCTAGAGGCGGAAGTCCCTCCTCCCCCCCCCCCCGGCCAGCCAATAGCCAGCCAGAGTGCCCCAGCAAGGCATGCTGGGGTGTGCAGCACTGCCAGGTGCCCTTGCGGTGGCCGGCCCCAGCGGCAACATGGCCTGTCTGCTGAGTCAGGCGGCCGCCTTTCTCTGCTGTCCCAGGTAAAACCAGGTGTAATGCTTTTAAGGCTACAGAAGGGTAGATTTTTATTGAACATCAGAAAGAACATCTTGACAGTAAGAATGGTTCTGCAGTCATAACAATTATAATTGGCACTTCACATTTGCAGCTTTGACTTTTGTGGATCTGATTATTTGTGGATTTGATTAATACATCCTCTCTAGGAATCTCTAGGTCCTTTAACGCAACTGCCATCTAGAGGTTCCTACCAAACACACTTCTCTAGGCATTTGTAGGTCCTCCAGCATGTTGACCACAGAATGCTGCCAGTGAACTTAGAACCATGATGGCAATCTTATGGCACGCGTGGCAGGAAGAGGAAGAAGTGGTGCACACCTGTTCCTCCTCCTTTCCAACCTTTCCTGGCCTTCTGTTGCCTCTTTGGAGGCAGCTGAATAATAATAATATGATTTATTTAGATTTCCTGCCTCTCCCTATGGATCGAGGTGGAATTACAACAGAATAAAACATACAAAGTACAAACAATAATGCATTATGCTATCCCCTTATAGCCCCCCAACCATTACTTAATAGTAAAATACCATAACAGTTAACATTGTTATACAAAAAATTAAAAATACATAGCATAGCAAGTAATCAGAGCTTACCATAACATAATAATTGATAAGACAATCCCCAGCTCTCCCCCGACAGCAAAAAATCAATGAAATACAAGTTACATACTTGAAATAGTTGTACTAGTTATAAAACAGATAAAGATCAGGCAAAAGGAGTCGGACCATCAGCAGCAGACAGAGCTGTTTAAGATTAACATTGTCTGCCTCCCTTCTGTTCCTCCTCCTTCCCGATCCTTCCCGTCTGCCAGGGACAGTGCGGAGGAGGAGGTCGAAGAGGTAAATGCCTGTTCCTCTTCTTCCCCCAACCCCTCACCTGGGCCTTCAACTGTCTCTGGAGAGGCAGTTGGAGGGCGGGAGAAGAAGTCCTGCCCCGGAAGTCCCACCCCCGGCACACAGCCCCTAAAGGGTTCACAATGACTCCATGACACCTGGAGATTCCTGGATAGGTGTTCCCTCAATTAATTTTTTTTTTAAATTTATTATTTTCCATTTTCATAGGGGTTCTCCACTCCTAACCCCAGCAAATGTGGAGGTCCCACTGTAACTAGAGGGGTGGTGGGGTCTCTTTGTCCTGATGTCTGCTGGGGTTGCTCTTAGCTGGAGTTCCTCTACTGAACAGGGGGTTGGATTTGATGGCCTATGAGGCCCCTTCTAATGCTATGGTTCTTCGATTCTAGGAGATCACTGTAATTGAATGACCCTGATTTTGAGACACCCCTCCAAAACAAACAAACAAAAAAAAAAACACCCAAAATCCCAAACACCCTAACCTCTGTCATTTTCTGGGATCTTCCCCTTCCCAGCACATTTGAGCCAGGAGCAAAGAATTGGAGACAGGCATAATGTATGATACCCAGAAGAGGCCAGGCCAGGCTGGGCCACTGGACATATAGCCAAGGAAGCAAAGAGTTGAGGAGGAGTATTTGGAAGCAACGTAAAGAGAGAGAAAGAGAAGGAAAAATGTGGGTTGGACCTCTGGAAACTTTTCTGGCATAGTAAGGTCAATAAAACATCCTTTCCAAGGGAAGTGGTGTGTTCCCTGCAGCTGGCGCGGTTCAGACCCATCCCTTGGAAAAACATTTGGGGGGAAAACAAATCTGTGGGGAAAACAATCCTGTCCCAGTGGGGGGTGGACTGGATGTGCTAACAGGCTTCTTCTTTATTCCTTTGTATCATTAAGTATCTATAATTAAGGAACCCTCTTTCATACTCTTGCCTCCAGAGTCTATCCCAGGCTTGCCTGTACCTGCTCTTAATCCAGCCTTAAACCTGCTCAGACGCTCCATGGCTTCTCTGCTTGCATTGTTGCCTGTGCCCCACACCCAGCACTGATATAAAGATAACTCCCCCTACGCATACACCACACACATACGCACACAACACACACACACGAACACACACACCCCACCCTCAGTCTTGGTGACTCAGTCCAGCAGACTGGGAGCAGCGGCCGTGTGGGCACACCACATCTGTTTCTGATTTAATGTGCCAACTCTCCAACCTCGGCTTCCCCTTCACTTCTCCCTGAGGGCTTCATGAACTGACTGTGTATGTTTGCTTTTAAATACACACACACACCTACGCACCCTTCCCCACCTTCTTTTTCCCCACCATGCCACCCCCGTCTCCCTTTTCATTGTCTTTCTGCATGGGCGAGCAGCTTATTTTAGGGGTTTCTTGACAAAGGCTGACAGCTCTTCAAAGAAGATGATGTCCACATCCCCCTGGGTTTGGTCCAGGCTGGGCAGATTTGAGCCAAACCAGTTTTCTGTGGTTAAGGCAGGCCCATATTCTCCCTCACAGGAAGGAAACCCACCCATTGAGTCTGCTGTGGAGCAGGGTTTTAAAATTATGATTGTTATTATTATTCTTCCCTTGGAAGAATCATCCCAATAGACAAGACTATTGGTTTCCCCTTGGACTGACACAGATGTTGTTCCACCCTCTAGTGTGGCTAACACCCTTTTCAGTATCTATGAGGTGGGCATACATGGCATGTTCATAGCAGTGAACCCATCTTACAGTGATTCTCAATCTTTGGTTCTCTTCATGTTTGGACTTCAGTTTCCAGAATCTTCAGCCATTATAGCCAAGGGCATACCCTACAACTGTCCTGATTTGGCAGGGACTGTCCTGATAATTCCTCTGTCATCCCTCTTTTTCGGCAGTTTAAAAATGTCCCTGTTTATTTTTTTTCCCACCCACTTTCCCCCTTTGACCTCAGCTTACTTCAGTTGCTGCAAACTGAATTCAAATTGCAATAGACGTTTGCACTCAATTAACTCAGCGATGAGAGAGGAAAAGAAGGAACAGAATTTTGCCCTTTCCAGTAAGCTCAGGCAAAAGCAAACTGCTGCACCATCTCCCAGATTGTGTGTTTTTCCTTATTAATAACTTTTACTGTCTTATCAATGCTCTGATTATTTTTGACCACACATGTCCCAGTTTTCATCTGTGAAACATTGAAAGGCATGCAGTGGTCAGGGATTTTGAGTACAGAAGGCCAGAAGAGCTACTGCATCACTGAGCCTCTGAAGAGTGCTATTAAATTCCACATTTTTTTCTAGGCTTACTCTGCAACCTCATTATTATTCCTGAGAGTCCCAGGCCCTTGTTTTACTGTAGATGAATCCTTGGTTATCTGATCTGCATGGTTTTTTCTCTGTTTCCACATTCCTGAAATCTGTTCTGGGAAGGCTGCCACCCCAGCTGGCATTCAGGGGCTCTGGCCCAGATGCCAGCTAATGAGGAAGGGTTCTGTGGCATTCCTAATGTTGAAAAGCATCTGGTTGGCGGTGATGCTTCCTTTAAGAAAGCTGCCCTGTTCAAATTACTCGCCCAGGGCTCCTGTCCCTTGAGCCTAGGGTTGCCATCCCGGGGGACCTCAAAACTGGGAAAAAATGTAGGACAAGGCTTAAAATGTAGGACATTTTAAAAAAAATTTCCTGGCCAGGAAATTAACCAAAAAAAAGGTCCTACATTTTTAAACCTTCTCCAAGGCCTCGCTGGGCCTGGGAGACAGCCTCTCCCAAGCCCCTCGAGGACTCTAGGGCCCCGCTGGGGCCTGGGAGACTCTGTAGGCAAGAGGTGCACCATGTTAAGAACTGCATTAAGCAAACTTAGGCTGCTGCACACTGCTTTCACTCTCATTACTCCATCCTATGGAATCCTGGGATTTGTAGTTTGTTGTGGTGCCAGGGCTGGGCTTTGAAATCTCAGACATAAGAGAGGCAAAAGGCTTGGGCTGCATCTACACTGGAGAAATCATCTGGTTTGAGACCACTTTAACTGCCTCAGCTGAATGCTATGGAATTCTGGGAATGGTGGTCTGTTCCAGCACCACAGCAGAATGGCAGTTAAACCCCTGGAAAGCTATCTGACCAAGGTGACCAATGCCCTCACCCCAAAATGTAGGGCACCCAAGCAAAAAAAAATGTAGGACATGGCCAAAAATAAAAGCTAAAAACACCCATGTAATTATAAATCCATGCTTCTTAGCCATGATCCAAATGGAGGACATGTCCTGGAAAAGGAGGAGGATGCCTGGTCACCTTGTCTCTGGTCCAAAATACACTGTAGAAATAAAACAATGCTGGGCTGAAATGCCCAGAGTTCCTCACCAAAGCTGCATCCACACTGAGGAAATAATCCAGTTTGAGAGTGACTTAACTGTCCTGGGTTAGTGCTGGGGAATGCTGGGAATTGTAGTACATTGTGGCCCCAGAGCTATCTCTGACAGGGAGTCCCATAACTCTCCAAACTTAGTTGAACTGCAGTGCCCAGAATTCCTCCCCAGGTGCATCCATACTGAGGAAATGGTCCAGTTTGAGACTGCTCAGTGCTGGGGAATCCTGGGAATTGTAGTCTATTGTGGCACCAGAGCTCTCTGACAGAGAAAGCCAAATGCCTCAGACACCAGAATTCCAGAGCATTGAGCTTTGGCACTTAAAGGGGTCTCAAAGTGCAGGGGAGGGGGGAGAAAAGCCTGGGAGTGTGAATGAGCTTGGCTGTGGGGCTGCTCCGAGAGGAGGAGGAGGAGGAGGCGGAGGGAGGAAGGGAGCCAAGGGAAGTGCCAGGACCATAGAATCATAGAATCATAGAGTTGGAAGAGACCACTAGGGCCATCCAGTCCAACCCCCTGCCATGCAGGAAATCCAAATCAAAGCATCCCTGACAGATGGCCATCCAGCCTCTGTTTAAAGACCTCCAAGGAAGGAGACTCTATCACCCTCCGAGGGAGTGCATTCCACTGTCGAACAGCCCTTACTGTCAGGAAGTTCCTCCTAATGTTCAGGTGGAATCTCTTTTCCTGTAGCTTGCATCCATTGTTCCGGGTCCTGTTCTCTGGAGCAGCAGAAAACAAGCTTGCTCCCTCCTCAATATGACATCCTTTCAAATATTTAAACAGATCTATCATATCACCTCTTAACCTTCTTTTCTCCAGGCTAAACATCCCCAGCTCCCTAAGTCGTTCCTCATAGGGCATGGTTTCCAGACCCTTCACCATTTTTGTCGCCCTCCTTTGGACACGCTCCAGTTTCTCAATGTCCTTTCTGAATTGTGGCGCCCAGAACTGGACACAATATTCTAGGTGGGGCCTGACCAGAGCAGAATACAGTGGCACTATTACTTCTCTTGATCTAGACACTATACTTCTATTGATGCAGCCTAAAATAGCATTGGCCTTTTTAGCTGCCGCATCACACTGTTCACTCATGTTCAACTTGTGGTCCACTTGGACTCCTAGATCCCTTTCACACATAGTTTCATTCAGCCAGGTGTCACCCATCCTATATCTGTGCATTTTATTTTTCCGCCCTAAGTGCAATACCTTACATTTCTCCGTGTTGAATTTCATTTTGTTAGCTTTGGCCCAGTTTTCTAGTCTATTCAGGTCATTTTGAATCTTGATCCTGTCCTCTGGGCTATTAGCTATTCCCCCTAATTTGGTATCATCTGCAAATTTGATAAGTATGCTTCCAATTCTGTCATCCAGGTCATTGATAAAGATGTTGAATAGCACTGGGCCCAGGACAGAGCCCTTTGGGACCCCACTGGTCACTTTTCTCCAGGATGAAAAGGAGCCATTGTTGAGCACCCTTTGGGTTCGGCCGGTCAACCAATTACAGATCCATTTAACAGTTCCTTTGTCTAGCCCACATTTTACCAGCTTGTTTGCAAGTATGTCATGGGAAACCTTGTCGAAGGCCTTACTGAAATCAAGATATACTATATCCACAGCATTCCCTTCATCTACCAAGCTGGTAATTTTATCAAAGAAAGAGATTAGGTTTGTCTGGCATGACTTGTTTCTCTGAAACCCATGTTGACTTTTTGTGATTATGGCATTGCCTTCTAGATGTTCACAGACTCTGTTTAATGATCTGCTCCAGAATCTTTCCTAGTACTGATGTCAGACTAACTGGACAATAATTGTTGGGATCCTCTTTTTTCCCCTTTTTGAAGATGGGGACAATGTTTGCTCTCCTCCAGTCTGCTGGGATCTCTCCTGTTTTCCAGGAGTTTTCAAAGATTATTGCCAATGGCTCCGATATTACATTTTCCAGTTCTTTTAATACCCTTGGATGGAGTTCATCTGGTCCCGGAGACTTAAATTCATTTAGATTAATAAGGTGTTCCTCTACTATCTCTTTACTTATTCTGTACTGAAATGCCCCTATCCTGTCCTCTGCTCCATTATCCTCAGGTTGAGCACCCTTTGCCTTTTCTGAGAAGACTGAGGCAAAGAAGGTGTTGAGTAATTCTGCCTTTTCTCTGTCTTCTGTTAGCATTTTGCCATCTTCTCCACGCAGTGGCCCTACCGTTTCCTTCTTCTTCCTTTTGCTGCGGACATATCCAAAAAAGCCCTTTTTATTGTTCTTAACCTCTCTAGCAAGCCTGAGTTCATTCTGCGCTTTAGCTTTTCCGACTTTACCCCTACACATGCCTGCTATTTCTTTGAATTCCTTTTTTGTGATTTCCCCCTTTTTCCATTTCTTATACATGTTCCGTTTCAAACTTAGCTCGGTTGAAAGTTCCTTAGTCATCCATCCTGGTTTCTTGAGACACCTCCCGTTTTTCTTTCTCACTGGAACTGTTTGAAATTGTGCCTTCAGTATCTCTCTTTTGAGAAACTCCCATCCGTCCTGAACTCCTTTATTTTTTAGTATTTCTGACCATGGAATCACTCTCAATACTTCTCTAAATTTACTGAAATCCGCTCTCCTAAAGTCTAGGATGAGTGTCTGACTATGCCTGGCTTCTCCTTTCCACTGTATTACAAACTCCAGGAGAACATGGTCACTTCCACCTAATGATCCCACCACTTGCACCCCATTAACCAAGTCATCCTTGTTGGTTAGGATCAGATCTAAAATAGCTGACCCCCTTGTTGCCTCTTCCACCTTTTGGACCATGAAATAGTCTTCCAGGCAAGTGAGGAATTTGCTAGACCTTGAGGATCTGACTGAGTTTGACTTCCAGCAAATATCAGGATAGTTGAAGTCGCCCATCACTACTACATCTCTCTTTTCTGACTGTGTGGTCATCTGTTCTAGAAAGATATCATCCAATTCCTCCGTCTGACTTGGGGGTCTGTAGTAGACTCCCACCGTAACATCCTTGTTGTTTCTCTCCCCTTTGATTCTTATCCAGATGCTCTCCACCTGGCTTCCATGATTGATGTCCTGGATCTCTTCACTGGTGTAAATATCTCTGACATATAGTGCTATTCCTCCTCCTTTCTTATTTGGCCTATTTCTCTTGAAAAGGTTATACCCATCTATTTCCACATTCCAATCATGAGACTCATCCCACCAGGTTTCAGTGATGCCTATTATATCATATTTGCTTTGTTGTACTAGGAGTTCGAGTTCATCTTGCTTATTTCCCATGCTCTGTGCATTAGTGTAGAGACATCGCAGACCATGGTTCCCTTTTACTTGCTGCCTGTGCAAGTTTTTTTGCCTCCCACTGTTGGGTCCTTGCACTGTTTGCCTTGTCTCCTCTATGTCAGTTTGACTATTTTCGCCATCCCTTTCGCCTTCCTTAATCCGGAGCAGCCACCTCTCTTCCACCGCAGCCCCCAGGCAACGCCTCCTCTGTGTATTATTCAGCCTCCTTTTGTCAAAAGAGCTCTGGTGCCACAAGAAACTACACTTCCCAGAATCCTATAGCACTGAGCCATGGATGTTTAAGGGGGGAGTCAAACTATTTCTGCAGCCTTTGCTACCCCAAAGCCCTTCCTATTTACAAGCAAGGCAAAAGCTCTTCCTTCCAAGCCATTGAAAACCAACCCAAGCGGAGGGCTGATTGCTTCTTTCCCATTGGTCAACTTCGGGAGAAATTTGCATATTACAATTAAAGGTGTTTAGGGCCTCAAAAACGACCCTGTGATAAAGAATTACAAGAATACTGACGCGGTTTACATTTAAAAGATGAGGCAATTAAACTCCCAGACAACATGAACGATTTATGGCCTTTTTTTCTTTTCTCACTGTAACCTGGAAAGTAAGGCTTCCTGAGGGTATATATACCAAGTGGGCTCACTTGGTATATAATAGCTCTGAGTGGCAGATGTTTTAAAGAGCTGCTCTCTAGGCTACGCCAGTGCGCCAGGTGGGGAGAGTGGTGCACAGCCGTGCGCGGAGGAGCAGACCCCGAACCGGGAACAAGGCGTGGGGGGCCCCCAAACTGGGCCGTGACCGTGAGGGGCCCCCCAAAAGCGTGATTGTCACGGGGGCCGCCGGGTTATGGCATCCCTACTTGAGCCTCAAAATTATATATTTTGAAAACAAATTCTCTTGTGTTCCTTCCAGTTTGAGTGGTAATATTCCAGCCTGCTCCTGGAGTTCTTTTACATGCTGCTTTCTGGATGCTCCATCCTGAAGCCTACCAATTCTCTCCAAAGGTCCTTGGCATCCTGATGGAACTGAGACCAGGTTTTTCCACTTGTCTCTTTCTGTCTTCCTCAGATTTCACCTGGAAACATGTCCGCAGTGCAGTTTCCAGCCTTTATAGACAGAACTCTCTGCGTGGGCGGCTGACTGCCAGCTTCTACCTTCCTGGCTGTTAACTTCCAGGGATCCTGCTGTGGCTTCTCTATAGCATGGCACCGTGCCCAGCGTTTTCTCACTTGGCAAAGGCAGAGCACAGCTGGGATTTCAGGCTCTTGGGATAGCATACTGTGGCCCATAGACTTTTCGGCTGTATTTCCCAAGCTAGCTGCTCTGTCTGGTACTGGCAGGTTGAAGGAAGGAGGAAGGGGGGTGACGGTGGCAGTGATGCGTGTTTCCTTTCTGAAAGAGAGAACAGCAAGGGCCGCCTCACACGTCCCAGGATAGCAATATCATCATTGTTGGTAGACTTCAGAGACATAGCTATGTTAGTCTGGAATATCAGTATGTGAAGGGATCCTGTAGCATCTTTGAGACTAACTGGTCGAAAGAAATTGTACCATAAGATGCATGTGCATCTCAGGAAGTAAACCAAATCTACAAAAGCTTACAGTACAACATCTTTCATTCAGCTTCAAAGGGGCTACAAGATCCCTTTGCATATCATCATTGTTGATATTGTTGTTGTTACATTTTATTAATTTATACCCTGTCTTTTCCCCAGTACTAGGACTCAAAGCAGTTTACAAATTATTAATAACACTACAGATTAAAAACATACAAAAAAGTCATTCCATATAAAGAAAGCTGTACAACTTGTGAAAGCAGGCCATGAAATGTTCATGTGGTATTAGCCTGAACATTATTTTAAATACTTGTTTATTTATACACCATTTTGATTCTCTAACAAGTCTCTCCTCCAGTGGTTTACAAAACAGAACCAAATCAGTCCAAACATTTTTTTCCTTCTTAATATGGTTTGTATCCTGCCATTTCTCCAAAACTGGGATGCAAGCCAACTCCCAACAAGATTAATTTGTACAGTGCTTTGCACAGATAAAACCACAGAAAGTTATAACCTTAAAACACAATTAAACAAATTACAATATTCAAATGCAAAATAGAAAAAAAGCTCTTTGAAAGGCCATCAGTAAAAAAAATACAGCAGTGACCTGTTTGAAGCCCTTT
Organism: Sceloporus undulatus; assembly: GCF_019175285.1. Taxonomy (NCBI): domain Eukaryota; kingdom Metazoa; phylum Chordata; class Lepidosauria; order Squamata; family Phrynosomatidae; genus Sceloporus; species Sceloporus undulatus. Next base: position 321,015,017 of record NC_056523.1, read on the forward strand.
CCTCAGCAGCAAATCACTCACCAAAGGGCTGTCTGAATGAAAAGGAAAAAAAAAAAGACTTTGCCTGACTGTTGTTCAAAGGTCTTTTCCTTTGAGCAACACCAAATAAACCAAAAAGGGAAAGCAAATGACAATGGAGTCCCTAGTGCAACTCTCTTTAAGCATGAGTAGGAATCCATTGTCGATCAGAATCTTCTAGTTGAAGATCAATATCATAGATGACACTCCCAGGTAGGAATGGAAATAATATGCATAATTAATGGTTCTCAAGTTGAAAAATTGATTTCCTGACTGTCACTTGTTGGGAAGAAAAATAGAGCAGTGCGAATGTCATGATGTGTTCTCCTGCTATTCAGTGTCCCAAAGTGTTGTGGAATAAAAAGAATTTTCAGGAAAAGGGTACATACATGCAAAAACAAAACAAAAAAACAACCATTTTCTGTACAGAAAATCAGTTCACTGCACGCGCGCGCGCACACACACACACACACACAGAGAAAACAAAAAACAAACACAGAAATTTCTGTGCAGAAAAACTGCTCAGGAAAAAGTGCAAAAAAACCCCACCCGTGGCTGGAATCTAGCTGGAGAGTTACGAATGTGTAGCCTGGAATTACACATTTCTAATTTTGTGATATTCACTATG
>NC_056523.1:321015672-321078048 GCF_019175285.1 Sceloporus undulatus
TAATAATAATAATAATAATAATAATAATAATAATAATAATAATAATAATAATAATAATAATAATAATAATAATAATAATAATAATTTTATTTATATATCCTGCCTCTTCCAAGGATCGAAGTGGGATTACATCATTAAAATAATAAAATACAAATTGAACAATCAATAAAATACTAATATTGAATTATACTACTAATTATGTAGCCCCTAGTTTAAGATGTGTGTGTGTGTGTTGTGTGCCTTCAAGTAGTTTCTGATCTATGGAGACCCTATCATGAGGTTTTCTTGGCAAGATTTGTTCAAAGGAGATTTGCCATTGCCTTCTCCTGAGGCTGACAGAGTGTGACCTGCTCAAGGTCATCCAGTGGGTTTCATGGCTGAGCGTGAATTGAACCCTGGTCTACAGAGTCATAGCCCAATGCTCAAACCACTTCACTTTGCTGGCTCTCGTGTAGGGACCATGAAAATTCTGCAATCCCCATTTACCAGGAAACATTCACTCCAATTGACAGTGGTCTGTTCCTCTCTCACTCAGGAATCTGCTGACTGATGGTCCCACCAACCCCTCATGCAAGGGATTGGCATGACTCGTCATTGTAACAAGGACACTGCTTCAGTCTGTTGCAATGAAGATTACTCATGGGAAGGGGTGGAAATATCAGTCAGTTGCTTCCTAAGCAACCAAGGAACAGACTCCTGTCAGTTGTAGTGACTGCTTCCCAGTTAAGGGGGAATTGGGCTGGAATTCACTGCATAGCTTCATAACTACAGTCGGCCCTTCTTATACACGGATTTTTTATACACGGATTTAAGCATACACGGTTTGAAAATGTTCCAAAAAAAGTATAAATTTACCTTGATGTTCCATTTTTTATTAGGGACAACATTTTGCTATGTCATTATACTTAATGGGACTCGAGCATACACGGATTTTGTTATACACGGGGGATCTTGGAACCAAACCCCAGCGTATAACAAGGATCCACTGTACACTAGTTACGCAAGAGGATTCCAACCCATGTATTTTACTCTGCCGATTAATTCCTATGAAACACTTCAAGATGTTTGTATATAGAGAGAGTTGTTGTTGTTGTATGCCTTCAAGTCATTTCTGATTTATGGCGACCCTAAGGCAAAACCATCATGTGGTTTTCTGAGACGGTGATTCTATGACTCACCCAAGTCATGGGATTTTTTTGGCAAGATTTCTTCAGAGGGGGTTTGCTGTTGCCGTCTTCTGAAGTTGAGAAAGTGTGACTTGCCCAAAGTCACCCATTAGGTTTCCATGGTCGAGCAGGAATTTGAACTGATGTCTCCAGAGTCCAGCACTCAGATGGCTACACCACACTGGCTCCCATAGGGAGAATACTGCAGAAGATGATGTGTTTTCTGCCACGGCATGGAGAAAACTACCATAACTGTTAATCCTCACATGCAAAGAAATAGTCCAGGTATTACATCCTTGCGCCCACATGTCATACAACCGTACAGGGACTTATTCTGTCTTGCCATGATGAAACATTGGGCGGTCCCCACCATGTACAAACTGGGTCACCAAACATTTGAGTCCTTGTTTGCCCAAAGCCACAGGAGAAACCATTTTCAGGTGTGGGAGTCTGAATTATCTCTTAACCAATATAGACTATGACATAATTACAGGAAAGAGAAATTTAAAGCCCAGTAAAGATTTTTTCCCCTGGAATTACTTTAGTAGTTTAAGGGATTAGTGCTATCTCATATATGAATCTTAATTCCCTCCTTAGCATCTTGCACAAACCAAAGTGAAAAATGGAACCCTATTGTGTATACATGTGCACACAACACACACATGCCTGTAGACAAAGGAAGACAAAGGGAGAGGATGGGTGTTGGTAGCTTTGCTATAGGCATAATTGCCAGTGCCTGGGAATTAGTGGATGTACAGCATGATTTCATACTATTTTTTGCTGGGGAGTCACATCTGAAGACAGCTACAAAATAGGTGGTAGTTGGGGACTTATTCTGTGCAAGCTATACATTTTTGTACAGAAAAGAACATTGTCTTTGCAGGTAATGAAAACACGACACAATTTTCTATGCAGAAAATTTTATTTTCTATGCAAAATTGTACAGAATAAGTCATGAATTGCAAAGAATGTTTTCTGTCCAGGAATCACCTTGTCAGGCTTTCCAGACATTCAAGGAACAGGTTTTTTTTTTTACCTTTTCTTTGGAATATTTTCCTATGTTCTTTCCATCCCTAGTGAGGAGGAAGTAAGCCTTCTCTTGAATTCAGTGGTGCGCTTAGAAAATAACACTTCTTCAGAGATACTCTCAGCTCTGTGTTCATACCCATTCCATCCTTGGTCATAGTCTCCACTTTCTGTTAAAAAAATCAAATAATAGTCTTTTTATTTAAAAAGACACATTTATCTTGTTGTTAACTGTGTTTTTCCTGTTTTGTTTTGTTTGTAACATTTAAAATAAGGCAGCAGTGTTCAGTTTACCTTAGTGGTATTTTCTGTTTCTTCTAGATTTTCTTCTAACCAAGAGTATCTACACTGCGCAGTTATAGCACTTCCATACCACTTTAACTTCAGTGTCTCCATCCTATTGAATCATTTGATTTGTAGGTTTGGCCAGGTACTTGCTTTGCTTAAGAAGAGCCCTAGTGGAGAGTGCAGGGGAATGGACCAGACTTCTAGCAGGCAATTCTAAGTTACAGTGGTGCCTCGGGATACGAAATGATCGGGTTACGAAATTTCCGGGATACGAAAAAGTTGGATTGGCAAAAACTGTTTCGGGTTACGAAATATTTTTCGGGTTACGAAATTCATTTTGGCGCGAAATTCAAATGCTGCAAAGTGCAGCTATAGGCTTTCCAGTGCTAACGGAAAAGTGTTTCGGGTTACGAAATTTTCGGGTTACGAAAGGAATGGCAGAACGAATTAATTTCGTAACCCGAGGCACCACTGTACTAAACTGCAGATCCCAGAATTCCATTGGGCAGAGGCATTACAGTTAAAGTGGTGTCAAGTTGCTATAACTGGCAGTGCGGAAACACCTACTATTGTCATAGGTTGTTGGGTGAACACTGTAATTTTCCCACCAAGTTAGGGTCTGTCTAGCTAGCTAGCTAGCTAGCTGCTTTATATCCTTGCAGGGACCCCAGGTGGCTCACAATGGCCTGTTACAGACAGGCCAATGTGATCAAAAACCAGATGCAGTAAATTATAATGTTGAAAAATAATCCATGAGTTGGAGCAGGTGATAATATCACATCCCCTCCCCAACATCTGGTCAAGAGCCTTTAGGGCTGAAGGGCGGGGTATTAATAAAATAAATAAATAAATAAATAAATAAAGAAAGAAAGAAAGAAAGAAAGAAAGAAAGAAAGAAAGAAAGCTTGGAAAATAGCTAGAGGAGAGTTTGGCAAAGTCCTTCTTTTGGTCCACAGTGCCCAGAATCCTCTAACCAGCATGGCTGCTGGTCATGTTTGCAGAGGGATTCTCGGAGCAGCAGTCAAAAAAAGTAACTTTGCCAGGCTGGGAATCCCATTCACCAGCCTCTGATGATCCTGCACTTCCAGACAAGAAAGGGACACTGGAATAAGGTCTGTTGTTTTCTTATATGTTCCTAGGAGGAAACCATACAGCTGATTTTCTTGCTTAATATAAAAAGTTGTAATCAACAGCACAATTTTGGCATGCATGAAGAGACTTCTACATGCAGCCTCCATGTGTGCATGGAGTGTATTTAACCATGTAAGCCCTACCATTCAGCTCCTAGCAGTGGAGGGCTAGAGCAGGTACTCAATATCTTCCATTTACTTTGCTGGATTTTAGGAGAGAGAGGAAGTACACACCCTCCAACTGTTCTGATTTGGTTGATTAATTCCATGCCATTGCCATCCCACTATTTCAGCTGCTTTTAAAATGTCCCAGTTTTTTTTTCCTCCTCCCACTTTCTTCCTTTGTCTATGGCTTACTTCAATTGGTGCAAACTGAGTTCAAAGTACAAATGTAGTTTTGTTGTTATTTTTGTCTTCAAGCCATTCTTAACTAATGGCAACCTTAAGGCAAACCTATCATGGGGTTTTCTTGGCAGAATTTGTTCAGAGAAGGTTTACTATTGCATGACTTATCCAAAGTCACTCAGTGAGTTTCCATGGCTGAATGCTGGTCCAACTCCAATGTCCAACTCCAATACTCAAACAACTACACCATGCTAATTTGCACTCCATTAAATCAGGAGGTGAGAGGGGTGAAGCAGGAGAAGAACCTTGTTCTTTCCAGTAGGCTTAAGCAAAAGCAAACTGCTAGAACCTCTCCTAGTTTATGTGATCTTCCTCATTAATAATTTTTGCAGTTTTGACCATCTTCTGGTGTGGCTTGGCCACAGGCATCCCTGTTTTCATATGTGAAATGTTGCAGGATGTGAGAAAATTGTCCAAGCTGGGCCTTTGTTATTGTTGTTAGGTGCCTTCAAGTCATTTCCGACTTATGGCGACCCCCAAGGAGAAACTATAATGGGGATTTCTTGACAAGATTTTTTCAGAGGAGATTTGCCATGGCCATCTGCTGAGGCTGAGAGAGTGTGATTTGCCCAAAGTCACCCAGTGGGTTTCATGGCCAAGTGGGGAATTTGAACCCTGTCTTCATAATTGTAGTCCAGTACTCAAACCACTACACCATGCTGGCTCTCAAACTGGCCTACATGATACAATATAAATATAAGCAAGACCATTTCTTTTGCAGTAGGAGTGAATCCCTGATGAAAGTTCTTTCTCGGGATCAGAAACTCAATACCAAGCTGACTGATAATTCTGCAGCTGCAAACTAGATCTCAACCCACTGTAGAAAGATTAAGCGGAGAGGACACCATCAACCTGCATGTATGCAGCAACTATGTAGGACTGTGCCAGATATTCAGGTTGAAACTGGCTATTTATACAGAGTAGATCCACCCTGAAAAGTATTTGAGCAATGTGACTATTCATCCACCTCCCCCCGCCCCACTTTTTTTAAAAGCCGAAAATCTGGTGGTATTGTTTCCCCAGAGCTGATTCTTGGGCATCTTTTCCTGTCCTGGGTTCTGGCTCTTTCTTTTACTAAATTACAGCCATCTCTCCGTATCCACAAATTCTTTATCAATGGATTCAATCATGCAAAGCTTGAAAATATTTTTTTCAAAATAGAAATTCCAAAAAACAAAGCTTGATTTTGCCATTTTATATGAGGGACACCATTTTAAAATGCCGTTGTATTGAATGAGACTTGAGCATCCATGGATTTTGGTATCCACAGGCGGTTGACTGATTGATGAGAGACAGCAGTGTTGTTGTCGTGTGCCTTAAGTAATTTCCTAAGGCAAGCCCATCATGAGGTTTCCTTGGCAAGATTTGTTCAGAGGGTTTTTTGCCATGGCCATCCTCTGAGGCTGAGAGTGTGTGACTTGCCTAAGCTCACCCAGTGGATTTCCACAGCTGAGTGGGGATTCGAACCCTGGTCTCCAGAGTCACAGTCCAATGCTCAAACCACAACACCACACATGTCCCTCTAGCAGACCATAAACCACAGGCAGGCATGTATAAACAAACTAAAAATATGCCTTAAAAATAATTTAAAACCAAACCATTCAAAAAATGAAATTTTCGAGAACCAAAGGCCTGGGTGCTACTAGGGAGAAAGGGTCCAGAACTGACAGCTACCAGGAGCATTTTCTACCAGTGGATGCTTTTGCCAAAGGAATGGCTGCTTCTCTCTGGTGCTGTGGGACCCACTCTACACCAGGGCTACTTTTTCTTGCAACCGCAGAAGCAGAGTCGTCTTCTGAAATAGCTTTCCCCCCTTGCTGATGCAGCAGTTCTAATCACAGCTCCTGGCTCTCCAAAGTGGTTTGTGGCAAAGGGGGATGACTCAACCGAGGGAAGACACTGGGCACATTGTCTCCCTTGGAGATTGCTTTTCCTTCACTCCTTTGAATGACTGAGTCCAGAAAGGAAATCAAATAGCCTATAAAAAAGGGCAGGATGGTGGCCTTTGTAGGTGGCTATTGCCAGTTGCAATTACTGTTTCCACCAACCCAGAAAAAGGTGGGAGCTTTCCTCCAGCTCCTCAGTTTAAAATGACAAATTTCTTTTTCTTTTTAACAAATGTCGTCTCTTTAATTCCGTCTCACATGTAGTGTAGAATTTTTGGAATGGGGGTGGTGGTGGTGTGGGGCTTGGGTTATTTTTTTCCTTCCCAAAAAGGACAACTGTAATTTCAGGAACTGGGCGTACAATTTCAGGCCCTTAGATCTCCAACTTTGAATTGAGGAAGCCATTCATCCCATACCTATAGTTTGCCATTTGCTTGGCCAGCATGCCTGTGTACTCCACCCAGCGGGCTTCTCCCACCCACCTATCTTCCACCACTACACATCCCACCCTTCCTCACATACATTATATGTCGGTAGCATTTCAGTGAGGACATAGCACCCTCAAGCATTTCACAGGTGAAAAAGGGATGTGGCCAAACCATGTGGTCAAGTTATTAGTGCAAAAGAAGCCACAAAGTAGGGGTACATCTACACTGTAGAAATAATGCAGTTTGACCACACTTTAACTTCCATGGCTCCATCCTACACAACCCTGGGTTTTGTAGTTTTGTGAGCCACCAGCATACTTTGGCACAGCAGGCCAAATAACTTGTAAAATTATAAATCCCAGGATTTCATAGGATGGAGCTACAGCACATAAAGTGGTGTCAAATGGCTTTTTTTCCCTACAGTGTAGCTGCACCCTAGAAGGGGTTGCAACAGTTTGGGGGCAAACTGCCTTTGTACTTTGAACTCAGTTTGCAGCAGTGGAAGTGCATTGAGGACAAAGAGGTAAGGTGGGAGTGGAAGAGGAAAGAACTGAGATATTTAAAAAGCAGCTGAGCAAGTAGGACAACAGAGGATTCGTTGGGACTTTTCCTGTGAAATCAAGACAGTTGGAGGGTTCCCTCCTTGATCTAGGCATGACTGCTTTGGTTGTTGGTGTTTAAAACGTAGGTCATTACTATTATAGATACATAACTCTCCACCAACATTACCTACTGTTGTACAGTTCCTTCTTATACACTGATTTTTTATACACGGATTCAAGCATCCACGGTTTGAAAATATTCAAAAAAGTATAAATTTCAAATATCAAACCTTGATTTTCCATTTTTATACGGGACACCATTTTGCTATGTCATTATATTTAATGGGACTTGAGCATCCACGGATTTTGTTATCCATGGGGGATCCTGGAACCAAATCCCAGCGTATAACAAGGGTCCACTGTAGTTCGGGCTGAGAAGTCCACCCCAGGTATGCTTTTATGCCTGCCTCAAACCCTCAAAGGCACCCCCCATCCCCATGTACCCCACAGTTTTGAGGAGACAGTTTGCCCAATGTGTTAACTTCATTCTGGGGTGGTCTGCAAGGGAGATACTTGCAGAGCAGGTCTGTTATACTTATTTGCACATCAGTCTCTGTGCTCTGTGTGCCTCTGATTTGAATCTGAAGAGCCTTAATATTTTCTGAAAGTTGTTTGGAATTGGTGTTAGCCAATTTTTGGTTAATACCATCTCCCTGGTTTGGGAAATGCAGCTGAGAAAGACACAATGGACAAGAGCACATCAGCTGATTGATATCATTGCCTAGATACTAGAGCTTGGAAATGCTAGCGGGTTACATTAAATGGAAAGTTAATTTATTAGCATTAGTCATTTTCAAGAAAAGTATTAAAATCACTTGTTGACCAGAATCCTGTTGGTGAGATATGCAAGCATAATTTGTGCTACACAAGTGGAGTGAATTTTGTGGATAATTTTCAACAGTCATAGTCAGCAGATGATGGCAGAAATGGAGTTGCATATGTGGAACCATTGCACATGTTTTACTGTACTCAGAGTAGTGTGTGAATACTTATTGCTTCTGCGTATTGTTGGTTGCATTCACGCAAGGAGTTGTTTGCCCATATTCTTGACCATTTATCCACGTGTATGATATTCTGATATTCTGTTTAGGAGTCACATAATGCCAGTGTAACATAACTCTGCAAGTGGGCATTTGTGCTATGCTGGAGCAGTTGGCCATTGTCTTAATAATTAGCAACACATTACTTTTAAAGTTTAACAAAAACCAACTTTAAAATAATCCAAATTTACCCCCTCCCCCAATGCAATAAATAAATTAACATAACATAAAACATCACTTGTCACTCAAACTTTTAACAACAACATCGCCGGTACAGTCTAAGAAGTAAAGAATCGTGTTTTTTTAATTTTATTGATTTTATTATAGAGCTAAAAACACACAAATATATTTACATTTTCACATTACAGTATATCACATTCCTTCTCTTCCACCCCCCACCCCCCATTTCCCGTTGCATATCATTCTTTACCATCCTAGATGTCTCTTACACACATCTTCTCATATCACTTATTCAGCTCTCTTCTTTGTTCCTCCTTCGTTATCTATTCCTTAGAACCATCTCGGTCTTTTCTGTATCTTGTCATATACTAAGAAATATCTCATCTTTAAGAGTGTACATCTAAATCATTTTTAAAGGTTGTTTTTAAAATTGTGATTTATGATTAACAAATTAACTTTAAACTAATTGCTTCCAGGCACTGTTTGGTCACATAATACATTTGTTCCAGTGGTTTTCTTGGAGCAAGAATCACTGAATAATTGTGAGAAGGGGACATATTTCAGGAAATGGCCTCCGCTGGTTTGAATCACTATCCTCTTGTTAAAGAAGGTTTTGGAACTCATCGGTTGTCACTCAGCACCCACCCGATCGGAGAGTTTAAATTATGGGCAAAGAGGAGGCCAGGATGTATAAATATGGACAAGGGATGATTGGGACAGAAATTTGAGCAAATAGAACCTGCTTGTTATGATCATGCTGTTACATGGAAGTGTGCAATTAAGTCTGAAAATTGCACGTTTCTGCTGGAGGGTCAGGCGGTTGCTGTTTTATTCATTTCCTGCATAAAGGGATAAAATGGAAAGCACAAGATGCAGAATCTCAAGGGGAAGGAGAACATCCCTCCATGACCAATCCATTTTGGGACTCTTTGTAAGTTCATTTCAGGTTCCACGATTAAGGATGGGGGAATCCCAGATTCCTAGTTTGCTCCTGCACCAAAAATAGTGGTCTTGGTTCCCCAAAATGTGCTATATATATAATTTACTCTTGAAACTTTGATTATTTCAAGCCCTGCCACACCCCACCTGGTTTGTAGGTCTTCATTAGACATTGCCCACCCAAATTATAGTACGTTTGATAATACCTGTTTTTCTACAGATATTTAAGTTGTGCAATGGGGAGGGGTACAGACAAGCATCCAGACAAGGAATCTAAAGTTCACAGTATAGTTCCCTCCCCTTCCCCCCACCCCCAAATATCAGTAACTTCTAAAGATGTCAGTGTTCACTTGTTTTGGTATTCATTGCAAGAATAAATAATTTCAAGTATTTCCTTTCTGTAACGTGACATTGGAATAGCTTTTGCTTAATTTTTTGGTTGATTTTTCATACATAATGACTAAACATTTGTTGTTGTGTGCCTTTAAATAATTTCTGGGTTATGGTGATCCTCAGGTGACCCTGTCAGTTTTTCTTGCCATGATTTGTTCAGGGTGTGTGTAGCATGGCCTTCCTTTGAGGCTGAGAGAATGTGACATGTCCAAGGTCACATGGTGGGTTTCCATGGCTGAGCGGGGATTCGAACCCAGCTCTCCAGAGCCGTAGTCCAACACTTAAACCACTACACCACACTAGCTCTTGACATTTGCCTGTACAAAACATTTGCTCATACTAAAAGTAAAGTTTATGTTAAAATTCTGTATTTTGAGCAGAAAACAATGTATTTTGCACAAAAAATGTGGTGTTTTCTGTATAAAAATGTTGAGTTTGGGACAAAATGCAAGGTTTTTGTACAAATTAAGACTGGCATTCTGCTTGGGACTTACATCTTTGTAAGTGTCCTTATACAGAATCGATGGGGTCATTTTAATAATAATCATAATAATAATAGATTTATTTTTATCCCGCTTTTCCGCGATGATCAAAGCGGCATACAGATTAAAATTTCAACATAAAAATACATACATATCAATAAAAACAATGTTAAAAAAATCACATTAAAAGCTATTACACAGCCAGCTTGGTTGAATTGATCCAAAAACATTGCAAAAATCGTTACACAATGGGAGAGAGGGCATAATATCACATCTCATGGGGGGAAAGCTTGGTGAAAGAAAAAGGTCTTAAGGTTCTTTCTGAAAAGGTCCAGGGAGGTGGTGGAACGGAGCTCGTTGGGAAGGTTGGGGCCGAGATGGGAAAGGCCCTTTGCGAGGTCGCTGCATATTGCGCAGTTGGGACCTTCAGCAGATTCTTCCCAGCTGACCTGAGTGTGCGGGGTGGATTATATGGGGAGAGGCGGTCTTCCAAGTACCCTGGGCCCAAACCATTTAGGGCTTTATAGGTAGTTACCAACACCTTGTATTGGGCCCGGAAGCGATTTTGCAATATCCTTCTTCACCTAGAGAAATGTATGGGCATCCATTGTGCAGCAGTGGGATGACTAATGCTCCATTAGTGCCAGTGGAGCTCCCCAATGTGTTTCTGGACCCCATCTAATTCTAGATAATCCCAGAGCATGACAGGCATACCCATTTTGCATTGGTGCACTCTTGCCAGTGTCCAGATGTGCATCTTTGCAGTTTGCTAACAGTGCTTCATTGCATTCTTGCTATGTATCTATGGATTCATAAAGTTACAAAACATACTGTGATGTAGGTTCTTGGCTAGACTTTTTGCCCAAAAAAGTCCCCAAATGCAAAATAAAATGAAATGAAATAAAAATTTCATAGCAGTAAGCCTTTTATTTTTTTTAAAAAAAAATATCTCGAGACAACTTTCTTTATGAAGACTGAAAACATTTGCAAGAATTATTTCTGCCTCAAACAACTTCCCAGTGGTGCTTTTTGCTAGTCGCTTGCACACTTCTACTTTCACTTCACTCTCTATGGTTCAGTTCAAACTGCAAAACTGTTTCATTCAGCTATCTTCAAGTGGATGCAACTGAAATTCTTAGTGGCTTGGAGTAGCCTCCAGCCATCTAAGCCATTAAACCTGTATCACTTGGCGCAAAAATATAAGCGCTTCCCATTTTACTGCATATAATTGATTAATTAAAAACTACATTCATACTAATTTAAAATTAATGAATGAACATAGTCCTTAGCTCATTTCCTGAGGAATGTTCCTACAAGGTTTTGTAAGCAAATGAGTTGGGAACTGTGACTGTGGACACTGAACACAAATTTCTCTCTCTCTCTCTCTCTCTCTCTCTCTCTCTCAGTATCAATCTCAAACTCAGTTTCTCTCTAATGTTGTTGTGGTTGTTGTGTGCCTTCAAGTTATTTCTGATTTATGATAATCCTAAGGGTGATCCTATCATAGGGTTTTCCTAGCAGGTTTCTTCAAAGCCATTGCCATCTTCTGATGTTCAGAGAGTGTGATTTGGTCAGAGTCACCCAAGGGTTTCCATGGCTGAGCCAGGATTCAAACACTGGTGGTCTCCCAGTGTCCTAGTTCTATAAAGTCATGCATGCGCGTGCGCACACGCACACATATCAAGGTTAAAATATAACATTATCAAACACAGTGCTGTTTTATTTATTTATTTATTTCACTTATATCCCGCTTTTCTCCCAATAATGGGGCTCAAGGCAGCTAACAGCATATTTAAAACAATACAAATTAAAAACTATACAAGAGCATTAATAAAAGTCTAGATATAAGACTTGTTGTTAAAGCTACCCATTTATACCATTAAAACATGAAGCATTTAAAATATTAAAATGCATTAAAAGACAATACTGTATACAGCACAAAACAGTGCAGTACAAAATGTGGCACACAGATGAGGGAAATTCAGATTGATATCATGTATTGCAAACACATTTCATTCGATCAAATCTTCGTCTGGTCTTCAAAGGCAAGTAACAAGGCAGCGACTACAGTTTTACGAGGCTGGTTGTATATCTTCTTGAGTTGTGGTAAAGACAGTACCACAACATAAAAAATTAATAAGGAGACCAAAGAATCAGGAGTTAAGGTTAAAATGTCTCTACAAAGTTCAACAACATGTCCCATAATCCCCATCAGTTGTTGTGCCTTGTCCTAAACGTCCCTACCGAGGCTTCACTTTAAACACTCAAATGTAAATGTTGAAGGAATACAGATGTAGTATGTAAATTGGTGAAGTGCAAGAGGTTTCTTAGCTCTCCCTATCAACCCAATCAAATATAAGAATGTCATACAGCACATATCAAGAACATCACAAGAAAAAAATGCATCAGATCCCCAAAAAAAAGTAGGAACATGGAAGAGTTAGAAAATATAATGGCCAGAAATAAGGCAATTTGCATCTTGAAAATACCAGTCAAGCTAAGAAGAATTTGGTCAATGTAAATTTGTATAAGAACAAGGAGAAACAAAAATATATATTGTAATCATATATATCTTGTTAAATATATATCAACCGATCCAGTGTGATAATTGGGATACTTCTAAGTTTACAATTATATTTAAGTCATGTCGAAAGATAAGATAACAAGCAAATTACCCGAGGTGAAACAAGTTAACATTATTTACTATAAATAGAAGGTGGAAGATCTGGAAGTAAGAAAAAAGAAGATGCATTTCAAATTTATTTGTATATGTAAATTGAGCTACAAGAAGGAAAGACATAATTGGAATTTTATGTATTATTGAAATTTGAAATAAAAAGAATTTTTTAAAAAAGAAAAGAAAATACCAATGAAGTTACACTTAATCCTCAAGCACCAGCCATCCAGTTTATTTCATCACTGAATTGCAAAGAAGGATAGAATCGTCAAAGATAGGGGAGAAACTATGGCTGCGTCCGCACTGTGGAAATAATGCAGTCTGGCACCACAATAATAATAATAATAATAATAATAATAATAATTTATTTGTATCCCGCCCCTCTGAGAACAATCGGGGTGGCTGACAAGTTAAAAAATATACAACATATCAAATCCCTGGTACCCTCTCCCCCTTAAAAAGGTATTAAATCTAACAAAGAATTAAAACCATACAGGTTAAAACTGACCAAAGGGTCAAACAACAAAACAATACAACAGAACAACTGAACAATAATCAATACAACAGTGATCAATGGGAGCAGCAGTATCTCTTTATGGGAGTTTCCTGAGGCCGGGTTGACTATTCTGGAAAGGCCTGCCGGAAGAGATCCGTCTTAACAGCCTTTTTAAAGCTGTCTAAGGATGTAAGCAGACGGATCTCATCCAGCAGGCCATTCCACAGTCTGCTATGGATCAATGCTATGGAAACCTGGGAATTGCAGTTTGTTGTGGCACCAGAGGTTCCCGACAGAGAAGGCTAAATGTCTCATAAAACGGCAGTTCCTGAATTCCATAGCACTGAGCCATGGCTGTTAAAGTGGTGTCAATCTGGGTTGTTTCTGCAGTTTGGATGCAGGCTGTGTGTATTTGTGTGTGTGAAGAGGAGCAGTTAGGAGACTGCTACAATGCCAGCATCTGTTACTAGAGGTGGCTGCCTCACTCCGAGTCAAAATAGACATGCGAGATACAAGTTCCCCGCCATTAAACTGTATTCCCTCCCACAATGTGAATTCCTCAGAGAATCAGGCTTCAGCAAAAGTAAGCACATGGCAGAGAATTCCAAATACTTGTGAAACTGCAAATCCCAGGATTCCGTAAGATGGAGCTGTGGCAGTTAAAGTGAAATCATAGATCTATAATTGAGCAGACTAAAAGAGACTGATAGTGTGTGCTTGAGTGACCTTCTATGGATGATTGTTGTTGTTGGCTATCCTCGATTTGGCCTCAACATATGGAGACCCTGTGGATGAGACATCTCCAAGACCCCCTGCCCTCCACCACTCCACTTAGGTCTTGTAGGTTCAGGCCTGGGACCTCCCTGATTGAGTCTATCCATCTAGTGTTAAGTCTTCTTCTCTTTCTGCTACCCTCCACCTGTCCTAGCATTATTGTCTTTTCTAGTGAGTCATTCCTTCTCATGATGTGGCCCAAGTGCAACAGCCTCAATTTGATCATCTTGGCTCCCAGGGAGAGTTCAGGCTTGAGCTGTTCAGGCTTGACCTATTTGTTTATCTTTTTGGCTGTCCACGCTATCCTGAGTACTCTTCTCCAGCACCACATCTCAGATAAATTGATTTTCTTCTTTGCTTTCTTCACTGTCCAGCTCTCGCAACCATACTTGGTTATAGGTAATACAATCACTTGGACAATTTCAATTGTGGTGCTCAATTGTATATCCTTACATTTTAGGATCTTGTCTAGTTCTTTCAGGGTTGCCCTTCTTATTCCTAGTCTTCTTATTTCTTCACTGCAATCCCCATTCTGATCTATGTTTGATCCAAAGTATGGGAACTCTTTCACTATTTCAATTTCTAGGTTGAATATGTGTAGATCCTCTGTGGTCATTATTCTGGTTTTCTTTATGTTCAGCAGAAAGCCTGCCTTTGCACTTTCTTCCTTGATCTTTCTTAGTACAGTGGACTTTTGATATCCATGGGCTTTCACTGCAGATTTAAGCATCCACAGACAGCAAGCCCCATTGCTTTCAATGGGTGGATGTGCATGCGGCTGTGCACACGTCACACCCGCCATCGAGGACAATGGGACTCACGGTCCTGCCTTTTTCCTTATCCATGAGGATGTCTGGAACGAATCCCCCGAGGATACAAAGGGCGGACTGTAATTGTTCCAAGTTGATGATGTTTTCTGCTAGTAGTATGGTGTCTTCTGCATATCTTAGACTGTTGATGTTTCTTTCTCCTATCTTCACTCCTCCTTCTTCTGAGCCTAAACCTGCTCTTTGTATGATATTTTTCTGCATACAAGTTGAACAAGTTGTGTGATAATGTGCAACCTTGCCTGACTCCTTTGCCAGTTGGGAGCCATTCTGTTTTTCCATATTCTGTTGTAATACAGTAGTTGGCTCTTGTCCTATGTACAGATTTCTTTGCAGATATGCATTTTTGATGTCCTTTCCTGCTCCCCTCCTCCGCCCAGGTTTTAATTGAGGAGAACAATGCCATTCCATCACCAATATTGAAATAATATTCAACTGCCAGTCCATTTTGCATCGGCACATGAAACTGGATATGGGGGAGAGGGTGCCATCCTTTACCTCAGGCAGCCAAAAGTCTTGGGTCAGCTCTGAGTGTTTGGGTGCTATTGAGGGCACCTAATTCATCTAGTATGGGAAAGGCAGCAACCATTTGAGCCTGACATTTGAACCATTTGGGCTCCCTGTTTTGTTTTGTTTTTCCGTGCTGTTCTGTGTGTTTAATTATTACTGTTTTTAAATATTTTGTGCCTTGCCCTGAAAACTGAAATGAGAGGTAGAAACAATTTAAACAAAAAGCAAACAAACTGACACTAGAGCACACCCAGTCGTGGGGGATTTGGGGGTGGGAGGCAAAGATCATTAATGTGATGGGAGAGAACAAGCTGCTTTTCAGAGCTGTTTGTCTGCTGTTATTGATTTTCTCATCATGATCAATAACAGTTAGGTTCTCTGGAATCCCAGGGCTCATCATCCAACACTAGAGATTGGAAATATCCTTTTCTAAAAATAAAAAATGGACTTCAACTCCCAGTATACTGCTGCTGTGTTCCATATAGTCATCATGACTACTAACAGGTTCAAAAATTAACTCTCCCAAGGTCTGTCCAGGCTACATTGTAAAAAACAACAACAGTTCTTCCCTAAAAGAAGGATCTCTAAATATTCTGTGTTCAAATTGCAAACTCAGTTTTTCAAAAGCCACATTTTATGTGACCAAAACACCACCACCCATGAATAAGAAGAGTGCTGAGGATACCACGGGCAGCCAAAAAGACAAAGAAATTGGTCCTTGAACAGATTAAGCCTGAAGTCTCCTTGGAAGCTAAGATGATCAAGTTGCAGCTGTCGTACTTTGGCCACATCATGAGTTATGGCAATGACTCACTGGAAAATACAACAATGCTAGGAAAGGTAGAAAGAGGGGGAAACCAAACACCAGATGGATAGACTCAACCAGAGAGATCACATGAGTGAATTTGCAGGTCCTAAGCAGACCAGTAGAGGATAGGAGGTCTGGAGATATTTCATCCACAGGGTCACCATGAGACAAGATCAACTTGATAACATCCACAATAACAAAAGCCAACACAGAGACACACACAGAGACACATCAGAATACTGGGGAAATCTCAAGCTTTGCAGGATTACAGAACCTTTGTGGGGGACAATCTTGGGAAGCGTGACAACTTAATAAGAACTAGACCTGTTCTGTGGCCATCACTGGAGTGGGGAAATGGAATGGAGTACCCTGAAAATGGCTATGGCTTGAACAGGAACAGCACATTTTTTAAAAAAACGATAGATTCTGCTTTGCTTTGCTTTCCTTCCTTCCTTCCTTCCTTCCTTGGTAGTTCCCTTTTCTCTTTAAGGTAAAAAATAACCTGTTTGGTGCACAAAATTGTTTCTACGTGTTCTATAATTTTTTTCCCAGTGGAAGGAGAGGAGGAGATAAAGAGAGAGTGAAGCCAAAGTTTGAAAGGAGAAGTGGGTGGGAACAAAATGTACCCCTGAGATAAATCTTAGAAAAGAAAAAAGAAAATTCTGTAAAGTTTGCAAAGCCAAAAGCCACCTGTGGAGGCCAGGGTGGGTTTGGCTGCAGTTTGGCAAATATAGTCTCCAGGGTGTGTCCAGGGGGAAGGTTTGCAATAACAAACTTGGCCCTAAATGGCACATGCCGAAAGGAGAGACAATGGTAGGTTCCCCCCCACCTCTGATCTTGTGGTGCAGTTGTGTGTGTGTGTTGGAGGTGGAGCAGGGGACAAAAGAGAAAGCAGTGGGATTGCTGTGGCTTCCTGATGCTGTTCTTGCTGCTACGCATGAGGCATGAGGCGGTGGCAGGAGATTTATGAGCCAAAGCCCTCCTTGCTTGGAATGTTTTGTGACTCGGGGGAGTGGGCGTCTGGGTGGATTAATGGGTTCTATTCCCCCCCTTCCCTTCCTTCTTCTTTCTTAATCCTTGTTGCAAGCTTGAATTTACACACCAGCCATGTACAGACTGGCTGGGAGTTTATTTCCAGCCAATGATGGGTACAGTTTTATAAGCAGACCTGGGAGTGAGTCTCCCGCCCAGAGGTTTGGTTTTTTTTAATATCATGTATATACATGGATGCATCAAACCAGCATGGTATAGTGGTTTGAACAGAAGACTAGAGTTTGAATCCCAGCTCAGGCATGAAACCACTGGGTGACCCTGTGCAAGTCACATGCTCTCAGCCTTAGAGGATGGCAATGGCAAACCCCCTCTGAAGAAACTTACCAAGAAAATCCCGTGATAGGGTTGTCTTAGGGACACCATAACAAGAAGGCACATAAGAACAACAAATGCATGGGCACATTGAACCAGTGTGGTGTAGTGGTTTCAGTATTGGACTATGACTCTGGAGACCAGGGTTCGATTCCCAGCTTGGCCATGAAACCCACTAGGTGACCTTGAGCAAGACACATGCTCTCAGCCTCAGGGAAGGCAATGGCAAAACTCCTCTGGCCAAATCTTGCCAAGAAAACTCACGAAATGCCTTAGGATTGCCATAAGTCAGAAACAACTTGAAGGCACAGTGCCACCATCACAACAAACATACATAGGCTTGCACCTTAAAGATGCTTGACTGGCCATTGATGGAAATATAATACTGGGCTTTGGGGGAGCCTTGGCTCAGACCATCTTGCAAAACATTATGAAAGGCTGGGGTGATGGTAACACAGCTTAAGAAAACACTCAGATGGTTTTCTAAGGGTGCAGAGGAGAGAAATTGCCTATTTTGTTTTATTTTGCGTGATGTGTGTGTGTGTGTGTGTGTGTGTGTGTGTGTGGTTTTTCAATTGTATTTTAATACTGTATTTTAGTATTTTTTATATTAATGAATAGTAAACAAATGGTTTATTCTGCAACTGCTTATAAAATGGCATGTACATGGATGGCACTGTATAAATAAATAAATAAATAATAAGAAGAAGAATAGTAAGGAAAAAGGGAAGGCAGGCTGCATTCTTCTGACTCCACCAGCAATCAGATGTTGCCTGGGTAGATGGGGGCTTTCTCATGGGGGTCAACCTCTCTTCCTCCCTCAGAAGATCAATAAGCAGCTGAGACCTTGAGGTTATCTCTCCTCTCCATGCCCACCCCCACTTGTCTTTGCCAGCCTCTGCTTGGCAGGGAGCAGGCTGGCCTTGGGAAATGGCACGGAAGAGAAGATACACGGAGAACAACTGCCTCTGCAGACCAGCCTTGTTGATTCGAGCAGAACTATTTTAAGGACAACCAGTCTCCCTCCAATTTGGGCTTACTAGGAACCCAGAGTCTGGACCAAAGCTTGGGCACATGTTCTTTTGGGGGAGAGGACATCAGTTCTCAGAATCCCCCAATGACTGTGCTGACTGAGGGGTTCTGGGAATTACCATACAAAGAAACTGTTTTGTAATGCAAACAAAACTGGTTTGCATTTAGCAGTGGGTGCAATTGGACACAATTGCTATATGAGACCCCTTTCCACTGTATGGAGTTTATCACACAGAGGCAAATTGTTTAAATCCCATGCAGAAAGTCTGGGAAAAAAACTGCAAAAGCAGGTTGTTTTTCAGGCATGTTTGTGTAAAGGAGAAATAATGTGACACTAACCCAAATGTAAAGTTGCCAAAACCCACTCCTTTTTACTTTCGGGAACTTCCGAAAGTAAAAAGGAGCAGGTTTTGGCAACTTTCCATTTGGGTTAATGCCGTGTTATTTCTCCTTTACGCAAACACATGTAAAAAACAACCTGCTTTTGTGGGGTTTGTCTACTTTTTGTTTGGGTTAACCCCTAACATCATTTGAAAACCTACCCACGTTTGTGAGTTTTTTCTAGTTTAAATTCAGTTTCTGCATGGGATCTGTCCTGTGTGATAAACTCCTATGATTCTAGTCTAAAGAGTTATGACCGATAAATCCCTATAAGCCTCAGATCCAGCTTATTTAATTCTCCCATGTTTTGAGATCTACAAGGGAGGCCCTTCATTCTGTCCCACCACTCTCACAAATACATCTGGGAGAGGACCTTTTTGGTGACTGCCCCCAGGCTCTGGAATTCCCTTCCCAGAGAGTTTAAAGTGGTACTCTCCTTACTGTCTTTCTGCAAGCAGGTGAATACCTTTTTATTCTGACAGGCATTTGAGAAATGTGGCAGCTTAAAGACTAAGACATTTTACTGGGCACAAAGTTTCCTGGAAGTGGGCTGAAGTCTACAAAATCTTATAGCAAACAAACAAAGAAGTCTTTAAGAGGTGCTATAGGACTCTTTATTTGTTATATGTCATGTGGGTAGTGTTTGTATGTGTGTATGTTTCAACCTAAGACACAATCTGCTTTAAAAATTGTTGACACCTGCTTAGATGAATTCATAATGTTTTCCCAGCTTTGACAGGTTAAGACAGTTTCCCTTGCATGGATAGTGGTAGAGTCCTTGCAGAGCTTGTGAAACTGTCACAAAAGAACTTAGAGATGGCCAAGAGCCAAAAGATCTTAAAACCAAGGTTTGGGAAGCAGCTACAGGTTAGATGCTTCTAGAAGATCTCAGGTTAGATCCTTGGCCAATAGCAGCTGGCCGCTTCCATGTCAGAGGGATAGTGAAACCTTTCTGTGTTTTAGTCCAAACCTTAAAAGCGCTGTCCAACTTGCTGAGCCTGTTTGGCAGGTAGAATTCAGCTCAGATTAGGGTCCAGGGTAGATGCATTGCCCTCCCAGGCAACCCCAGATCTTCGAAAAGTTCATATTTTGAGAGGGGAGGAATGCAGCTTTCACAATCCTTTAGCCAGTACGGTCCTGCTGGCTGGGGGAAAGGAAGTGTTCTGGGCACTGTAGTCCAAAAACAGGCTAAACTTTCCAAGCTGTGTACACCTTTGAGACTGGTCTCTTTCGAGCCATCCATTGAAGGACAATATTTGCATCCATGTGAAGAACAGCTTCTGCCCCCTGCTTGACAGTTTGACAGTTGTGTCTCTTCACAGCTGGACAGGTGGATGCGGTGGCAGCCAGTTGCACAGTAACCTTGTGCAACTCATGCCCTGCAGGGGAAGCAGGCAGAAGCTTGGGGAGATCTGAAGGTGACTCTAATGTGCAATCAGATGGACATTTCTTCTTCTCCTCCCCCCCCCCCCCCATCAACTCTTATAAGAGAGCAGGATAATTTTTCTTCTTATGGATAACAAGCCTCAAAACAGAATCAGCAGGCAAAGCATTTATTCCAAGTTAACAGGCTTACCCCCTGTCCCCATCCAAGCTGCACCAAGCAAGAAACTCAATGAGAACTTTATTGTCTCACTCAGTCAGGAACAAAACATACATATCAACCGCCTGATTCCACTCAGATAAAATACAGTCCAGTGTCATTAGTGATAGAACAGTGAAATGACATTATCCATATAATGTCCAGAGGAAGACAACCGAAAAGATAAAAGGTCTGGATACCATGCCCTATGAGGAATGATGTAGGGAGCTGGGCACATTTAGCTTGGAGAAGAGAAGGTAAAGAGGTGATATGATATTTGAAGGGATGTCATATTGAAGAGGAAGCAAGCTTGTTTGATGCAGCTCCAGAGAATAGGATCCAGAGCAATGGATTCACACTACATACTGGAAAAGAGATCCCAGCTAAACATTAGGAAGAACTTCCTGGCAAGAAGAGCTGTTTGACAGTGGAACATGTTCTCTCAGAGTGTGGTGGAGTCTTTTTCTTTGGACGTTATTAAACAGAGGCTGGATGGTCATCTGTTGGGGGTGTTTTGGTTGTGTATTCCTTCATGGTGGGGTTTGGATTGTCATTGAGGTTTCTTCCAACTCTATATGATTCTGTGATTCTCTGTTCCCAGATAATAAAGTGTGAACAGAAATGGAAAGAAATTGAAAACAGACACTGGGACTGAGGGCTATTCCAGAATAATATCAGTAGATGAGCTCCTACATTGCACAGGCAGGACTTAACCTTCTGCCCATGCAGTTCTGCTAGGTTCAAGAAGGTAGCTTTCCACTGCCAGATCATGCCCCCAGATGGCAGGATGAGGAGTGCTTGGGCAGTATCTGGCTGCAGTTTTGCAGCTGACAGAAAAGAGAAGAAATTGCCCTCCTGGATTTCCAGCAAGTACTGTATGCTGTCTTCTCCCAGCTGTCTGGGGCTTCCCTGTCTTCCTCAGACACTACTTACATGGAAGTGAGGCATTGTGGAAGGAGGCATTGAATATCTCCTTGTGCAACAAATGTAAAAGCACATGTGCTTATGTAACACCAGATTCCATTAAAGTATGTCACCAATAGAGTTCCAGCCAATGTGTCCTGAGAGGCTGGAGAAAGTCTAAGTTAAAATGGTGAAAGGTCTGGAAACCATGCCCTATGAGGAACAACTTAGGGAGCTGGGGATGTTTAGCCTGGAGAAGAGAAGGTTAAGAGGTGATATGATAGCCCTGTTTAAATATTTGAAAGGATGTCATATTGAGGAGGGAGCAAGCTTGTTTTCTGCTGCTCCAGAGACTAAGACCCGGAGCAATGGATGCAAGCTACAGGAAAAGAGATTCCACCTCAACATTAGGAAGAACTTCCTGACAGTAAGGGCTGTTCGACAGTGGAACACACTCCCTCGGAGTGTAGTGGAGTCTCCCTCCTTGGAAGTCTTTAAGCAGAGGCTAGATGGCCATCTGTCAGGGATGCTTTGATCTGGATTTCCTGCATGGCAGGGGGTTGGACTGGATGGCCCTTGTGGTCTCTTCCAACTCTATGATTCTATGATTCTATGATCAAGAGACCTTACACAAAAGAAGAAGAAAATGCCTTGTGGATTTTAGTTTCATAATGTGCATGAAATGTGGGGAGAATTGGGGGCTTTGAATTATCTGTGTAAATTCTCTTGAGGAATTCCTTCAAAAGGAAGCAGAGCACTGGGTTAAAAATAAAATCAGTAAGAAAAGCAACTTAGGATGAATGAATTTAGAGAGTTTATTTACACAAGTGTATTTGCTCCTCATTGGCCAAGATCCTACGTTAAGCAGGCAGAGCATAATGCTCCTCCTGCGCAGTTCCAGGTCTGTCCCCATCCCCTGCACCAGCAGCTACCAAGGAAGCCTACTGCTGTTGCTAATGCCTACCAGTAGGAAGGGGAAGGATGTGGCATTAAAGTGTTGAATATGGCATTAAAACTTACCAATCAAAAGTTTTTGTGTTTTTTAAGTACAGCTTTAAATGTAAATGCCTCCAGTATTACACAGATGGAAATGGGAATATGGAGTGGGAAATGTGTTTCCTCCTCTCCTCAGTCTCAGATTGAGGCCTTTGCTGGAGACTTTTGATAAAGGGAACAAATCACAGATAACCCTCTTTGGGAACCTGCCTCTATCAGGCATTCTTTTTGGGAGGTGGCCACATTTTCAAAGCAAATTTCCATTTTCCCAGGAGGAGAAGCAGTACCAGTTTTTCTTTCACAATGCCTCCAGCATGTGATAGTGTCCATGTGCCATAGGCAATGATTCTGCAAATATATTTGAGTTCTAATCATGACAGTAATGTGCAAAAATGCTTCATTGCCCGAGGATAAAGTGTTTCCTTATTTGGGGATGAAAACTCTCTTGGTGACCTTGGGAAAGTCACATTCTCTCAGTATCAGAGGATGGCAATGGCAACCCCCCTCTGAAGAAACTTGCCAAGAAAACTTTGTGATGGGGTCACATTAGGGTCACCATAAATTGGAAAGACTTGAAGTCATTTGACACACAGAGGTCATAATAAATCAATACCTTAAATGAGCTACTACATCAGACCCAAGGATTACCTGCTCAAGAGATATACCTCTCACCTTGGCCAAAGTCAGAGCCACCCTGGTGAGTCTGTCTCCCAAGAAGACATACACAAAACAAGTCTTACAAGGGACATCAGATGGGAAAATGTGGGAGATGCTGTGAGCAAAGAACAGGAGTCCAGCAGGAAGGATAATTAAATGAAGGCGAGGAGGGACCCAAGGCAGTTACATTTGTCAGGAACAGTCTAAATAAAGACGGAGAGCAGACGGAAGGAGGGTCGGAGGGAGGAGGGTGTAGAATGAGATCACAGTGGGCTTTGAAGGACAGAACAAGGAGCTTAATGTCTGGAATGTGGCAGCTACTGCAGAGATATGATGCATCTGGGGGCACCTGGAAGCAACCAAGGATGTTAATCAGTTGTGGTTTTCTTAATGTGCTTTTGGAAGGAGCAAAGATGTGATGGTGATAAGGAGCCACACAAGTGCACCGATAGAACAGGATTGCATTCTTGGCAATTGGGGGAAGAAAGTAGGTAACTGGAAGGACAGGGAGTATGAAAAGCTTACTGGGATGGGGCAAAATTAATGAGATAACAGTGGCTGGAAAGGAACGCTCTGTGCTGGGAGGGATCAGGTGGGTGGAATGAAAGGTCTACATCAACAAAATTATGTACCCCACCTAATCTCAGAACCTGGCAAAATTAATTTGTTTGGACAGCAACTTCCAGAATCACATAATGAGCATGGCAAGTGGCCATTAATCCAAAATAAAAGTAGCATTGCCAAATTTTGTATAATATCCTAACAGCCTCTGGCTGCGACATGCACTGTGTAAATTTTTACCAGTTTTAAATTGGCTAGGATTTACTGTAATAATTGATAGACTATTTCAGATATTTTAATCTTTTAAAAGTATTTTATTATTTATTATCTTTAGTAAATTGAGTTATTTAGATATAGGGTGGGATATGAATATTGTAATTAATAAATAAAATAAGTGTTGGGGGGAGCAACAGGAAGATGAGTCTCAAGGTGGGGGTCATTGTGTGATGGAAGTAGTGAATTCCTTTTTCTACAACAATCATAAAAAGGCATACACCAGCATTATGCCAGTATATGTCACTAGCAGGATACAGGCCTGTACCTGAGAACCCAAATAGTGACAAACCCAGATTCAGATCTTAAAAATATTCAGAAAGCTTATTGTATGTCTGTCAGTAGACCAACCTGATGACCTTACAGCATTGTCATAAAGATTCCTCACAGTGTTGTTGCAAAGATAGTGTAAGCTCCTTGGAGGATGGTTAACATAATACAGGTTGAGTGTCTCTTACTGGAAATTCTTGGGACCACAAGTGTTTGGGATTTTGGATTTTTGGGGGATTTTGGAATATTTGCATATACATAATGAGATATCTTGGAGATGGGATCCAAGTCTAAACATTAAATTCATTTATGTTTCTATACAACTTACACACATAGCCTGAAAGTAATTTTATACACAATCTTTTTAATAATGATGTGCGTGAAACAAAGTTTGTTTACACTGAACCATCAGAAAGTAAAGATTTCATTATCTCAGCCACCCATGTGGAACATTTTGGATTTTGGAAGATTTTGGATTTTGGAATTCTGGATAAGGGAGACTCAACCTGCATCATAAACTGGCTTCAATCCAAAATCCCCTCAGTGTAATGTAAATATCCACCTGTGGACCTACGCTATACTGATCTACATATCCTGGTTGCTGGATTATCATGCTGGGTGGTTTTGTGAATTTTATAATAAGTCATTGGAGCTTTGAGTACTGCAGAGGAAAGAAAGAAATACCAGCCCCTGCAGTACTCAAAAGGGGACATCTGTATGCATAAGGGACACTTACACTGGCATATCTACCTAATGGAATTCCAGCCTATATTTGGACCTGTAATAAACCCCTGAAATTGTTGTCAATAAATTTTATTGTGAAGGGAGAAGTTTCTGAATCCCCCCCCCCCTGCTGTCAGGCTAAAGAAATGAATAAAAGAATTGCATAAAATTCTTATTGCCATTTTAAAAAAAACATGCTGAATTGCTTTTTTCATGTTCCTAAGGTTTAAAAAGTGACTTTTAGTCTCTATATTTTCCCCTGAAAATTTCCATTTACTCTCTCAAAATCTACATGAAATAAAATAGGTTTTTTTCCCCCATGACTTCAAAATTTCTGGAAATTTTACATCACTAGCATTGGTA
Organism: Sceloporus undulatus; assembly: GCF_019175285.1. NCBI lineage: Eukaryota > Metazoa > Chordata > Lepidosauria > Squamata > Phrynosomatidae > Sceloporus > Sceloporus undulatus. The sequence continues at coordinate 321,040,836 of NC_056523.1, forward strand.
TGTTGTCAGGAAATATAATAATGCTGAGAGCCAGCTTGGTGTAGTAGTTTGAGTATTGGACTATGAATCTGGAAACCATGGTTTGAATCCCCACTCAGCTATGGAAACCCACTGGGTGAGCTTAGGCAAGTCACACTCTCAGCCTCAGAGGAAGGCAAAGGCTAACCCTCCCTGAACAAATCCAAGAAAACCCTGTTACGACATTAGGTATATTTATTAGTAAAGTTAGTTAGTTAGTTAATATCCTGCCTTTCTTCTAGCAGGGGATTCAGGGTGGCTTACAGTCATTCAAATGTATGGTACAACTTTTTAAAAAAAACCTCTTACTACCAAAGATGAAACAAAAGCCAGATTTCTATTTTAAAAACAAGTGAAAAATACTGATAAAAATCAATTTTAAAAACAGGTTTAAAGCATAATAAAATGGAAATTCAACACACACACACACACACACACACACACACACACACACACACACACTAAAAGCTCCATGTGCCACAACAAATAGAAAGCCAAATGCCTCCCTTTAAAAAAAAAAAAGGCCAGAAAGACAGTAGAAAAACAGGAGGGAATGGACCAACCGTATCTCCCATGGAGGGGAATTCCACAACCTGGGAGCTGCCACCAAAAGGTTGTCGCCCATGGTCTCACCAAATGTGCCTGTAATGGTGGCAAGACCCAGAAAAAGCCTTCTCCTACAGATCTTAAAGTTTGGGCACGTTCATATAGGGAGAAGAAGTCTTTCAGATAATCTGGACCCAAACCATGTAGGCCTTTAAAAGGCATAAATTGCATGAGTAGATGGGTAGATCATAATGTCCTTCTGTGAGCTGCTTTCATCCCACTCTGGGAGAAAAGTGGCATATAAATAAAATAAATAACCACCACTTTGAATTCTGATGTTAAATAGACCAGCAACCAGTGTAGTTGCCATCTCCATGGATAAATACTTTGATACACATAATTCATTCCATATATGTTTTCTCCTAGGGCTCTAAATGAGAATATGGCCAATGGCGTTGAAGACCTTATTGGGATCCCATTCCCAAACCACAGCAGTGAAATCCTTTGTGGTTTGAATGAGCAGCGGCACAACGGCCTCCTTTGCGACGTCATCCTCATTGTCCAGGATCAAGAATACAGGACCCACAAATCTGTCTTGGCGGCCTGCAGCCAATATTTCAAGAAACTCTTCACTACTGGCACTTTAGCAGACCAGCCCTGCATTTACGAGATAGACTTTGTCAAGCCTGAAGCACTTTCAGCAATCCTTGAGTTTGCCTACACCTCCACCCTCACCATCACCACCGCCAACGTCAAGCACATCCTCAATGCGGCCAAGATGCTGGAGATCCCATGTGTGATCAACGTCTGTCTGGAAATCATGGAGCCTGCGGGGAACGAGGAGGAGAAGGAAGAGGAGGAAGAGGAGGAGGAGGAAGAAGAGGAGGAGGAAGAGGAGGAGGAAGAGGAAGAAGAAAGGGAAGGGGATGCAGAGGACTTTGGAACCCAGAATCTAACAGATGTCCAAGATGGCAGCTGTCACCAAAGCCCCTCTAAATCTGATCTCGCCGAAGAAGCATACTCAGATTTGCAGAATGGTTTCTCCAACCACTTCCCAGCCAGTAACGCTAATGGGAGCTTGGGGGCCATAAGAGACTTCTCCATTGAATCCCTCCTAAGGGAAAACTTGTATCCCAAAGCTGGACTTCCTGAACAGAGGCCAGCTCTGTCTCCATTTGTGCCGGACCTCTTCCCTCACTTGTGGAATGGAGATTTTGGCACTTTTTCCCAAGTGGAGGAGGCCCAGGTGGACAATGGGCCCTTGGATCTGGTGATCAGGAAAAGGAAGATCAAGGAAGAGGAGAAAGAGGAGCCTCCTCCACCCACCCCATTCCCCAACAGCCTCTTCAAGGACATGTTTGTCAGCAACCCAGCCAGCCATTTGGGACACATTAAGGCCGAAAATGATTACAGCGCTTACCTGAACTTCCTCAGCGCTGCCCACTTTGGTGGGATCTTTCCTCAGTGGCCTGAGGAAAGGAAGATCAAACCCAAAGCTTCCCAGCAGTGCCCCATCTGCAACAAAATAATCATGGGGGCAGGGAAGCTTCCACGGCACATGAGGACCCACACAGGAGAGAAGCCATATATGTGCAGTATCTGTGAAGTTCGCTTTACCAGGTCTGCCTACTTTTTTTTTTTTAAGCAGTAGGCTTCCTTCAACAGGGAGTGGTAATCAGCTGTATCATCATCTGTATTGGTAGAAACAATGCAGTTTGGAACCACTTCGTAGTTCCAACCTACAAAATCCTGGGATTTGTAGTTTTACAAGGTCTTTCACCTTCCCTGTCAAAGAGTGCTGGTGCCTCACAAATCTACAAATCCCAGGGTTCTGTAGGCTGTAGCCAGGGTAGTGAAAGTGATGACAAATTGCATTATTTCTACAGTATAGATGCGCCCTGAATTATACATTGTATTCCATTCTTCTTCAGGGTGACATGCTTGAGTTGTCCCTTTCCCTTTATGCAGGGGTCTGTCCTGGGCCCAGTGATATTCAACATCTTTATCAATGACCTGGATGACAGAAGTGGGAGCATACTTATAAAATTTACAGATGACACCAAATTAGGAGGAATAGCTAATACTCTAGAGGGCAGGATCAACATTCAAAATGACATAAATAGACTAGAAAGCTGGGCCAAAGCTAACAAAATGAAATTCAACATGGAGAAATGTAAGGTACTGCACTTAGGGCAGAAAAATAAAATGCACAGATACAGGATGGGGGACACCTGGCTGAATGAAACTACATGTGAAAGGGATCTGGGAGTCCAAGTAGACCACAAGTTGAACATGAGTCAACAGTGCGATGCGGCAGCTAAAAAGGCCAATGCAATTTTAGGCTGCATCAATAAAAGTATAGTGTCTAGATCAAGAGAAGTAATAGTGCCACTATATTCTGCTTTGGTCAGGCCCCACCTGGAATATTGTGTCCAGTTCTGGGCACCACAATTCAAAAAGGACATTGAGAAACTGGAGCGTGTCCAGAGGAGGGCGACTAAAATGGTGAAAGGTCTGGAAACCATGCCTTATGAGGAAAGACTCAGGTAGCTGGGAATGTTTAGCCTGGAGAAGAGAAGGTTAAGAGGTGATATGATAGACCTGTTTAAATATTTGAAAGGATGTCATATTGAGGAGGGAGCAAGCTTGTTTTCTGCTGCTCCAGAGACTAGGACCCGGAACAATGGATGCAAGCTACAGGAAAAGAGATTCCATCTCAACATTAGGAGGAACTTCCTGACAGTAAGGGCTGTTCGACCGTGGAACACACTCCTTCCTCGGAGTGTAGTGGAGTCTCCCTCCTTGGAGGTCTTTAAGCAGAGACTAGATGGCCATCCCTCAGGGATGCTTTGATTTGGATTTCCTGCATGGCAGGGGGTTGGACTGGATGGCCCTTGCGGTCTCTTCCAACTCTATGATTCTTTGATTCTATGCTCTCAACAGTAAAGCAGCCTCCAAATCTGTTGAAACATATGTTCCATCATCCCCAGCCAGCAGGGGATGATGGGCAATATGTTCTAACTCACCAGCATGTGCCTGTTTGGGGAAGGCTTCTCTAAATGCTTCTTTCTCAAGCTAGCAAAAAAAAAAAAAAAAAAAAAAAAAAAGGGGGGGGGGAAGAGAAAATAAAATCCTTCTTTCAGCAAGGATCAGTATCAGGTGTCTAGCAACCTGTATCATATATTTATTATGTATATTATTCCAATTCATCTTCAGGGCGTCATGTTTGCCTTGGTTACTTTCCTTTATGTTCACAACACAGGGGTGTCACTAGAGAGGTGCAAGGGGTGCTCACCATGCTAGGTGATACCCTAAGGGCGATGACACCACTTCCCCCCCAAACATCTGCCTTTGGTCAGAAACGGGCTCTGGGATTCAACTGCATGCTTTTAAAATGCTGAAGAGATGGTGTGAGTGAGGAGAAGCTCAGTGGGAAGAGAAAGGAGAATCTCCAGGGTTTTTTTTTTAATTAAAAATTTATTGGTGGCGCAGTGGTTAAATGCCTGTACTGCAGCCACTCACTCAAAACCATAAGGTTGTGTGTTCAATACCAGTGAAAGGGCTCAAGCTTAACCCAGGCTTGCATCCTTCCAAGGTCGCTAAAATGAGTACCCAGATTGTTGGGGACAATTAGCTTACAGTTGTAAACCACTTAGACACTGTTAGTTCAGTATGAAGCAGTATATAAATGAAGTGGTTTGTTTTTTTAAAAATATATATTTTTACAAAATATTCTTTTAAAAATTTCTTTTAAAACATCTCATCTCATCCAATTTTCACTTTAACCACATGAAACTATGTGCATGTCAATACATTTACACTGTACATATGATATTGTAATTTAAAGGTATAATTTAAATTTTGCTAGTTATTTATGTCACAGCTTTTACCATTTTGCATACAGTGATATCTGGGAATTATGATTTCTGAATAACATTAGTACAAAAAACATTACTAAGGCACGTTACAGAACGCCCAAAATGGGTGCTCTGCCGGCGCCGCTGATTGCTGCGTCCGGGAACCGCAGTGGTCAAACTGCGCGGTTCCTGGATGCACCAAATAGAAGCCGCAAAAAGCAGCTTCTTTTTGGACCCCAGAAGTGGCACCACAAGTGGCCAATGGCGCACTCGCGATGTCATTTCTGTTGCGGGACGTGCGGACACTATGCATCCGCGAGGTGAAGATGGCGGCGCACATGTAGAACGGGCGCCACCATTTTGTACATCCCCAGGACGTACTAGGGTTAGGGGCATGCGTAAACCACGCCCTTTCCTAACCCTAGTACATCCTGCTGACGTACTTTACGCCTGTGCGGAACGGGCCAAAGGATTCTGTATGGGTGTGGAATGGGAGGAGGTCAATGCCAGGGGGAGACACCATGAGTTACCACACCAGGTGACACCAACCCTTGTGACACCACTGTCACAACAGAGAGAACTTCAGGGACCAATGGGGGATTTTTAAACCTGGTCCTACCCAAGAAGTTTTTGACAATGAAGCACCTTCCAAATCTGTTGGGTCTCAGTCTTCATGAATCCCAGCAAGTGCAGCCAGATAGAGATGATGGGGAATATAATCCAATACATCTGGATGTGCCAGGGTTGGGGAAGAGTTCTCTAAACAATACTTTCTCATGATGGCAAATTGTCTATTATTGTGGTGTGCAGGGAGGGTCTCTCTTATGGATTAACTCATTGGGTCCCTGGCAGCAGAAGATGGATGGTCTGTTGCAGAGGTAGAGGGTAAACTGACCTCCTCTTCTTGTGTAATACTGTTTGTTTCCCCCATCAAAGTTGCTAGTAACCATCCAACATGGAGAATATTTCTGAGGTGGAAGCAGTGGTGGCTGGTGGCATCTATGTCAGTAGGAGCATTGAATCTGTATCAGTTTTTAGTCCAGCTTTTAAAGACGTTATTTATCCAAGGTGCTGAAGCTAGTTGGGGAACAGAGTTCAGAACGTTGGGTATCTTCTTCTAATTCAGAATGAAACCAGGAGCAAGTTCACCAACCTCACTAGCATGGAAGCCCAGATTAAAGCCAAGAGCAGCTATGAGAGATGCTGAACTGTACCTTCAGAACCTTGGACAGTTCCTAGGGCATTCAGATTAAAACTTGGAGTGGATTCTCCATCCCACTGGCCTGGAAGTCATCAGTCATCCCTGGGAAGAAGTAAAGGGGTAGGGGCCAGGTTTGTGGGTGCTCCCGCTGTTGCCCTGGTGACCCAGTGATTAAATGCCAATATTGCAGTCACAAAATTGTGAGTTTGATCCTGGGGCTCCGAGGTTGACTCAGTTTTCCATCCTGTCATAGGTCAGTAAAATGAATACCATCTTGTTGGGGGCAATTGGCTTACAGATTGTAAACCACTCAGAGAGTGCTGAGTTCACTATGAAGCAGTATAGATATGTAAATTCTATTGCTATCGCTATTGCCAGTTGGCCTTGGGTATCTGTCCAGAATCAGCATCTCCCCCGCCCAGCTATAAGCCTTCATGTCTTGTTCTGCTTGGAGAGTATTATTATGCTAAAAGACTCCACTCATTAGCCATTAATTATCATCTGCCAGCACAGACCTTGGGATTTATTTGCCTGGGCAGTCCAATTTAATTTGCGGGAGCTTTTCAAGCAGTTTGTGAACGAGTGCTGCAGTGGAACATGAGGAATGCAGGGAATACTGAAAAACCCAAGGGGGTAAATCTCAGTCTGTCTCGCCTCCTCACCATCCCTTGTGCTGGTGGAGATCTATTGGGACAAAAAGGAGAAGACAAAGGGGGTTGTTTACCCAGAGAGCTGCATCAGGCGAGTCCCAAAGATAAGAGGAACTGCATCCAAAAGAACTGGTGTTCTCTATTGGCACCTTAGTGAAGTATACTTAACTAAGGCTGCATCCACAATGCAGAAATACTTCAGTTTGACACCACTTTAACTGCTATGGAATTCTGGAAATTGTCATTCTGTGCAACATTTAGCCTTATGTATCAGAGAGCTCGTGTGTCACAACAAACTACTGTTTCCTGGATTCCATAGCACTGAGCCATGATATTTAAAGTGGTGTCCAACTGGATTATTTCTGTAGTGCGGATGCAACCTGGGTAACCTCTCCTGGCCCCATCCCCCCCCTCAACACACAACATTCACTCACACTCTCATCATTGGTAGACTAGACCTCCTTCTCCCCATCCAGCTGATTCCAATAAAGTAGGTTGGGGAAAGAATTACCACCATGGCAATAATGTCGCAGTCATGACTAAGTAGCAGTCATGAATATGAAATGTGAACATGGCATAGTCACAACTGTGATGCTATTGCAATGATTGGAACTTCTTCCCCAACCTACTTTACTGGCCATCTGCTTCAGGGGAAGAAGGAGATCCATTCTGACAGCAGTTGGAGCACTGGTGCATGATGTTTCCACCAGGCCAAGAGAGCTTACTTTTTGAAGTATACTCAGCCATGTACAATAACATCCAAAAGCCACAAAAACTGTGATACCTTTATGGGTACAACCAAAATGCACAAAATATGTGTCGCAAACTTTGAATCTTCATTGGCATCTTCATCAGGCAAAGGTGTTAAAAATTATACGGGAAAAAGGAAATTGATGCTGTTAGTCCTGCATTTTGTCAAGATGTTGCTGGTGTTGTTCTGAGTTAAAAGTAGCATGGAGGGATTGGGGGTAGATTGCAGCACCTTGGGATAGTTTCTTTAAAAATTGGACTAAAACCCATAGTGGATGCATTGCTCCATGGGCATTAGAGTGAACAATGAGGAAATGTGTTGGAAAAGACTGTGCATGTTCTGCCAGCCTAATGGCAAACTGATTATGCACACATAGTACCATGAACAAGGTTTAGCTCAATGCCTCAGCAGCGTGCACTTTCATATCAAAGGACCCTTTCACACTACATAGTTATAGCACTATGATTCCACTTTAACTGCCATGGTTACAGCCTGTGGAATCCTGGGATTTGCAGTGTAGGGGGGCACTAGAACTCTGTACTTTGGATGCACATTCAGGTGTGCATTCAGTTGTGCAACTATGTCATTCAACAAAAATGTTGTGTGGCACAATCAGTTCATAACTTCATGTGTGATGATTTACACCATGTAACTCTGTTGTAAGGTCTTGGCCAAGATGTGGTTGAAGGAGGAAGAAAAGGAAGAGGAGAAAGAGGAGGAAAAAATTGGTGGCAGAAAGTGATTTGAGAGAGAGTAGGAATGGCAGTGAGATGGAGAGAGGGGTAGAAAAGATAAGAGAGAGAAGGGAAAATAAGGAGATGGCAGGGAGGAAAGGGAGAAAAGATGTGGGCCCATTCAGTTCTGGCCTCACTGACTACTAGCATGCTGCCCGCAGCTGGTTACCCTCAAGAGAATGCAGCCACAACAGGAAAAATTAGATGTCTCCCCCTTCCCATCTCACGCTTTAAAGATATGGTGGGAACAAGATTGTGCTCTGGTGTTTCCAAACAAATCTTTGCTTGTAGCATTTGGTAAAACTGCTGTCATTATTTTGGTGGGATAGAAAGGGCTGAGTTCTACCAAGCACTGATTCATACATCCATAAACTGATCTCAGTATGTTATTTGATACTTGGCCAATTCAGCAATCCACCCTGCTCATAGGTAACAGATTGCTAGTGGCTTGTGTCTGTGCGTGTGCCTTCAAGTTTCCTGCCGACATATGGTGGCCCCATTAATTTCCTTCCTCTGCAATATAACTTACAGCACCGAACATTCATTGATGGTTTCCCATCCAAGTACTAACTAGGGAAGACCCTGTTTACCTTCCACGATCAGATGAGATCTGGTGCCTTTAGACTTACCTGTCCCCAAACTGCATCCTGCTGTTTACAGACAGTCTGAATGAGTTGTTCCAAAAACACATTGTGCATGTGAAGACAAACCTCAGAATCAACAAGGTTCTGCTGCAGCAGGGAATGTTGTTGTATTACTAGGATTACTAGGTTATGTAGTGCCATCAGAGGATTTCTTTTTTTAATATAACATATGCAGAAATTGACAGGTCACCAAGTTTACAATGGTGGACTGGAACAGAAGGAGGGAAGCTTGGAATAGTAACCTTTTTTGGACCACTGCTCCCAGTATCCCTCAGTGAAGCACAATAGAGGACAAAGAAGAAGCTTATGAAATGATATATATATGGCATGAAGAAAGGGGTTAAAAGTAACTTTTCTTCCTTTATCACAGTCACTTGGTGACTCCAATTGACAGGGTTTTTATATCACCAAAACAAATCCTTCTTCATGTAATAAACTGTTAATCTGTGGAATTCTCTGCTTCAAGATGTGGTGGCTGAGATATTTGCAAAAAGGTATTACATACATTTGTGGAAGACAAAAGCTTCAAGGCAGTTACCTATGCAGCCTCCATGTTCTCAACACCTGAGATCACACAAAGCTGCCTCAGATCAGTCATACCACTAGTTCCATCTCACTGAAACAGCTTCACAGTTAATACTTCCCGGCAATAATGGGGACTGAACCCAGAACCTAGTGCAAGCAAAGATTATGCTCTTTTTCCAATAAATTACAATCTTTCTTTCTGGCATATCAATCTAGCAGAGGAAAAGTGTGAAAAAACCAAAGCCTGGAAAAACTGCTTTATTGGATTGTAGCTCCCAGAATCTGGCAGCCAGTACAATCGCAGCTTACAGCCCATGGCCAGTGGAGATGCTTGATATGAAAATTCTGGAAAAGGTAGTCCAAAGAGTAACTTTTCCAAGCTCGATGGAAGAGGACTATTGCTTTCAGCCCTTCTTGTGTACTCTAGTTAGCCTTGCCCACTGTGTTAAATGCCTTGCTAGATGCAGAGGGACCTTTAGTCCAAATTCAGCAGGTTTCTTCTGGGTAGACGTGAGTGACTGTTTTATCTTGACTTTGTTTCAGCCAAGAAATAGGTGGGGTGTCTCTGCTCTGTGTTCAAAGTAAGCATTAGTCCATGGCCGCACCCATTGTGCAATCGAGGCTGGAGCAGGAGGAAAAAAGTGGCCACCAGCCACCCTTAGCGATGTCATGCAGATTGCTTGTGTGTCAAGGTGGAGTTTGCATAGAGGACAAAGGCAGTCATGATATTCCTTCCCTGTGTTCTTATGACCCCATTTCTCAAGAATTACACAGATTTCATTATGCCATTGCAAAGGCTTCTGGTGGCTGGCCAAAAAGATGGTATAGGGGTCATTCATACTTACTTTTTTTGAAAGAAGAGATTTGCATCTCCATGCCAATTCAGATCCGATTCAAAATGGTTTCAGTGTTCCCACTATGTTTACTGCAACCGAATCTCTCTGTGCCATTTTAACCTTGTTGTCATTCACATTTGCCACTATATCAATTTAAAATGGAGGCGTCTCAATTTCCGGGAACGATGTAGTGCAATCTGAATTGATTTGGTAGTGTGGTCACACTACCGAGGGTGTGGATTATTGTGGCTCTTTAAAAAAGAACTGCTAAGGGGTCCAGTGCTAAGTACACCAGTTTAAGTGGGCTTTTTGGTCACACACACACCGCAAACTGTAGTGAGTGCAGTCAGGACAAGTCTGAACTTCACGGAAATAAACCGGTTCCACACTGGTTTATTTCTGTAGTGTGAATGGGGCCTTAGTAAAAAGGGAGCATGCACTGGAAAACAGAGATGTGGTGAGGGATGAGGGGAGGGAGAAGTTGTCATCGAGGATACTGCCAACTCCAACTAGCCAACATTTTGGGACTACTGTACCCCAGCTGCATGTTGGTGTCAGCCCAAGACTACATGGCACATGGCTTGTGATTGCTTTGTCTAGGATCTGGCAGCTGGCTAGAGGATTCTGGGTATTACAGTCCACCATATCTGGAGGGTGACAGTTGCTATAGTACAGTGGTTGTGAGCTTGCTTTGCATGGAGCCAAGATTGATCTTTGACATCTCCAGGTTCCCAGTTCCTGGGGCTCGGGGCAGGGAAGGGACCACCTAGAATAGACCATCAAAGGCTAGGTGGTTTAGTTAATAGTTACTTGGCATAAGATCTCCCCTTACCACAGCCATGTTTCCTATGGTTTGAGCAGGGAAGGCACCTCAAGTCCTCATCTCAGACCAGACTGGTGAAGTGAGTCCACCCACCCACTGTGGTCCTTCTCTGCAAAGGTCTATCTTGTCCAGCATTCTGTTCTCACAATTACCAATCAGACACCTCTCTTTGCAGCTGCATACTCCAGTGGCAGCTGGGATGTAAATCTTGCCTTTTTTGTTTTTATATGGAAGAATGAATTATTTCAAAAGTTTTCTCTCTACTGTGAAAGGAGCTTTTGCACATTTTCCAATGGGTTTTTGCATTTTAAAACTTCTTGGTGAAAAAATCATTTGCTGAGAAATCTTGATTTTATGCAAAAACCTTTGATTTTTGCATACAAAACGGTGTGTTTCTGTACAGCTCTTCACAGAGAAGTCTGGAGATGTGAAAAATCATGCAGTAGTAGTGTTTACTCAGTGGGGTGTCTCAATGTGTTGCCACACCCTTCGTCAGTGAAGACAAAATAATGCACAGAAGTATTTTTCACAGCCCTAGTGGTGACACACTTGAGCACCATTCATGTGGCTTCACTGGATTATGTGATCACATATCACCCCAGCACCCTAATGCCTCTTGAGTGCTGGCATGGAAATGACCCATGTACCATGTGTGAACCACCTTAACCTCGTTGTTATATTTGCACAGAATGGCAGAGATGAAAATCCCGTTCATTCGTTGCTTCTGGCTTGCATTGATTTCCAGCCCCATTATGACTTTTTATCAGACTTAAATGAAGCCACTAACTTTTTCTTCCTAGTCTTGGGTGCTTTTGTGCACATTTCACCCTGCATCACAGCCTACCTCGCTTTACTCTGGGCTGTGCTCTGATATGGATTTCTACTGCCACCTAATGGCTCTAGGACCTCAGTGCTCATTTGGTTCTTTGGATATTAATATTTGCAAAAGAAGCTGGGAATCCTGTTGGTGTCATGTGTAACTTCCCTTACAGAAGCAGTTGAACATTGTTGTCTGTTGGTCAACGTCTGCATTCAGTTCAAGGTTGCAGAAGCAGAGTTGTGCATATAATGCTATTGTGCATGTGGATGTGCATTCTTAGCTGCTGTGTATACACTTGCCTTTGCTGAAATGGCCATTAGTATTTCTTTGGTTGCTTATTCACTTTTGCAACTCAAGAGTTGTGTAGCATGTTCATTGTGTCGCTCTACACATGTAGCCTCAGAGTATTATCTCAGATAAGTCATGCACATATTTGCTGGTGGAGTTTTGTTATGCTAGGTAGCACTACACAGTCCTTGAATATCACCATACTGAATGCCACCATAGCACAATTAGCTTACAATTGTAAACAGCTTAGACACTGCTTAGGCGGTATGTAGAGGTATATAAATGAAGCTTGTTTGTTTGTTATGAGAAATGATGAATATGCATGACTTTAACTTCAATGCACACAATAAGAAATGTGCAATGCACAGATGCAATGTGCAACATACATTGGCACACTGAAACAGGTGTGGTTACCACACCTATCTCTTTAGACTGAGAGACTGAGGGTTTGAGTCCCCTCCTCATTTTTCAGCTAATTTGTATTTGTTTGGAGGTCCCTTTTATTAATTCCAACTTTTTAATTATTGAGTCTAAACAGTAAAGTCTAAAGAGGCAGAATTTGTATCAACACTTTATGAAAGGACTCTGTATTAGAATCTCAGGATATATCTCAGGATATAGCAATAGGGTCTCGGTAACTCTAGGTGTGCTGTTGTCCATGTGCAATTGTTTTGAATGCAGAGCTCGATTCCTGCCATCCTCAGCTGGGTACATCTGTTTTGCACGCATGCGCGCGCGCACACACACACACAATATATCCTTATGCATAGCACAACATACACCTGCATATGTCACCAAGATGATTCCAGCCAAAGAATGCAAGTTACATCTCTTGGTAGAGACCGAGAGCTGCAAAATTTATAATAATTCCTGTAAATCATTTTTTTAACATGTGGCCAGTATTCTGCATTGGTTACTTACTTAGGTACACAATAGTGGCAATAGTGTCACAGTCAAGACTTAAACAGTGCTTGCAAATATGGAACAGTGATGTATCAGTTCATCTAGGTAACTGTTCCATATGCACAATCACTGCTTTGTCATGATTGTGACACTATTGACATGGTTGTACATCTGCCAACCTATTTTATCAGTTGCATGGAGAGAAAGAGATCCTATTTTCTGGCAGGTAAATGATGGGGTTTTGGGGGGAGGGGCAGGAAAGGTTACCTAATTAGAAGTCAAAGGCTTTCATGGCCGGCATCCATAGTTTTTTGTGGGTTTTTTCAGGCTAAGTGGCTATGTTCTAGCAGAGTTTCTTCCTGACGTTTCGCCAGCATGTAGCTGGCATCTTCAGAGATCATCTTCTGAAGATGCCAGCCACAGATGCTGGCAAAAACATCAGGAAGAAACTCTGCTAGAACATGGCCACTTAGCCCGAAAAACCCACAAAAAAACTATGGTTACCTAATTAAATAAGTAGCTGATGTAGACATCTGACCTGTATCTTTGTTAGCACAAGAAAGAGAATGTGTCCTCCCCCAGTCTCTTAATTTTTGGTTTGCTGTTACGCATCCTTGGTTGCAGAATGGAGCTTGGCTCCCTTGACTCTGTTGCAGTTGCTCGAGGTAAAGTTCTCCTTCATTTCACTTGTCTGCATAGATTCACCAATCTTGCAAAGAGGACAAGGTGAACTTGACGGCGTAGCCCACTTTTTATGCTGAGCATAATCAGATCCTCTGTCTCTGAATAAATTAAGAAAATTAAGTAAGAAGGAATATGTGTTGTTCTGAAGAATATTAAGTCAGAAGGATTAAACATGTCAAGGATCTTGTTAAAATGCATGGGGATGTTTGTTGGAGGTCTTTAAGTCCAGTCATTTCTGCCAGAGATACTTTAAGAAACATCTGGGAGCTCATATAACACAGCCTTAGCCTCAGCCTTATCTAACGCTGCCATAATGGTAGAAATCTTGACTATTTGTATCTACAATACCTTTTTGGAGGTCACTCATCAGTGGTTACTTGGGGCTTCCATGTTATTAAGGGTGGTGAATCTACTCTGACCTCTTTTACACTCTAGACTAAAATGCAAGAGTGGAGTTTCCACCCACCAACATGGGAATCACTGACCACCACTGTCACTGGTTAACCCAAAAGAATAGTTTAGGCAACTGTAGACTGTGCTCTCTCAAGATGGATTGCATGAAAGCCAGCATAGTTTGAAAAATTGCCCCACACTCAAGGGCTGAGAATCTGGATCAGCTACTTACCTACTAACCTTAGTTATATAGCTAAGTAGCATCTTCAAACCTGATACACCTATAAGATGGCTTTTTCTGAGGGCAATGGGATTCTGTTCTCCCATTGACTGGGACATAGAAGATTGACCAAAATGGTGAAAATTTGGAAACCTTGCCCAATGAGGAGCAGCCTATGGAGCTGGGTGTTTCGCCTGGAGAAGAGAAGGTTAACATGATAGTCACGTTTAAATGTTCGAAGGATGTCATAATGAGGACGGAGCAAGCTTATTTTCTGATGCTCCAGAGACTAGGACATGGAGCAATGGATTCAAGCTACAGGATAAGAGATTCCACATAAATACTGAGGATTTCCTGACAATATGAGCTGTTCAAGAGTGGAATATTCTTCTTCAGAGTATAGCACAATCGCCTTGTTTGGAGGCTTTCAAATAGAGGATGGATGGCCATCTGTTGGGAGTGCTTTGGTTCATAGAATCATAGAGTTGGAAGAGACCACAAGGGCCATCCAGTCCAACCCCCTGCCATACAGGAACTCACAATCAAAGCATCCCCAACAGGTGGCCATCCAGCCTCTGTTTAAAGACCTCCAAAGAAAGAGACTCCACCACACTCCATGGAAGTGTGTTCCACTGTCGAACAGCACTTACTGTCAGGAAGTTCCTCCTAATGTTGAGGTGGAATCTCTTTTGTGTGTTCCTGCATGGCAGGGGTTTGGACGTGTGGTCTCTTCCAACTCTATGATTCTATGATATGATTCTATGACATTTTCATACCCATCCCATGAGCAATCTCCAGTGCAACAGTCAGTGCAACAATTCCTATCCCAATTTCTCCTCATACTAGAGATCACAACCAAGAGAAGTTGAAAACATGAGTCTGCTACACTTTGATTGATAGAACAGACTTTTAATAGGGCTGCTGCCTGGTAAAACGGGATTGGGGTACTGTTCTGATCCCTGTGTATTCCAAACACTTTTGAATACATAGGGATTGTGGTGCCAGTCACCTAACAGTTGCATAAATCTAGGTTACACATTTGTATCTGCAATTGTGAATTCCAGCCTAGATATATAATAGTTTAGTTACTGTGGTTTGTTTGAGAGTATAGTGAATTCTTCTCAACAGACCATCAACCCATCACATAATATGCAATTTCAAGGCTATTTTGGTGGAAGGTCCTCCTGTTAAACTAATATAAATGGTTGTTCTAGGCATGCCTTTTCAGATATCCCAGACCATCAAGATGTTTTTGGCTTACAACTCTCAGATTTGTAGTTGGCAAGTTAGCTAGTTGGCTGGCTGGCTAGCTAGTTGATTTGTTTGTTTATATCATTTAACTATTGCTTCTCAGCCCTCCTGCTCCCCCTTCATCTACAGCTAGAAAAATGTAAAGTATTAAATACATAAACAGCATTTAAAAACAAAGTAAGACCATTTCACAGCCAGCAGTTTTTGACTAAAACTCCTAGGACAGTGTCCTTTGCAAGTCCCCCTTTCATTTCCATACATCCTTTGTTGGTAGTTCCGGAGTTTGGTATTGCATTCTGTTCTGTACACCAACCAAAGCCCTCCCCAGGACTCATCATGTCACTCAAAGAGCCCTTCCAAACAGCCATTCTGTTTCTGGTGGAGAGCAGAAGGAATCAGAAAAGTCTCTGTCCATGTCCTCACAACCAGGTGCAGACCATTGACATCATCTGCTGAGTCCTCTGGAGCATCCTGGCAAATCTTGATAAAACATGTCATCTGGCTATAGCTGGCTGTTTACCACCCCTGAAATTACCATAGAGTTGCTGCACACACCCACCCATTCTATGCCTGGTAGACACCATGGGCAAGGGATTGGAGAAGTGTCTTGCTATGTGCCTGTAGCCAGATGCAAAATGATTATATCATTTGCTAGTCCCCTTTGGAAGTCTCAGCTGAGGATGTTATCATTTCACATCTGGCTACAGGAACATAGCCAGATTCTTATTTGATACACTACCACCAGGGGTCGGCAACCTACGGCCTGCGGGCCGCATGAGGCCTGCCGAGGCCTAGTGACCGGCCCCAGCCTGGCCCTGCTGCAGATTGCCGCCAGGGCCTCTGGCCTCTGGCGCAGGCACGCGGGGCCTTTGTGCATGGGGCAAGCGACGGGCAAAGGGAGCAAGGAGGAGCAAGTGGGGGCAAGGGGGAGCAAGGGGGCAATTGTCTATAGAAGCCTCAGAAACATGCATTTATATTAACATTTTTTTAAAAATCAGCAGATTTTTTTTGCATGTCCTCCACTTTTTTTAATTAAAAAAGTGGAGGACATGCAAAAAAAAAGTGTCCTCCATTTTTAATTTTTGTCCTACATTTGTCCCAGTTTATTTATTTAATTTTTAAAAAAATTATTTAATTATTTTTTTTGGCTTCGGCCCCCCGAGTTGTCTGAAGGACAGCAACCCGGCCCCCGGATCAAAAAGGTTGCCTACCCCTGCACTACCACCATCACTCTCTGCCAACTACAGAAGGGCTGTTGGAAGGGACAATCACAGTAATACAGTGAGTCCTGGGGGCTTGTAGCAGAGTTCCACACGCAGAACTCTTAATGCTACGTGTAACTAAATAGGCATGGATGTGGTGGCTTAGTGGTTAAGACTCCAGTTCTGATGATTGGAAGATCGGAAGGTTGGCAGTTCAAGACCTGAGTGCTGCATGATGGGGTGAACTCCTTTCACTAGTCCCAGCTTCTGCCAACCTAACAGTCTGAAAGCATGCAAATGCAAGTAAATAGATAGGTGCTACTTCAGTAGGCAGGTAACAGCACTCTGTGTAGTCATGCTGGCCACACGACCACCGGAGTCGTCTTTGGACAATGCTGGCTCTTCAGCTTAGTAACGGAAATGAGCACCACCCCTTACAGTCAGTTATGATGAGACATTAATGTCAAGGGACTACCTTTATCTTTTTAAATATATAGAGCCTTGCTTGATTCCCTCCCATTGGCCATGCTGGCTTGTACTTCTGGGAGCTGAAATCCAAAACCTCTGGAAGAGCAATGTTTCCCCACCCCTGGGATAGGTGGTACATTCTAGATGCCTTCCAACTTCATGTTTCTGTGCACCAGTCCCAAGCTGACAATGACAGGAGTCTCTTATGTCTCCTTTCTTTCAGGCAAGACAAGCTGAAGATCCATATGAGGAAGCACACTGGAGAAAGGCCCTACCTCTGTATCCACTGCAACGCCAAATTTGTCCACAACTATGACCTAAAGAACCACATGCGTATCCACACAGGCATTCGTCCTTACCAGTGCAAGTTCTGCTACAAGAGCTTCACCCGCTCAGACCACCTTCATCGCCATATCAAACGCCAGAGTTGCCGGATCTCCCGGCCCAGGAGGGGACGGAAACCAGCCACCTGGAGAACAGCGAGCTTACTCTTTGCACAGAATAGCCAGACAGATGATAAAAGTTTCATGATGCCTCCGACTCTAGAAGAGATGAGTAGCCATCTTGGCAGTGCAGCAATGTGCCTTCCGGGCCCGAGCCCAAAGCATTTTCTGGACAGTGCAAAGAATTCCCTGAATTTACAAGAGCTGGAGAGCCAGTTTGAGGAAACCCAAATGAAACTCTTTGGGAGGACGCACCTGGACATGGAGCCAAATGGTGGACTCTTTGCCTTTGCGCTGGGCCCCAATGAGAGCCTCTCAGCCCGGCCATTCTTCTCCCTCCCTGATCCATGGAGCACAGGGTTTGGTGGACTGACAGGGCTCAGCCACCTTGGCCCCATTACGGAAGCTACTAACTAAGGCACCTTCTAGCCAATAGATGGGTTTGGTAAGTTTAATACCTGACTTGTTTGCTTTTTTTTAAAAAAAAAAAGATTTTTAAAAGATATGATTACAAGGATGAGAAAACCAAAACAAGAATGAAAAAAAGGGAAGGGAAGTACATAGAATATGAATGTGAGCTAGGTGTATACATTAAGATATGCTGACCATGGCTGGCATCCTGCTAGTGACATATGCAAGCATAAATCCACCTAATATCTGTGTATGTCTTGTCTTTTGTCACTGCGGAAGTTGGTATTCTCTTCCGTGCTCCACAGTGACCAAAGCCCTCCCACAGTTCATGGTTTTGCTAGGTGATAGCCCACATGAATGGCCATTCCATAGCTGCTGGAGAGAAGCATTAGGCTATGTTTCATAACCAGAAGCAGACCAGTGACATAACCCACCAAGCCCTAGAAGATGTACTTGGTTTGTGCCAAGCTCTGGGGCATAGCTTCACAGTTTTTCTATCTCCTTTCAACAGTCACAGAAGGCTATTTGGGGCAGGCTATTAGAATAAAACTGTGAATCCTTGGGGTGCTAAGTGGCCAGCCATAGCAGAGTTTCACCTGCAGAACTCTAGTTAGTGAGCTGCAATCGTGAAAGTCAAACTTATGCCATTGTAGCCCACTTTTTTGGTTACCATAAAAGTCAAAATTCTGTTCAGACTGTGCAGTGATCAACCCCCCCCCCCCCATTCCACCTTTTCAGTGTTACAGACCTCCAACTCCCACCAATGGCTATTTCTGTGTTGGTGGATACCAGAATTTTAACCCCTGCTCAGCCATGGAAAGCCACTGCGTGACCTTGGGCAAGTCACATTTAGCGTCAGAGGAAGTCAAAGGCAAACCCCCTCTGAAAAAATCTTGCCAGGAAAACAAAATTATAAGTTCACCCTAGGGTTGCCATAAGTCAGAAATGACTTGAAGATGCACAACAACAACAACAACAACAACAACAACAACAAATCTTTTATACTTAAATCTTTTATACTTCCTCAGATCTGAGAAAGATGGGATATTAAGATAACATAAGAATAGTATGAGGTTGAGAAGTGAGCCATTGTGGTGTACTGGTTAGATGTTGGACTAGGTTTGAGTTCCCGCTCAACCATGGAAACCCACTAGGTGACTCTGGGCAAGTCACATTCTCTCAGCATGGTCGTTTGCAGAGGTCAGAAAAAATTCTTTTTGGATTACAATTCCATGCTGGTTGGGGGACTTGAGGAGTTATTTTCCCCAAAGACAAACAAATGGGTCCTTGAGCAGATCATCTACAGGGTTGCCATGAGTTGAGGTCTACTCAAGGGCAGTTAACAACAACAACAACAACAACAACTTCCCCATAGAGTAACATTCCCAAATTCCTAAGGATCAAGCTATCATTGGCTACCAGTCATAATTGTACTCATTTTAATTTGTAAATTGCCTTGAGTTCTCATTGTGGGAAAGGTGGGGTATAAAGAAAGATGACGATGATGCTAGTGGTGGTGGCGGCGGCGGCTGCTATGACCTACCTCCACTCTTGGAGGTAGGTCTTTGCACATTGGAAGCATCATTTTCCTATCTCAGAAACAGCCTGATTGTTCTTTTTTTCCATCTGTAGGCCCTCTTCAGCACTGCTATGGCCACCTCTTGCAAAGGGACTCATCAATAATCAAGGACTTTTTTTTCTTATTGAAAGACTGTTGAAAATCAGACTGCCCACACAAACTACCCAGCCCTGTTCAAACTCCACAAAAAAAGACATCGCTTCTTTGCATCCAGCAAATACAGAAGGATGAAAGGAGAACTGTTCCAAGTCCAACATCAGACTTCTTCTTCCTCCTCTTCTTTTTTTAATGTACAGATATCTTTTCTGATTTAAACTGTTTTTCATATGATCGTTTTCTTCAGGTTTGGGAGAATTATTTGGGGTTGGATTGCCTTTTTAAAAAAAAAAAAATTGGTGGGAGGGTTGACCTGCAGTTTGGAGTCCTTGTAAAATATCCAAAGATTCTGAGTACTGTATAATCTGCAAGAACTTGAAAAAAGAAAAAAGGGACCATTTGGGGGGTTATGTTTCCTGATTGTTGGGATGGGATTGTGTGTTGGGGGAGGTAGAAAACCCTTTGGAATTTTTCTATTTATAACTATTTTTATGTGATTGCTTTATGTAAAGAAGAAAAGAGGGGGGAGATCAACATATAACAGATTTGCCTTAGATAATCAAGGGACAATCATCCTTAACTTTTATTTGAAGTTTTAGATTTTGTGTGTGTGTGTTTTTAAAAGACAAGGAAAGATACTTTTATGTATTTATTGAGCAGTATTAATTTTATTAAATTATTGGCAACATGCAGGGTTTTTCTTTAAAAAATGCATGGGTCAGAATCCTGTTGGGGACATATGTCTTCGTAAATAATCTTATATAAGTAAGAATTAGAATTGCTCAGTTGTGTAACATTCACACCCAGTAAAGGGCTGCTGATACCTTACTATGTTCCAGAGTCAGCAGAGTGCCTGATGTGCATTAGTGCCCAATGCACAGCAGAACTGATGCACAATGGAACCGATTTGTATCACATTGGTCCTGATGTACATCACGTTGGTCCTGATGCACGTCACATCAGTCCTGAGGTGCATTGGTTACCAGTGCACATTGGGCACTCTTGCTAGTGTCTTGTTAACACATCTTCACAGTTCAGTAAAGGGATTTCGTGGCATCTCTGCTACATAGCTAGGTATACATAAAGTTATGTAGCGTTAACAGGTCATATAGGATTCCGGTGCATATTAGTAAAACATTGAAAAGGTAAAAGTTGGTTCACACATTACAGGAATTCCTGGATCTTTACTGAGGATCACCAATATTCTAGATCAGCTACTGACTTACAGAGAAGTAACTATGGCCTGTTACAGACTGCCAAAATAAAACTGCTTTGGGTCTCTTTGGAGGCATGCTGTTTAAATGATGCATGCATCCTAAGAATCCGGAAGTTGCACCAAAGCTGCACTCCAGTGCTTAGGAATGAAGTGTGGCTTTGGTGTGACCACAGGACTCTTAGGACCCATGCATCATTTAAATAGCATATCTCCAGAGAGACCCAAAGCAGCTTTATTTTGGCAGTCTGTAACAGGCCTAAGTAAATGTATCTTGTTCTTACCTGACAGTTGTCAAAGTCTTGCTCCTTGGCAGGAGGGGAATAGAAAAATTGACCTTCTTGTGCCTTTTCATTCAATTCAGCTGTTGACTCTTCAGGTGGACTAGGTGGCATTTACTTAGGTTTCCAATAAGGCCATATAGACTTAATGAATACAACTAGTTATTGATCACTAACTCTAGTTTACAAATCCATAACTGCAGTACTAATACCAGCCAATATGATGCATGTAATCATAAGCATGTTTATCACATTCAGATCTTACATTGTGAAATACATACTTAAATAGTTTGGCCTAAATCTAGTTCAGTTGGTCTTAACTGAACTAGACCCTTTGAATCAATGGGATTTACCTATGTGTTGACTCACCATTCAACAGTGGATTTAACAGGGCCACGCTAGTTGGATCCAGCCAACAGGATTCAGGCCCTAAAGTGTACACTTAAGAAACAGCATGTGTGAATAAATTCTTAACAATGTTCCAGAATTTCAGACAATTGAAGTCCAGACAATGTCAATGTCTTGATGCCATTCCATTTGATTGAGGGACCCACAAATTGGGCAGTTCTTTAAACAGACTTTCAAGTGTGACTTTGCACCTTATTAGACTATTGATTGTTAAAAGGAACAATGGATGCTGATTGTGTTACTATTGTTAACAAGTTAAGGTTGATTGCCCCTGGATGATCTGGTTTGGATTATATGTTAACTCATTCATGGCACAGTTCATTTTCTGGTGGAAGAAACAATACACACTTTTCATGCTCTTGCTGTTTCTTGATTTTTCCCTGTTCTGCAATGGTGTCAAAGCACTGGTCTTGTACAATGATAGCTGCTTGTTATGGAAGGGTAGAGACCCTATTCTGCACTGTGCTTTCCGTGGTTGCTTGTTTTCTGTGATACAAGCACATGCTGAACTCCCCATGGACTCTGGTCTCTAAATTCATATGAAGTTCTCATTTCATTTGCTTTACTTCATTTTCTTTTTAAAGGCACCATTCTTGAGCTATGTTTATGGCAATGACATCTGAAGAATTAATCACAGACAGCCACTCACCTGGATGCAATGAGGTCTACTAGCAGATATGGTCCTCCAATGCATGTTGAGAGCTCCCCCTGCCCCCATCAGTCAGTAACTGTTTCTCCATTTAATTGAAGGTGACAGCAAAAACACACTTGGCGTCCTGTTAGTGGAATATGTAGGCTTATGCTCATGTATGCTTTTGGTTTTCTTTTGGTTTTTCTCATTCAGGAGGAGTGTATTCACTTCCTCCTTCTGCAACCAAAGCCCTCCCTTCCTTACTGTACAGTCACTGCAATGAACTGCATGTCTATTCTTTACCTGGTGGAAGGGAGATTCGAGAATAATAATAATAATAATAATAATAATAATAATAATAATAAATAATAGGATTTATTTATATACCACCCAATCACTGGGAATCCGAGCGGTTTACAATAGAGGGGATAACAGACAGTTCCCTGCCCGCAGGCTTACAATCTAAAAGACACGACACAAAAGGAGAAGGGAATGGTGAGGGGGGAGGGAATCAGGTCCAGCATTCTTCTCTCCCTCTAAGGCCTGGACCAAGGCAGATGGACCGGAGGGAGGGCTCTTCTTCTTCAGGCTAGCCTCTGATGGAACTGGGCCAGCCTACTCTCTCCCTCAGAGGCCGAAAGATGACAGTTAGGGAGGGAGGAGCCTCTTTCTTCAGGCAAGAAGTGTCTGGCCATGTCCCAGTAACTAGATGCAAAATGATTACATAATCCACTGAGACCTCCAGAGGACCCAGCATACATGAGCAGGTGATGCAGACATTTCACATCTGGCTACAAGAACATAGTGAGATGCTTTTCTGACCACAACCACTCCTCTGGTCTCAAACAGTCAGTAATAGCTGGGTGGAAGCTATGCTACATTACATTGAGCTATTCAGGATGATATCCACAAAAGGAATTGTCTTGTAGACCTCCTCACTCACTCCATGAAAGTGAGCAAGGAATCTCAATTGTGCAGAAACGGTGTGTAAACCTTATGTTTGAAGTTCTGGAATGTGGCAAATTCATGTTGGACATGCATATATAAAGGCATTTCTGAAGCTCAGATGTGTATTCTCGTGATCCACCCACACACCTGGAAGGTAACTCTGGTGCTAGCATGTATTCACAATCCCCATTCTCAGTATAGGCAAGAGCAATAGCTACTGGAGAGTGCAGAATATTATTATTATTATTATTATTATTATTATTATTATTATTATTCATCCTGCTTTCTCCCCAAAATTGAGACACAATGCAGCTTTCAAATTAAATGAACAATACAATTAAAAACATAAAAAATGAGCATTAAAACAGATTAAACTAGTACAGTATTAAAACACATCAATCTTTAACAGAATAAAATGTCATCTAAAAGATAAAAGCACTTGAAAACAGTAATAGTAAATGAAATAGTAGACATAGGTGAGGTTCCTACGTCAGGGCTGTGTTGAATAGCAAAATTGCACTACCAAACATACAACCAGTGTACAATCCAGTACACACCAACATAGGCATTCATATGAACAGCAGCACCTCATGTGCAACTCTGCTTCTGCAGTCTTGAACTGAACACAGATATTCTGCATGAGACAAAAATGGCTAGCCACTTCCATGGAGAACTTCATACAGTGGACCCTTGGTATCTGCAGTGGTTTGATTCCAGGACTCTCCATACATAACAAAATCCATGGATGCTCAAATCTCATGATATATAATGGCATAGCATAATCATGTCCCTTATATAAAATACCAAAATCAAAGTTTAATTATTTTGACTTTTTTTTTTTGGGGGGGGGAGATATTTTTGAACTGTGGATGGTTGAATCCATGGATACAGAATACACATACTCTGACTTTTCACAGATGGAAACCAGGACATATGTGACAAGCAACATCAGAGTGTGATCAAAATGGCAAAAGTTAATGAAGAAGAAAACCCAGGCTAGAAGAGGCTGTAGCAGCTTGCTTTGGCCTGTACTGGCTGATGGATTTTGGGAGCTACCATCCAATAAAATCAGAATCTATTGGGAAGGGCAAGATTCCAACCTCTTCTTTCTTCTCTTCTCCTCCTATTGTGTTAACCGAGCACAGTCTGCTTTCATACTTTGAACTCAGTTTACATCAATTGAAGTAAACCAAGGACAAAGGGGGAAAGTGGGAGGAGGAGAGAGAAACTGAGACAATTTTAAAGCAGCTCAAAAGGGGACAACAGAGGATGAATTATCCTTTCAAATTGGGACAGTTGAAGGTGCAAATTATGAACTGAGTTCCGGGCATACAGTTTTTCTCCAGTATGGAAATGTTGGGTGCCACTGAACGGTTTGGGAACAATCTTTGTTTTGAGTGAGTGGAGCAGACCAAGGGCTGGTAAAATCAACTGACAGAAGGAAGTGGCCTAACTGTAGCTGCTTCTCTTATCTACTAGAACTGCTTTTCCTGATCTGGTGCCCTCCAGAAGTCTTTTAGACTCAAAGGAGATTATCACATGGGGAGAAAGAAGCAGTTGGAGGAGTAAAATTGTGCAATTGCACCATGTATAATCACATAACAATAATAATAATAATAATAATAAATTTTATTTATGTTTCCCCGCCTCTCCCAGTGGATCGAAGCTGGGTTACAGACTAAATAAAAGCACAAAGTGTTTACATCAAAATTCAATTACAAACAGCTAAAAACAATAAAATATCCAACATCAGACAATAATAACAATAGCATCCACAAGCAAGGCAGGGATCATACACAAAGGGGCATGTCATTCAAATCAGGGGGGTATTCATATCAGGTGGGGTATGCTCAGCTAAAAAGCTTGGTTTTAACCGCTTTTCTAAATGTCTCTAATGAGGTCGCCAAGCAGATCTCCTCAGGGAGACTGTTCCAAAGTCTTGGAGCCGTTGTAGAAAAAGCTCTTTGCAAAGTAGTAACGTGTTTGGAAGTTGCTATTTCTAATAAGTTCTTACCCGATGTTCTGAGAGTGCGGGGCGGATTGTATGGGGAGATGCGGTCCCGTAAGTAACTCGGGCCCAAGCCATGTAGGGCTTTATCGGTAATAACCAACACCTTGTATTGTGCCCAGAAGCAAATAGGGAGCCAGTGAAGTTCTTTTAAGATAGGTGTAATATGGTCAAACCTTGATGAACCCGGTGACCAATCTGGCTGCCATATTCTGCACTAACTGAAGCTTCCGAACTTGGTACAAGGATAGCCCCATGTAAAGCGCATTACAGAAATCAAGACGAGAGGTTACCAGAGCGTGTACCACCGTTTCAAGGTCCCTTCGGTCTAGGTAGGGTCGCAGTTGGCGTATCAACCGAAGTTGATAGCAAGCATTTCTGGCCGTCGCATCTACCTGAAATGTCAATTGCAGGGACGAGTCCAGAAGTACTCCTAAACTGTGAACTTCATCCTTCAGGGGAAGTGTGACCCCGTCCAGGACAGGTTGACAAATTTCCTTCCTTAGACCCGAGGAACTTATCATGAGTACTTCCATTTTATCTGGATTCAGTCTGAGTTTGTTTTCCCTCATCCAGCCCATTACTGACTCCAGGCAGGCATTCAGAGGAGAGATGCCATCCTTAGTTTCTGTATCAGTCAGAGACATAGAGAAACATATTTGGGTGTCATCAGCATACTGATAACATCACACCCCATATCTCCAGATGATCTCTCTCAGCGGTTTCATGTAAATGTTGAACAGCATGGGGGACAAAATAGCTCCTTGAGGGACACCAGATGTCAGTTCCCTCTTAGAGGAGCAAGTGTCCCCCAGCTTCACAATCTGGAATCTGCCAGAGAGGTAGGATCGGAACCACTGGAGCGCAGTGCCCCCCGATAACCAAGTCCCTCAGGCGTTCCAGAAGGATACCGTGGTCAATGGTATTGAAAGCCACTGAGATGTCCAAGAGCACCAGCAAGGTCACACTTCCCCTATCGTTGCCCAGACGGAGATCGTCGACTAAGGCGACCATGGCAGTCTCAACTCTGTATCCTGCTCTGAAGCCAGTTTGAAATGGGTCCAGATAATCAGTTTCATCCAAGACAACCTGGAGTTGGAAGGCAACTGCTCTCTCAATTACCTTGCCCAAGAATGGCAGCAGGGAGACCAGTCTATAATTGTTTCTCACCAGGGGGTCCAGGGAGGGTTTTTTCAGTAGCATTTTAACCACTGCTAATTTCAATTTGGATGGACATTTGCCCTCCCAGAAGGATGCACTGATTATTAATCATAACAATGTAGTTACGGCATCTCCTCCCTGGGTGGTCAACCAGGAAGGGCAGGGATTGAGAGGGCATGTTGTCTTCTTTACACATCCAAGGAGCTTGTCCACTTCCTCGGTATTTACAAACTCAAAGTAATCCAGCTTAATAGGGTCCATGGAAGCTCTGGATACCTCTCCTATTGTTT
This sequence comes from Sceloporus undulatus, assembly GCF_019175285.1. Taxonomy (NCBI): domain Eukaryota; kingdom Metazoa; phylum Chordata; class Lepidosauria; order Squamata; family Phrynosomatidae; genus Sceloporus; species Sceloporus undulatus. The sequence continues at coordinate 321,067,119 of NC_056523.1, forward strand.
CTGTTTTAATGCCAGCGTCGAGATCAGCCCTTATCCGAGAGATTTTATCTGTGAAGAAGTTATTAAAGTCGTCATAGCAGGCTTTTGTTGGTTCTAATATAGGGTTCGGGGTGGGAGATAGCTGGGTCAACTCCCTCATTACCCTGAACAGCTCTGCCGGACAAGACTCTGCAGACGCAATATGTGCAGCATAGAAAGAATTCTTTGCTGCACTTATTGCCACTCCATAGGACTTCAAAAGACTCTGATGGAGAGTCTTGTCGGATAGGTGCTGATGTCTCCGCCAGCAGCACACTAGTCATTGCGTGGCCCGCTTCATTTCCCGAAGATCTTCTGTATACCAGGCTTTTCTATTAGGAGCGGGCCGGTAAAGACGCTTGGTAGCGATGCTGTCTATAGCCCTGGTAAGGTCGTTGTCCCAGGTATCTGTCAGGGCATCAACAGAATCATCGTCAGCTCCAACCATAAATCCCTCTAAGGCCTCTTGGAACCTTTTGGGTTCCATCTGCCTTCGAGAGCGGACCTTGACAAGGAAGTGGTCCGTCCATGACAGAGCAGAGGCCCCCAGGACCTCTGCCCATGGACTTCCCTGATCCGTACTAATGATGTCGCACAAAATCCATAGCCGCAGAAGCAGTAGAGAGCAACATTTCATTCATTCCCATGAATTCATTCATGATAGCAGGAATAAAAAATGATTGAGAAAATGTGGGTGTCAATCACGCTACATTACCATTATCAAAGAAGCAACTCGAGATACCCAGAATGCATTGCAGTGGTCGCAATCCATTCTCATTGCCAGAATCAGTTTTGCAGTGGATTTCAGTCTCCTTTTAAGCTGTGGAGCACAATTTAGTTAACACTTGATTAAAACATTGTGTCGAAGTAATACATTTTATTTTGCTGTCTTTATTCTTTGTGGTCCAGGAACATGATTAGCAGACATGCGCTGTTGCGCCAATATGCCAAACATGCACAAAACAATCAACTGCGATGGACTATCAATTCATTTGTGGATGTGCACGAAAAGCTATTGAGATATTATTTCAAGTGCACAGTTGCACAAATGGATACCTTGTGAAAGCATTTGGTGGTGTTGTGTGACTGTACCTCCTCAAACTGCTTCTTTCCCCCCATGTGATAATCTCCTAAATCCCAGTAGACTGGTGGGGGTGGGGGTGCTTGTGGGAGTTGTAGTTTAACACGTATGGAAAATGGCACATTGGGGACTGTTCTAAGGTCCCTGGAAGGCTATTCTAATGCTGATTGTTTCTTCTGATGGACATGGTTGGAGAAGGCTATCAAAACTCAGAGCACTGGGTAGATAAACACAAGTGTACCATGCCAGCCTGGTGTAGTAGGTTGAGTGTTGAACTGGGACTCTGGAGAACAGGGTTCAGTTTCCAGCTTGGCTTGGCCCTGAAACCCACTGGATGAACTTAGGCAAGTCAAAATCTCTCAGCTATGGCATACCTCCTCTGAACAAATCTTGCCCAGAAAACCCCATGATAGCCTCATCTTAGGTTGCCGTAAGTTGGAAATGACTTGAAGACACAAAACACGCAAACACACACACTTGGCTGTGTTGGGATGGAAAGCTTTGTGGGGGGGGGGGGGGGGGGAATGCAAGATCTCAGCCAAATGTCTCCCTGAGGGGGTCAAGTTCACACCTGGTTCAAAAGCATTTCCAAAAAGTTACATGTTGGACTACAGCTCCCAAAATCCTCCATAGACAAGTGTGTAAAAGGGTCCTGGTGCATGCAGGTCATGTTGGCTGGAGGATATTTGCTGTGACAGTCAGGGGGGGAAAACATGGCATATTTGGTGCTCTACTGGGCTGCCTGGGGGTCAAAACAAAACAACAACTACAATAATAATAATAATAATAATAATAATAATTATTATTATTATTATTATTATTATTTGGTTTCAAAATGGTGAAAATGACCCAGGAAAGCACCCAAACATGGTGAGAATGCCTCCATGCCCCCTAGATGGTGTTTGGCACATGGAGGAGATTTTAAAATTGTTGTTGTTGTTGTTGTTATTTTCAGAGCGAGTGCAGTGGATATATGGTCCTCAAAAATTTCCGAGGGGACTAATGTAGGTCCCTACCCTTCCACAGTTGTCCATCCGTGGCTTAAATGGGCTGAAGGCAGAACCATGTTTAGAATCTGACCAAATTAAGGTCAAATGAACATGCATAACACAAGTCGCAACTGTACAGTTTGTACAGATTGCTGTGGGGATGAGATGTAACTATCTGTAACACGCCTCAATCCAATACAGGGAGAGGCAGGATACAGATGATTATTATTATATGGCCAAGATGGCTGGTGGACAGAAGAGCAGGTTGGAATAGAAGATCTGGTGGAGATCACAATAATACCCTCAAACTTTTCCCAGTCTTGTGATCCTTTCCAGCTGTGTTGGATGATGCTCCCAGCATCTTCAATGAACATCGCTGGGGAGGATGAGAGCTGTAATCCAACATATCTGGAAAGAGGCAACTGGTGCAATTGCTGGTACTGTGCCCATGAAAGTTCTTAAGATGCTCCACAGGCAAGGAAGCATGCAGCTCTTTCCTGCCATCCTCAGAGGCTGAGAGAGTGTGACTCGCCCAAGGTAGAAGAAAGAGAGGACGATCACAGGCCAGATGAATTGGGGAGGTCATGGGCATGAATCTGCAAGATTTAAGCAGCACAGTGGGGAACAAGGGAGTATGGAGGTGCTCTGCTTAAGTCTTGTAGATTCTTGCCCATGACCTCCCTAATTCAGTAATCCATGTGACCTATGGTCTTTCTCTGTTTCTTCTACCCTCAGTCTTTCCCAACATTATTGGTTTACCCAGAGGGTTGTGTCTTCTCATGATGTGGACAAAGTATTACAGCCTCAGTTTGATCATCTTGGTTTCCAGGGAAGTTTCAGGACTGATCTGTTCAAGGACCCATTTGCTTGTCTTTTTGACTGTCCGTGGAATCCTCAACACTCTTTTCCAGCATCACATCTCAAATGGGTTTATTTTCTCTTATTTGCTTTTTTTTGTTTTGTTTTGTTTTGTTTTGTTTTGTTTTGTTTTGTTTTGTTTTTTTGCTGTCCAGTTCTCACATCCATACTATGGACTTTATCATACAGTGAAAAGAGATGGGAGCATAGTGGGATGCTCCCATCACTATTGCGCTAGTGTACTAAAATTATCAGACAATGTCACATGATATCGCCATAATCTCATAATTGGGTGAATAAAGAGGAATTCTAGAGCTGCTTTTAATTCATGTGAATGATGGGATTATGGTGACATCACATGACATCGTCTAATTTTAGCACACTAGTGTGATGGTGACGGGAGCATCCTGCTATGCTCCTGTCACTTTTTCCCATGTGATAAAGTCCTGTTTGGTGATGGGGAATACCATGGTTTGGATTAATCTAACTCTACTGCTCAATTTATATCTTTGCTCTTTAGTATCTTGTCTACCTCTCCATTGATGCCCCCTTGTCGTGGGGGAGAGGCTTGCGTATCCTAATGAAATTGTGAGCTAGTTCTTTCATCACTTCCCTTCCCATTCCTAGTCTTTTTATCTTCTCACTAAAGTCTCAGTTCTGATCGTTTGATCGAAGGTATGGAAAATCTTGATTTATTTCAATTTCCTTGTTGTCCAGGTTGAATTTATGCAGGTATTCTGTGGTCACCTGTACCTTTCACATTTTAAAAATGGCAACCTAGCCCTTTGAACCTCCCAGAAGCAATTGTCATTTCCTTCCGGAAACAATCATGTGACCGACACCCCTTCCTGACCCATCCTATCCTACCACAAGTTCCTCCCTCTATCGCCAATGCAAATCCACCAGCCCCCCATCTGTTCATCTGAATTTTCCTGGCAAATCCGGAGAAAACCAAGATCCTTTTTTCTGTAGATTAAACCAAGGGAGATTAAAGTGAGAGGTTTTTAAATATTGGAATGAAACCCACAGAGTTTAGTTGACTGATCCAGCATGGCATAGTGGTTTGAGTGTTGGACAAGGACTATGGAGACCAGGGTTCAAATCCTGGCTCAGCCATAGAAGCCCCTGGGGATATTTGGCAAGTTGCCCTCTCTCAGCTTCAGAGGAAGACAATGACAAACTCCCTCTGAAGAAACTTCCCAAGAAAACCCCATGATTGTTTCACATTAGGGTCACTATAAATCAGAAACGAGTTGAGGGCACACGACCGCAACAATCTCCTTCAGCAGGGGTACTGATAGTTAGGCAGTGCCTTTTGTTTTATTTGCCCCAAAGCCACTACTAACCACATATAGAATAAAATACAATAACAATTATGTTAATGAATCCCCTGCACAGTCCACCACAATAACATAAAGAGTGACTACATTAATATTTTTGCAGAGTTAGCAAATAGAGCTGTTCTATATGCAATAGATGGGTCACAAGCTGACAGTAACCAACCTAGCTTCACAAAGGGATTCTCATCCTATAAGGATGTCAATATCTCTTCCAGGAAACTGTCATGGCCAGCCACGAGGAGGACTCGGCTCCTCAGGTAAAGGAGGAACCTGAGGCTGTGCCAGGCCCCAGTCCTTCCCTGCCAGATCTCAGCTCTGCTCTCCCAGCCCCAGTAGTTTTGGCTCAGCAGACCCTAGCTCTGTGGGATCTTCTCCAGTGGAGCCTGGGGCTCAGCAGCCCAGCTTTGCCCCAGAAGAAGTGCCAGACTTGGGAGACATAGAGCAGCAGAGCACTGAGATTCCTACCTTCAGCCAGAGGAGGTCAGAAAGGGCATGCCTTCGGTGTTCCAAGAGGCTTGCTGAGAAACGCTCATTAGCTACTCAGCAGCTGTGATAAGGGAGCTGGATATAAGACACCTGGCAGACCAGGGACGTAGCCAAAGGGGGGGGATTCTTGGGGTCCAGACCCCCCCCCTTCCATTAGAAAAATGAATGGTACGTGCTGCTGCGCCGCCGCACCCAAGCCCCATTATAATGGTGGCACTTAGTCTGGACTCCCACCCTTCCTAAAATCCTAGCTACGTCCCTGGGCAGACGCTGAGCTCTCTTGGCAGAGTCTATTGGTTCTCATTAGTGAATGCTGCTTGATCTGACTCCTTGCTTCCTAGATCTTTGACTGCCTTTGAATCCTTGACCTCGGACTGGACACCTTGATCAACTCTCTGGCACTCTTGACCTCGGACTGGACTGGTAGTATTGCTCTCTGTAATCCTGAACTTTGGACTGGCTAGTGGCTTATTCTATTCAGACGTCGTTTGGCATTGTTGCTTGAGGAACTGCTTCTTGGCAGCTTGGCGTGGTTTCCTTTGGCCGAGAAGGCTCTTATCAGCCATGTGAGTGTGTGTTGGCAACATTCTCAGACAGAAACTCTCCGGGGGGGGGGGGGGGGGGTGTCAGATGTATTGACATTTTATCCATTAAGTTACAGGTAAACATAGACATGTCTGGGTGGAGGTGAGATAAGATTTTAAATGTCGTTGGAAAGAATTAAAATGTAGACAGTACCACGATAATTACCTTATTAACAATGGTTATTTGGGCTGATAACATAGGTAACTATGCATTGGTGATCATTGGTGACTTGATTAATCCATCTTATTGCAGGGATGGGGAAGCTTTGGCCCTTCAAATGTTTTGGACACCAGTGATCATATTCCAGTGCGAATCTAGATGCATTATTCTGGTGACCATAGTATGCTCCTTGATTATAATGGATATCTAGTACCACTAAAGAACTATGTGTGAGGTCAGTGGCCTTACTAGGGTTGGTGTCACCTGGCCAGACCTCGAAAGGTCTGCATCCCCCCCCCATCCCCTGGAAGATGCCCCTGTGTCAGGGCATAGCTAAGCAGGTTTACTTGGAAGTAATTCTGACTGAGGTCAATGGCAATGTTGTGCAACTGGACTAAGACACCAGCTCTAGGAATTATTAGTCCCATTCCACTAACCAAGTAGCCCATCCAAAGTACCATGAAATCAAAAAAGATCTAAATATCTTGCCACCCACACCCTGCCTGGATGACCATGAACCAGAAGCAGTTCTGCCTTTTCCTTGGCTAAATGCATAGCCCAATTTACCAGGTGTCCATGCAAAGGTGTGTCCATGCACAATGCACATCTACTCATGCAATGCTGCTTGGTACCTATAACCTTGAACTCAGTGCAAACATTCTGCATTGGACAGAAATGATCGCTTCCATTGGGGCAACAGGATTCCAACTATTGTGTACTGTTTATTCTGTACTGTTTACTCTGTTTCAGTCCAGATTTTCAGCTTCAGCTACTAATGTCAGAAATCTAGGAGTGAAAAGTGTGCACCTGTATTTGGAACAGGTATTTGTAGCCCTAGCCTTGCTCTGAATGATGGAAATGTGGTCATCCAATCTGCATTTCTTTCTCAGTGTCCTTTGGATGCTCTTCTGCTCCACCAAGACCAGCAGGGGTCCAAGTGGAAATCAGATCTGTAAACTTCAAAGTAAGCTGAGATGGAGGGGCCATGTGCCATCTGTTGAAGAGTGTTATTGGGGTTGGGGCACTGTTTTCAATTATATGAAAAGATAAAACATCTGGGGTGGATGTACTGGAAGGAAAAAGATGACTATTCTAATAGCTGTTTTATATAGGAAGAAAAGGAAATTGACCACATGGCTGGAAGGAAATGCTTGGAAGATACAATTCCAGAAGAATCTAAGGAGGGAGGGAGGTACTCAGGTAAGTATTAGGCCTGAATCTTATTGGTGGCCTCAACTAGAGTAAGTGAATCGATGGGCTTGACATAAGAGTCGACTCACCTTTCAAGAAGTGATTCCATGGGCCTACTTTACCTGCTCTCCAACATTTCACAGGTGAAAACTGGGACACAAGTGGCCAAGCAACATCAGAGTCCGGTCAAGATGGCAAAAAATATTAATAAGAGAGAGCACATGAGTTAAAAGAGGGCACAACAGTTTGCTTTTGCCTGAATTTACAAGAAAAGGAAAGATTCATCTGCATTGTTTCCTCTTTCCCCCAGCTGAGTTAATTGAGTATAAACTGCTTTTGCACTTTCAGTTCAGTTGCAGCAACTGAAATAAACTGAGGGCATAGGACATCCCACTGAAGCAACCTTCCAGGTCAGTCAAAGTTTCCACAGCAAGCTTTTCAATAGCAAATCTCTTTCCTCTTCTACAGTGGCAAGAAGAAAGAAGGAGCAAATTATCCAACTCACCTCCTACTTTGGACACATTGATTTACAACATTTTAGGTCCCGATCATCACTTAGTTGCCAGTGACTGTATTGCAAGTCCATCTTGTTCCAGTCCATAGGATTGTACCCTCCCTGTCAGACCTTAACAGGAGGATCTAAGTCTGCATCTGCACTGCAGAATTAATGCAGTCTGACACTACTTTAATTCTCAAGGCTCTCATCCTATGGAATACTGGGATTCGTTTTAATACCAATGCTCTCTGACAGAGAAGGCTAAATATTTCACAAAACTACAAATCCCAGAATTCCAGGCAGATGTAGCCTAAGAGTTCCTTAAATATATTATATGACAGCTATATCAATCAATATTTATTGATTAGCCTGTGAGCCATCTCAAAGTACCACAAAACTAAGTAGAACTCTATATAAAGCTCTATACACGAGCTATATATAAAAGTTATATGAAAAATATGAGTATATGACAGCTGTGGATGCTACTGTCATAATGAAGTGTTGCTAGGATGAACAACACCATTCTTAATGGCATTCTCCAAAGCAAACCCACTTTGTCTCTTTGTCTCTCAGACAAAGCAAACTGTCTCTCAGTTACTGGTACAGTTACAGGATAAGAACATTCTGGTTGTTGTGAGCACTGCGGTTTGGGCGTTCTATATTGGAAAGCAATTTCTGGTTATTAAAGGGTGGCGCTTTCATATTATATGGATTTCAGAGAAGACAGGGGGAAACAGCAAAAGGGAAACACTACAGGTTGAGTCACATTTATTCAAAATGCTTGGAACCAGATGTGTTTGGGATTTCAGATTTTTTCAGATTTTGGAATATTTACATATAAATACATACTGGAAATGAAATCCAAGACTAAACACGAAATTCATGTATGTTTTGTATACATCTCATAAGACTTTATCACATAAGGCCTGAATCGTGGCCCAAACACTTCAGAAGCGTGGAGGTGGGATCGCCGGTCACGCTTCTGAAGCATCACTGAAACACATCCCGCTCTTCTCCCATCGACAAATCATTTGTGGAGCAGCCATTTCTGTAATAACAGGATATTCCATTATGCAAAAAATGGCTGTTCCACAAACACTTTGACAATGGAAGAACAGAGAAATGCCTCAATGACATTTGAGAAGCGTGACTGGCGATCCCAGCTCTGCGCTTCTGAAGTGTTTGGGCCATGATTCCAGTGCGATAAGTGCCTCATGTGATAAGGTCCATACACATAGCATGTGTACATGCTAATATTACACATGAAGGTAATTTTATGCACAATATTTTAAATAATTTTGTGCATGAAACCAAAGTTTGTGTACATTGAACCATCAGGAAGCAAAGATGTCGCTATTTTGGATTTTGGAACGTTTTGGATTTCAGAATTCCAGATAAGGGAGACTCAATCTGCATTGTCTTCTGTAGCCTCACTGCTCTTACAGATAGATCTGCCTCAATGGAACCTCACCCATGCCTTGCCACCAATCATCCACGGAGAAGCTACTCAGCTGAAGTCATCCGTCTTGTTATTTTCACACTACATGGATGCCAACAGAATATTTGCATTGCCCACACTGTTTCTTTTTTCTTTTTTCTCTTTTTTTGCCATGTGATCAGCCCATCTCCTTTTGTGGATGTACACAGATTTTACAGGATGCTGCAGCTCTCTTTTGTGTCAATCCTTGTACGCAAGTAATAACCACATATTGCATATATGGCAGTATATGGCACACACCATATACAGCGTATTTATTTCACCTTGTTGTTTAATATGAAATACAGTGGTGCCTCGGGTTACGAAATTAATTCGTAACGCGGCCGCTTTCGTAACCCGAAAAGCCTTCGTAAGCCGAATTGCCATAGGCGCTAATGGGGAAAAGCCGCGATTCCGTGCGAAAAAGCCGAAAAAAGCACCAAAAGTTTTTTCGTAACCCGAAAAAACATTCGTAACCCGAAACAATGTTTTCCTATGGGATTTTTTCGTATCCCGAAAATTTCGTAACCTGGGTATTTCGTATCCCGAGGTACCACTGTATGTACACACAAACACATATGGAAAAACACTTATAATGACATTTATAATAAGTGGTAGCTAATCTTGCAGTGTGTGTGTGTGTGTGTGTGTGTGTGTGTGTGTATATATATATATATATAGATCCTGTACCCGCCTCCTCATCTGCTTCCACTGAGGCACAGATGGTGTAGAAAATTGGGGTAAATCTCATTTAGACTCTAATCCACACAAACATATGCTTAATTAGCCTAGTCCATTTTACACAGTATAAATCGGAAGCAGATTGTATTGCAATAACCGACTGATCACAAGGTAAATTGGTTTATTCTTATCTTTCTTATGAGGGGACAACTATTGCTTTATCATTTAGATGTGGCGATGAGTATTAACTCCATCTCACTGAAGGGATAAATGAGAAAATAATAAAGGTGAGATAAAGGATTAATCATTCTAAGCCCCTCTCTTGCATGAGATTACTGCATGCACTTAATTTGGCTCATGTGATTCCCAAAGAACCTTAGATTTTATATTTCCAACTACGATCCTGTAATATTAAGGGTTTGTATTATTAAGGATGGTACAGGAATCAGGCTTGGCATCACTGGCCATCTGCCAAGGTAGATTCTCCACTGGGCAAATAAACTGCTTTGGTGGCATCCAAAAGAGCAGATAGGTAGGATATACAACTCTGCAGACCCATCAGTATTGGTAATCCCTTTGCCAATACAGATTGCTAGTATGACTCATGGTCATTTTGTCCATAGTTATTGTGGCCATTTTATCATCTGGTGGCAAATGTCGAGTGCATTTGGCTAGGTTGTTCCTTGGACAACAGACATGTAGTCCAATTCTGGGGCCATGTTTAAAGGTTTACCAACCTGGTAGAACCTATAAGACTTTCTCTTCTACTGGCATAGCCTCCAAGAGTTCAGAGTCACCTCTGTGTCACAATGAAGTGATAGAGTAGGATTGCAGGGAGGAGACAGGATATACATGTAATATGATGGGCCACCTTGAAGCTAATTCTGGGAGAAAGGCAGGACATAAATGCAACAAACACATAAGTAAATAAATGTGGCACATAAAGCAAAATTAGTTAATGTATTTTCAGGGCATGTGGCTGTACCAGAAAGCAACCCATATATGGAGATATGACATTCCAACTGAACTACTACAACTCACACTGACGGAATCAACTCCAATCTTAACCAACATATGTCAACAGATATGGATAACAAAACCGTGGCCAATGGATTGGAAATGATCAATTTATATCCTGATCCACAAGAAAGGAGACAAAAAAGACTGCAGCAACTATAGGACAATAAAGCTAATCTCCCACGCAAGCAAAATCATGCTCAAAATTCTGCAATATAGACTCCAACCGTACATGGAGAGAGAAATTCAGAGGTTCAAGTGAGATTCAGGAAAGGAAGAGGCACTAGGGACCATATTGCAAACATACAATGGCTAATGAAGTGCACCAAGGAATTCCAAAAGAAAATCAACATGTGCTTTATAGACTAGTAAAGCCTTTGACTGAATAGATCATGAAAGGCTATGGAACACCCTTAAAGACATGGGAGTGCCAACACATCTAATAATCCTGATCAGATACTCAAGCCCTCTCTGAACAAATGTTGCAAAGAGAACCCTATGATTCTGCTTTGAGTCCCAATTTTGGGGGGAAAGCAGGATACAAATAAATGC
>NC_056523.1:321078058-321095280 GCF_019175285.1 Sceloporus undulatus
GATGATGATGATGATGATGATGATGATGATGATGATGATGATGATGATGATGATGATAGGTTTGCCTTAGCGTCACCATAAAACAGAAATGTCATATGACAACAACCATTTGTGGACGATGGTCATCAGATACAAGGAGTGCTACATTTGAATCTACATTTAATTTCATTTAAGTTAATTATTTTTAGCTTTTGTAATTAATGTTTTAGTTTTATCTTTTTAAATGATCGTAAGTGGCCTTGAATTCCATTTTGGGAGAAAGGCAGGATATAAATCCCATAAATAAGTAAATGTCAGATAATTATGAACATGCTGTATATATGTGAGTAGGGGCTTGCAATCCATGTGGTCAGACAGAGTTTCGGTTAGTGGTTACAGTGTTGGACTACTCTGGAGACCAGGGATCAATTCCCAGCTTGGCCATGAAACCCATTGGATGACCTTGCACAAGTCATATGCTCTCAGCCTCAGGGAAGGCAATGGCAAACCTCCTCTGAGCAAATTTTGCTAAGAAAAGCCCATGATAGGCTTGCCTTAGGGTTGCCATAAGTCAGAAATCAGTTGATGGCACACAACACATACACATACATACAATGTTTGGATTACTCCCTCCAGCTATCATGGCTGGTAATTCTAGGAGCTGTAATCCCAGAGAGTAAATTTGTCTAACCTCTGGATAACAAGAAATTGAAATTCGAAAGTCTCAAAATGTGCTAATTACCTTATGAATGACCATTAACTAGGTGCAGCTGGGCTTATCAGTACAGGACTGTTTAGCTGGCAATGCAGACATTCTGGCCTTGATAAACTTGGGAGGAAGGTAAACTGAGCAGATTTGCAGAATTTTGCCACAATAATTGGCTGGTTATCTACTTACAAATGTCCTCCCTTAGCTTTCCCAGCAAAGAAGGCTAAACTTTTCAACTGGTAGTTAGGCGTTAATTAAGAGATCCCAAATATGCAATCACAACTTGCTGGTTTTTAAGTTAGCATGATACCTTGGCTAATGGTCACTTTAGAAGGAATGTATTCTGTCTCTCCTGGCTGGGCTGAACAATTGACTCATTAATGATCCACAGTTATGGTGGTTTCAGACCAGTCACACCATCTCTGACTGTATGCTTCCTCCCACCTAACCCAAACAAACACACTCTTTTGAGGACTGCCAGCATGGCTCAGTGGTTTAAATGTTGGGTTATGACTCTGGAGACCAAGGTTCGATTCCCCAGTCAGCCTTGGTCAAGTCACACTCTCTCAGCCTCAGGGGATGGCAATGGCAAATCCCCTCTGAAGAAGCTTGTCAAGAAAACCCCATGACAGGTTTGCCTTAGGGTTGCCACAACCTGGAAATGGCTTGAAGGCACACAACAACATTTTTCTAGCCAGAAAGTGAGACCATTTATAGAGCCTTTTACAAGTCTTTTATCGTCTCTTTTGTATCATGTAAACTTATACAGATTTTAAAGGGGCCTTTGCCTTAATCTTGAAACTAAATTGGCTTTTCCATAGGAAGGTGTACCTATACAGGGTGGTTAAATGAGGGCGTTGCCCACCAAATGAAATCTTCCTTCAGTTCTCATATTTCTGGCATTTCAGAGAGGAGTCGCTGAAAATAGTCTACACCCAGAACTTTTTGCAATGCAGCAGCTAAAAAGGCCAATGCGAGTTTAGGCTGCATCAATAGAAGTACAGTGTCTAGATCAAGGGAAATAATAGTGCCACTCTATTCTTCTTTGGTCAGGCCTCACCTGGAATACTGTGGCACAGTTTAAAAAGAATGTTGACAAGCTGGAGCATGTCCAAAGGAGATCAACTAAAATGGTGAAGGGTCTGGAAATCATGCCTTACGAGGAAAGACTGCATTTCTAAATGTTCAACTGATATGCTAGAAATTTGGGAATTGAAGAAGCATTTCATGGGGGAGGCAGAATGATTTTGAGGGGTTTCATGGCATAGTGGTTTGAGTGTTGGAATACGATGCTGGAAACCAGGGTTTGAATCCCACCTGGGCCATCAAAACCCCTGGGTGACCTTCGGCAAGTCACTTACTTTCAGCCTCAGAGGAAAGCCATGGCTTTCCTCTAAACAAATCTTGTCAGGAGAACCCCATGATAGGTTCCCCTTAGAATTGTCATAAGTTGGGAATGACCTAAAAGCACACAGCAACAAAAATGCCCTCATCTCCCACCCCCAGCTACATTCCTGGTCAGAATCTCTTTTAATTTCCTGCAGCTGCATTGCAGGACTCTATACCTCCAGCTGTGAAGATAACACTATGACAACACATGAAGATGTCACAAAATTCTTTTTTAAGAGGGCATCTTAAACATCACTCAGGCTGCTGCCACACTGCAGAATTAATGCAGTTTGACACCTCTTTAACTGTCATGGCTCCATCCACTGGAATCCTTGGATTTGTAGTTTCTTGTGGCACTGGAGCTCTCTGACAGAGAAGGCTAAGGGGCTTTACAGCCACCCCTTTATTTGCCAGATCAGGGCCATGGCAACCTCATGCCACTGCCCTGACCCGACCTCTGGAGAGCACAAAAAGGAATCGCAAAAAGCTGCTTCTTTTTGTGCTCTCCAAGGGGCACCATAGCCGTGGCAGCACGGCTTTATGATGCCCCTTTGGCGCTGCACCATGTCAATGGAGTATTGGAGTTGTGCCATGATGGTGTGCACCGCGTAGATTGGTGCACGCCAAAATAGTGCCCTAGGGTGCTAGTGCCCTAGGTTGTGAGTTAGGGTGCTAGCACGCAGATGCTGCATCTGGACTCAGCCCGCATGCTGGCACAAAGTGCCAGTCTGTATAGGGCCTTAGTTGTTCACAAAACTACAAATCCCAGAATTCTATAGCATTGAGCCATGGAAGTTAAAGCCAGACTGCATTAATTTTGCACTGTGGATGCAGCCTCAGACTCTGCTTCAGTTTTCTAAATGTATCCACTAACTGAAACTTATTGTAATAGTAAAGTGATAAATTTGTGATTGTAATGAACAGCTTCATTTGGGAGGGGTTTTTAACACTGATAACAAGCATTTAATTTGTAGGAAACAGCTGCATAGCCCATTTGTTGTTGCTGCTGCTGTTACTGCAGTTGCTATTACTGTGTGCTTTCAAGTCATTTTTGACTTATGCTAGCCCTAAGGTGGTCCAATTATGGGGTTTTCTTGACAGGTTTCTTCAGGGGGGATTGCCATAGCTGTCCTGTTAGACTAAGAAAGTTTGACTTGTCCATGCTCACCCTGTGGGTTTCATGCCCAAGCTGGCATTCGAACCCTCTTCTTCAGAGTCATAATCCAGTGTTAAAACCACCATGCCACACTGATTCTCACATATAGCCCATACCCGCCAACATTCCTCAGATGAAAACTGGGACACATGTGCCAGGTAACATCAGTGGCAAAACTTTTTATTATTATTTTTATTTATTTCAAGGATTTATATCCCATCTTTCTCCCACAATGGGATTCAAAGTGGCATTCATATGAATTTAGAAAGAACACTCAAGCTATGGGAGGCTACAGGTGTTTGCTTTTTCTTGAGTCGCTTTTTTCCAGTTCCCCTGCTGAGTTGACTGAATGCAAACTATACTTCTGTACTTTGAACTCTGTAGCAACTGAAGTAAGCTGAGGACAAAGGTGGAAAGTGGGGGAAGGAGAAACTGGGTCATTTTAAATATAGCTCAAAAAGTGGGATGACAGAGAATCAAACAGGATTGTCCCTGCCAAATCAGAATAGTTGGAGGGTGTGTTAATGCCCCCCCAACCCTTAGAGAGCCTTATTAGAATCTGATGTTTACAGTGGCAGATACAGGGATTACCTAGTTAAAATCAATTAAGCTATCAAGTGTTGGGAATTTTCTAACACAAAGGGGCAATTTAATTAAGTTTATTTTTTTAACTTGATTGACTTAAGTTGGAAGAAATTCAGTTATTAATTAATTGAATTAGAGAGTGCTATAGAGTCAACAAATTTTACATTCCCAACTGGTTCTTGTACATAAGACTAGTTCCCTTGGACTGTTGCAAAACTACTCTTTGTGTTTTGTTAGTTTCCTATCATTTGGAATCTTGCAAGGAGGTTGCAAGATCCAACCCATTAGTTTTATTAGCACCTGATAATTCAGTAAATTCCACAGTTAATACCTTTTAAGCAACAAATAGTAAGAACAACTTAGAGGAGGCTGGTCTCCTTTGCATACAGAAGGTCCTCATGTATTTCATGCCAGACACTACATAGAGGCTTCTTTTCTGTTTCAGAAAAGAGAAGTCTGAAGGTTTCAGCCCTTGGATTTAGGTTGGATCCATGTAGGAACCAGAAAGCTATAGAAATGGGTGAGGTAGGGAGATGAGGTTCTCAGGGTAGGAGAAGAGAAATAATCTGCTTTGGTCAGACCTCTGGAATACCATGTCCAGTTCTGGGTGCCACAATTCAAAACAGATATTGAGAAGTTGAAGTGTGTCCAGAGGAGGGCAATTAAAATGGTGAAGAGACTAGAAACCACAGATCCCAGAATTCCATAGCAATGAGCTATGGCAGTCAAACTAGTGTCAAGCTGGATTATTTCTGCAGCGTGGATGTAGCCCAGGTCTCCTGTTAACTCTTGATGGAAGCAAATTCAGCAACAGAGACAACATGGTTGAAGCTACAACATTGGAGCCATAAGGAGCAATACAGAAAGGTGCAGTTCAACAAGCCACTGGCTTTCCATGTAGCATTATGTCACACTGTGCTTGTAAATGTGCTTGATATTTCACACCATGGAGTGGCATAATTATCACTTGCTAATTGTTGCAGGTTAAGCTGCCGTTCAAGCCCAAAGCCAGCTGAATCCTTGCCAGTCCTATAGGCCATAAGCAGCAAGACAGCCAGAATCTTTAATTAGCCCTTTTATTGGTTATCGGTAGAGACAGTTGGATTTATAGTTAGGTTGTTTAGGACTACCAACTATTATTAGTATTAGAACTACTATATTTCTTGTACAGTTGGCCCTCCGTATCCACGGATTCTTTGTCCATTGATGTCAACCATCCACGGCTTCAAAATATGAACAAATATATAAATTCCAAGAGGCAAACTTTGATTTTACCATTTTATATAAGGGACATCGTTTTACTTCTGTATATAATGGAACGCGCATCCACAGATTTTGGTATTTTGGCTCCTGGAACCAAGTCCCAGGAGCCAAAGTATACCCTTTATAAATGGAAGAGTCAAGGAGTCTTACAATCACAAATTCAGACATCTTACCATTAAAAAGGAAGGAAACAGTTGTGTGGTGTCAAAAAATATTCTGGGCTCTCAAGCCAGGGTCTCTGGGCATGTGCACAATGCACCATCTGCTGGTGTTTGGTTTCAGCTCGTTCCATCATATACAATCGGGTAGCAAAATCATGTCCCTTATATAAAATGTGTGTGTGTGTGTGTGTGTGTGTGTGTGTGTGTGTGTGAAACTCCACCTGATGTAAAAAGTAGAGAAATAATAAATAACAAATCCAGACACACACTCATACAGAAGTCACACTGCTGATAGCACTTTTAATAAAATACTATCAGATTTCTGTGTTGGTGGTTAGCGTCTGGCTTCAGCCATTTTTCCAGTGTTTGCATTTCATGCCAAATTGTCGTTTGGCAAATGGGTTGTCCAGTTAACACACACACACACACTTATACCTTCTTGTTCTAGCACTTGGCTAAGACAGAGATCTTCCAGGCAGTTGGCAACTCCGCATGGAAAACACTCTCGGTGGGAAGTGGATTTTAATTTCTATAATCCTTCAATTGTCATCCTATAAAACAGCACCATCCAACCCAGGTTTCCCATTTTTAATCCGACTGATTTTAAAAATAATAATTTCAAATATCTTTAGCTGCATCAAGGGAAGCTATGAGTGATTGTGATTGACTGGATTATGATCATTCATTGCAATTTTGTGAGGGGATTTAAAAGTATAATTGAAAACAACAGCACTGGAACTGGGAAAGAATGCTCCATAACATTTTGTTGTTGTTGTCATTGTTGTGTGCCTTCAAGTCAATTTTGATTTTTGTTAACAATCCTTGAGTCAGTCTTGACTCATGGTGACCCTGTGCATGAGACATCTCCAAGACACCTATCCTTCACTACTCTTTTCAGTTGCTGCAGATTCATACCTGTGACCTCCTTAACTGAGTCCATCCATCTAACATGTGGTCTTCCTTTCTTCCCAATTCCTTCCACTTTTCCCAGCATTATTGTGTTTTCTAATGAGTTGTATCTTCTCATGATGTGACCAAAGTTCAACAGCCTCAGTTTAGTCATCCTTGCCTCCAGGGAAATGCTCTGGGACACACTTATTATTATTATTTTTTGCTGCCCATGTTATCCTCAGCACTCTTCTCCAGCACCACATCTCAAATGAACTTATTTTCTTTTTGTCCATTTTCTTAATTGTCCACCTCTTGCATCCATACATGGTAATGGAGAATACAATTGCTTAGTTCTTCCATCATGGCGCGGCCCCATCCACACGGGGGCTGCCATCATGGTGCAAGCACAGTGCAGGGTCTCATGGTGTCCGCTGCATGCACCAAAAAGAACCCACTTTTAGCGGGTTCTTTTTGGTGTGGAGGGAGGCCACATGGTTTGGCTGCTGTGGTGTCCCTCAGGAGCAAAAACGGGAACTTCCAGCCCGCCCTTTCGGGGCAGTCTGTCGAGCCCCAATCTTATCTGAATACACCCGGGATAAAACACTGCCTACCAAAAAAGGGGTTGTGAATGCATTCGTATTGTCTACTCCATCTTTATTTGAATGTTTGCACATGTGAGCAAGCAAACCACAGAGATCCGCATTGATGTGAATAACAAACCTGGAATGTGTGAGTGAGATGATTCTCATCATCATGCTAAAAAAGGATGTCTGAATGACCCCTAGGTCCTCCAGCGCAACGCTGTGGTCAATACCCACTGGACGTTTACCTAGAGAAGTGCTTTCGCTAGTACCTTCTACATCCACTCACACACACACACACACACACACACACACACACAGTGTGCCCTTTCCTTAGGTGGGGGATCTGTTCTGCCCCCTGTATAAGGGAAATACCACGTATGCTGGAGTTCCTGCAGTGCAGTGTGGCGCATGTGCCATTGCGCATGCACCATTCCCATTTCCAGCATGCAGCTTAGCACGCCCACGTTTGGCGTGGGCACACTGTATATAATGAAAAATAATATCTTTCTGTCTGTCTATATATATAATGAAAAATTATATGTGTGTGTGTGTGTGTATTAGTCTTATTGAATCATTTCCTGTATTGCTATGTATTTTATATGTATTATCCTACTATTTCTTAGATTGTACGCCATAGGCAGGTTTACTCTTTTATATTTATTGTTTTTATGTACAGTGCTGTGCAAATCTACAGCGCTATGTAAATAATAATAATAATAATAATAATAATAATAATATAGACAAAATAAATTATATATATATAAAGAAAGAGAGAGTAAAGAAAGCTCTACTACATGAAATAGTAAAGACAACTCTACTACATACAGTATATACAGAATTATAATGTGTGTGTGTGTATACAGTATATTATCAGTCATATTACAGTATTTGCAGTCTTGCCTATTGAACAAGAGAGAAAACTTTGTGACATATTTTGTGACGCAAATGATTCCTTTATTTATTTTGTGAGGGAGCTTGAGACATTTTATTTATTTATTCCTATTTTCTTATTTTGAGGGGGGGGAGCTTCAGACGTTTTATTTATTATTTACTTATCTATTTTGAGAGGGAGCTTGAGACATTTGATGTATTTATTCTTATTTATTCTTTAATTATTATGAGGAGGAGATTGAGGTATTTGATGTATCTGTCTATATTTATTTATGTATTTTGAGGGGTGCTTGAGAGACATTGTTATTCTTATTCATCTTTTTATTTATTTTGAGGGAGAGCATGATACTTTTTTCATTCTTATTTTTTATTTTGAGGGGGAGCTCGAAACTTTTGATGTATTCATATTTATTTTTATCCATTTTGAGGGGGAGCTTGAGATACTTTTTAAATTCTTATTTACTTTTATTTATTTATTTTGAGGGGTGCTTGAGAGACTTTATTATTCTTATTCATATTTTTATTTATTTTGAGGGAGTGTTTGAAAGACTTTATTTTTATTTTTTATTTATTTTGAAGGGGAAGCTTGAGACATTTGATGTGTTCATATTTATTTATTTATTTAGAGGGGGATCTTGAGAGACTTTTTTATTCCTATTTATTTTATTTATTTTGAGGGGGAGCTTGAGATAATTTTTATTCTTATTTATTTATTTATGTTTGTTTTGAGGGGGTGTTTGACTTTTTATTATTTATTTATTCATTTATTTTGAGGGGGAGCTTGAGGCATTTGATGTATTCATATTTATTATTATATTTGTTTTGAGGGGGAGCAGGGTGAGAGAATTTTTAAATTCTTATTAATGTTTATTCATTTTGAGGGGGTGCTTGAGAGACTTTTTTAAAAAATTCTTATTTATTTATTTTTATTTTGAGGGAGTGCTTGAAACATTTCGTGTATCCATCATTTCTTTGCACATTCGCTGGTTCTTGTGTGTGTGCTAACTAAGATAACTACAGTACACAGCATTCCCTGCGTGGGACTACTTCTCTTCACTCGCGTGAGGGAAACACAGCAATCGCTGAGCGGAAGGAGACCGTTCGTTTTCGCCACCAAAAACTCCTTCGCGGCGCAACCTAATTATCCCCCTCAGTTCCCCCCTCCCTCCTTGGCGCAACCAACCCCCTCAGGGAGGAGGAGGTCAGGAGGCGGACTTTATCCGCAATCGAACAGCGGAGGCAGCCAATCCGCGCGCTCCTCGCGCTTCCCTTTCTTTTCTTTTTTTTCCCGTCCGCCGTCCAATCGCTGCGAACCGTGGCCTCCAGCGAACGGCGCGAGCTGAGTGAGTGAGTAAGGGACACCCGGACAAACCCCGCCTTCTCTTTTTTTTATCCGTGACGGACGAGCGCGGTGACCAATCCCTGCCGCGAAGAGAGGCAGGAGGCGGGGCGTCAAAGGAGTCAACCAATGGGCGTCTGAAGGGGCAGCCAATGGCGTGCGTGGGGCTCCGAAAGGGCAGCCAATGGCGGTCGAGCGAGAAAGAGACTAGAGCGAGGGTGGCAGCGGAGGCGCAGCTCGGGGGCGAGGAGGTTGGTCTCTGAGGCGGACGGGAAGGAGAAGGAGGCGGCGAAGAAGGAAGGGGACGCCGTGTTGGGGAAGGTTGAGCCCGCGGGGAAAGGGAGCCGGCTGGGCCTTGGGATGCGGGGGGTTCGGCCTAGGCCTCAGGCCTGGAAGGAGGGAGGCTCCCTTGGCTTTGTTGTGGTGGGAGGGGGAGGAGGCGAAGGGATGGCCATCCAGCCTCTCCTCGGAGGAGGACGACAACAGCCCTCGCCCACTAAGCAGCCACACCTCCAGTTGTTATTATTATTGCTACTACTCATCCCTCCATCTTTGCGGCTTCGGTTATTCACGGGGTTGATTGCTATGTCCTCTCTAGGAACATCCTCCAGCGCAACTCTATGGTCAACTATAACTAAAAGTTGCACTGAAAGACCTAGAGAGGATCCTCTACTAGCTGTTTGTAGCTCCCCAGCGCAACTCTATGGTCAGCGTCTGTCTGTTGACCACAGAGAGTTGCACTGGAGGACCTAGAGATTCCTAGAGAGGTGTCCTTCTCTCAGGTTAAAAACATGGGGCTTTTGTTATTTGGGGTTTTTCCGTATTCACGGGGGTCTTGTGCCTCTAATCCCTGCGAATATGGAGGGAGGAGTGCAGTTTGTTGTGGCACCAGAGCTCTCTCTGACAGAGAAGGATCAGTGCTGGGGAATTCTGGGAATTGTGGTTTATTGTGGCATCAGGGCTGACAGAGAATGATCAATTCT
The DNA here is from genome assembly GCF_019175285.1 of Sceloporus undulatus. NCBI lineage: Eukaryota > Metazoa > Chordata > Lepidosauria > Squamata > Phrynosomatidae > Sceloporus > Sceloporus undulatus. Next base: position 321,087,989 of record NC_056523.1, read on the forward strand.
ATGGAAGCTTTTATTATTATTATTATTATTATTATTATTTATTATCATAATCTTGGGAATTGTAGTTTATTGTGGCACCAGGGCTCTCTCTGACAGAGAATGCTCAGTGTCTCACAAAACTACAGATTCCAGGGTTCCTTAGCATTGAGCCAGGGCAGTTAAAACAGTCTCAAACTGGATTATTTTGACAGTGTGCTTTGCACCTTGAAGGCAAAAAAGCACAGGAGTGGAGGATAAAAGAGAGAGAAACTGGGACGTTATAAAAGTAGCTGGGGGAAAATTGAGTGAGAGAGGATTAATTGGGATTGTCCCTTTTCAAACTGGGATGGCAGGAAGGTATGGTTACTTCCACACACAAAAAAACCTCTTGTTACATGTAAATAGTTCCTTTGTCCTATTGTACTGGTTTGAATGTTGGACTACAACTCCGGAGACGCCCACGAAGCCCACTGGGTGACCTTGGGCAGGTCACACTTTCTCAGCCTCGGGGAAGGCATTGGCAAACCTCAGAACAAATCTGGCCAAGAAAACCCCATGATAGGGTCACCATACGAAAGGACTTGACGACACAAGAACAACAATCCAGAGGTTTTCCTGAGCAAGGTTTCTTCAGAAACTGGCCATCCATCATGTCAACCCTCCTCTGAGGCTGAGAGAGTGCGTGACTCGCCCAAGGTCACCCCAATGGGGTTTCCAGGGCCAGAGAGTTGTGATCCATCACTCAAACCCCAACGCCATTTAATGGTGTACCTTTTTATTAGGGCACAGGGTAACGTGAAGAGAGCTTTCAAAGCTCCCCCACTGTCTTCTGCTTCGGGCAAAAGGTGTTTAAAAGAACAAAACAAATCTTATGGGGGATGATGGGAATTATGAGGTTGTGTGTCATCAGCCTGCATTTTGTCAGTCCTCAGTTCAGGTGGTACTCTAGAGGGAGATCCTCTCAGGCAGGGCGTTCCTCCTTCAGCACTTCACCTTTTTAATACAGTAGGGAGATTTTTAAAGGGGGAGATGGGGAAGTCTGTATTTGTGTGTGTTTGCTTGCCAAGAGGCCCCTCTATGCCCCTTCTTTGGGGCTCCTGCACCTCTTTAATGAAGCTAGTTACTCTCTTTTTTTCTCCCCACCACCATTCAAGCAAGTGGCCCCCCTTCTCTGTCTTTGCTGTTGCTTACTGGCCTCCATTCATCCTGACTCAATACCACTGTTCTCCACTTCTCTTATGTTTTTTTGTTAGCCCCCCCTCCATTGTCTTCGATGACGACCCTGTGAATAAGACATCTCAAGCTCCCTATCCTCCACTGCTCTGCTGAGGTTTTGTAAATGGAGGCCTATGGCCTCCCTAACAGTCTGTCCATCTGGCATGTGTGATCTTCCTCTCTTTCTACTTTTTGTTTTGCCTTCAAGTCATTTCTGACATGGTGACCCTAAGGCAACCATATCATGGGGTTTTGTTGACAGGTTGCTTTCAAGGGGTTTTGTCATAGCCATACTCTGAGGCAGAGAGAGTGTGACTTAGCCAAGGTCACCCATTGGCTTTATGTGGCCAAGGTGGGATTCAAACCCTGGTCTCCAGAGGCATAGTCCAATGCTCAAGTCACTGCACCATGCTGTCTCCCTTCCTTCTATTACCCTCTACCCTTCTTAACATTATTGTTTTTTATAATAAGGCATGCCTTCTCATGATGTGTCCAAAGTATGACATCCTCAGTTTGATCATCTTGGCTACCAGGGTTAAGGCCTGATCAATTGAAGGACCTATTTGTTTGTCTTTTTGGATGTCCACAGTATCCTCAGGACATTTCTACAGCACCACATCTCAAATGAGTTTTCTTATTATTGGCTTTCATCACCATCCAGTTATTTCATTCATGCATGGTGATGGGGAATACAGTGGCTTGGATGATTCTGACTTTAGTACTCAGTTGGTGAAGCTCCTCAGTACTTCATCTTTTGGGGGGGAGGGGAGGGGAAGGTATATATAGCATGGTGGGATGTAAGACCTGGACAGTGAAGGAGGATAGGAAGAAAATTAACTCATTTGAGATGCGGTCTGGAGAAGAGGCCAAGAAGACAAACAAATGGGTCCTAGAACAGATCAAGCCTGAAAGTCAGGATGACTAAATTGAGGGTTTTGTATTTTGGCCACATCATGATAAGGCATGAATCAGTAGAAAAGTTGATAATGCTAGGAAAGGTGGAAGGAAGTGGAAATAAAGGAAGTCCACATGCCAGATCATTAGGAGATGAGCAGAGAGGTTGAGGACAGGAGGTCTTGGAGATGTCTCATCCACCGGGTTGCCATGAGTCAAACTCCACTTGAAGCTAGTTAACAACAACATATATAGCTGGGAGGCTTTTAAGGGGTGAGTGAAGGAAGTGTACACCTGGGGTGTGTTTGTTTGTTTGCTAAGGCCTTTCCCACACCACATATTGTGGATCCTACACTTTAATATAGATGGGATGCAAGATGATCCACCTTTCTTTCTTCTTCCCACCCCATCCAAACAAGTTGCTCCCCTTTATCTGTCTTCCCCCCCCTCCCCAAACCACACCTGTCCCTCTATTTCAGGGGGTGTAAAATGTGTTGATATCTCAGCCTGTGGTTGGGTGTGTTCCCTCTTAACATGGGGGATTTCACCTTTCAAAAGGGATGGGTGCATAGGTATGCTCACGTCATAAATAAATGGCAGTACTGTTTCACCATCATTAGGGGCAGCAACCTCTCCCCCCCCCCCCAAAAGCCAAGGAAATTCACCATCCTGGTACGGACTTGTAAACATCCTTGTGAAACTTCCATCCAAAAGCACATTTATTCAGAAGCAAGTCCATATTGACTTCGAGTTGGTGTTTATCTCCAGCCAAAGGTGCTCCCGCATAAAATTCTGAATGCTTAAAAATATTTTGGTGCTAAGGAGTAAATCCGGATAGGATTGCCAGTTAGTCCTCTCTGCCTTTCTTTTAGGTGTAGTTGGGGACTGAGGTAAGCAATGCAAATCTTCAGAATATTTAGTTGGGGTTTTCCCTTCCTCTCCTCCCTTTCCTTTCCAGCAACAATAACACCTTCCTAAGAGTAATTGTGTGTGTGTGTGTGTTTGCCTGCAGTCTTAAGTAGGGTTACTATGCAAAGAAGCTTTCTTCACACTAAACATGCTTTGCATTGTGGTGTGTGTTTGCAGCAGAATCTGAAATGCGTTAGTTGGGTGGACGGGAAGCAAAGCACCACATTGCTGTCTTTCTCTTCTCGCAGCACAGTAGGAAACTGAGCGGCCACTCTGCAATCTCTGCAATAGTGGAGCAGGGAAATGTGAACCTTTTTCTTCCAGCCATTAAACACTGGAGGTTCCCCAGCCTCTTCAAACTTTGTCCTGCAAAAAGCAGAAAGATTAGGAAGCAAGGTGCCAAAACAAAACACATTAGGGCAGTGTTTTCTTCTCTCCCATGCATTTTCCTTCTTTCTTCCCCACCTGTATGGTAAACCAGTAATAAGATTATAGGAGTTGTATTTCCACTGTTCTTAAATGACCAAAAAAAACAAAAACAAAAACAAAACTTACCTTTACTTTAGCTCTGTGAATCTACCAACATAATTTACTTTAGCTCTGTGAATCTATCAATATCAGATTTAGGACAAAGGAATTTTTGAACAAATTGTTTCTCTTGCTCCTGCCCTGGAAGTTTTACATACAACCCATTTCCACTGAAGGAAATGTTCTGTAACTGTTTCTTTCTGTTCGCAGTTAATATAACAAAGAATTAATTTGCCTTCACTTTCCGATCTTTTGAACCTTTTTTGTTGATAAAACTTCCAGGGCTAGCCGTGTTGGCCATAAAAAATCTACCAAACAGTGGCGAGATACAGACCACCCAAACAGACCATTTGTTGCGCGAGAGAGCCGCAGTGGACAAACCGTGTGGCTTCCTTGTGTAATAAAAAGAAGCCGCAAAAAGCGGCTTCTTTCTGCGGCACCATTATGACATCGCAAGGCACCAATGGATCACTTGCGGTGTCATGAAGGCGTCGAAACGTGCGGATGCTAGGCATCCGTCACGTCAAAATGGCGGTGCCTCTCTGTATAGGGCGCTGCCATTTTTATGCCCTCGTTACGTGCGAGGGGCAAGACACGTCAGGAAGCGCTGCCCCTTGCGCATAACCACGGCGCCCGATAGGGCCCGTCTATACAGCGCCAGTGATACCTTTATTGGCCAATCAAAATGCACAATATACATGTTGCAAGCTTTTGAAGCTTCACTGGCTTCTTCATCAAGGATAAAAAAAATTGAAGATGTTAGTCATAGGCCTGCATTTTGTTGTTTCTCTTCTTAGTTAAGATGGACTTTGAAAATTCCGCAGTTGCCACATGGTCAGAAGGAGGGGGGAGAGTAGCCTGCAAGGGATACCCCTCCATACCATCTTAACTTAGAACAGAAACAGCAAAATGCAAGCCTATGACTAATATCCACTGTTTGTGGATTTTTGATTGGCTTTTCTCAAAACCTAGTTTTTGTACAAGCTTTTCTTAGGAATGGAAATTCTAACCCTTAGGAAGTTGTCTTTGTCTGATAAAGGACTGTTTTTTTGTGAGAATCTTGAAGTAGTTTCCAGTGAAGTGTTGACATATACTGAATATATAGACATTTAGCACAAACAATTTACATTGATCAGACTTTGTTAAGAGGGATCCTGATAGATACAGGAGATTTAAAAAGCAGCCAATAGGGCCCGTACAGACAGGCTAAAATAAAGCTGCTTTGGGTCACTTTGGAGGTATGCTGTTTCATTGATGCATGTGTACTAAGAGGCCGGAAGCTGTGCCAAAGCTGTGCTCTAGTCCTTAGGATTGGATTGTGGCTTTGGCGTGGCTTCCGGACTCTTAGTTAGTACACACGCATCATTGAAACAGCATACCTCCAAAGTGACCTGAAGCAGCTTTATTTTGTCCTGTCTGTATGGGCCCAATATTCTCTTGGTTGCATCTCTCTCTCTCTCTCTCTCTCTCTCTCTGTGTGTGTGTGTGTGTGTGTGTGTGTGTATGTACACACATATGCATATACACAAGAGCTGTTCTTTTAGCACATACAAATTAGTGGCTGAGCCATCCATTAAACGTATGTGGGGCTGTTAGTATTTCTGTCTAGGCTGCTGGGTCATGCTTAAGTGTTTCTCCAGGCTAGCTTACTGCTGAGTGGGGCAAATTTGTTCTTGTAATACAGGAAAGGCTGTTTCGGATTGTAAAAGGTAATATACTGTACTTGAAGTGCACTTTTGTTAAGTGAGTTCTGTTCTAGAGTAATTTAAAATGCCTGTCTTTTGCTGTGCAAGGCATACATGCAATAGGAAAAAATGCTTGTTAGCACCTACTGTGATTGTGGCTGTGAACATGTTATGTGCTCATGAAGCAAATGACAAACATCTGCTTGAAAGAATTTTAAATAGATATGTGGGGCAGAGGGTTGGGAGGGAGGTAAAAAGGAGCTGAGTGATTCACAGTAGGTGAGTGATGAGGTGGAAATAATCTCCAAAGTGTCTGGTATCTGTTAACTTTACAAAAGTATTTTTAGGCTGCCTTTTAGGTCATAGTCTTCACAAGGCAACTCATGCCGGCAATTAAAAAAATCTAAAATGCATTAAATAGCAATTTTAAAAAGTAGTGTAAAAAGCAGATTAAAGAAATACCGTTTAGAACCATTCAGCCATTGGAAATGTTTCATATGTGTACTGCAGGTTGAGTCTTCCTTATCAAAATGCTTGAGACTAGAGGTACATTTTGGATTTTTTTATTTTTATTTTGGAATACCTGTACTTTCATATACGCACACAGTAAGATACCTTGGATTTGGGACCCAATTTTAAATACAAATTCATTTATGTTTCATATGCACCAAATACACATAGCCTGAAGATAATCTTATACAATATTTTTAATTTTGTACATGAAACAACATTTCAGAAAGCAAAGGTGTCAGTATCTCAACCACCCATGAAAACTGTTTTAGTCTTTGGATATTTTGGATTTCAGAATTCAGAACAAAGGAGACTCAACAATAAGAGCAAAAAGTGGACAGTATTTTGTGGTACTGTACTGATAAATAGCATTAAGAGAAAGGGATCTAGGATTCCTAGTAGACCACAAGTTGAACATGAGTCAACAGTGTGATACAGCAACAGAAAAGGCCAATACAATTCTAGGCTGCATCAATAGAAGTGTAAAAGTAATAATGATAATAATTATTTATTTATATTTTCCCGCCTCTCCCTTTCAGATTGAGGTGGGGTTACAACCTGATAAAAACATACAATTACATTCAATGAAATCCATAGTACATCATCTCAATAGTAATGTTAATTAAGGTTTGCACCGGCCTGGATATGTGCTAGGGTTCACGAGGGCGGTGCCACTGCACACTCCGCAACCCTAGCATGTTGTGGCGGCATGATAATGGTGGCGCCCTGTATACATGGGTGCTGCCATTATGACGTCATGGCCGCACGGAATGGGCGTGACGTCCCCGCGACGCTGCAAGGTTCTTGGAGCGCTCTTTCAGTGTCGTGGGAAGGAGCTGCAAAAGGATGGGTCCTAAACAGGCTCGGATGGATAGGCCCGCCGGAAGAGCTCCGTCTTGACTGCCTTCTTGAAAGCGTCCAAAGTGGTAATGAGATGGATCTCATAGTGTCTAGATCAAGGGAAGTAATGGTACCACTCTATTCTGCTTTGGTCAGGCCTCACCTAGAATACAGTTGGCCCTCTACATTTGTTCCTTTGACTTTTGAGGATTTGACTATTTGTGGTTTTAATTAATGTTTTCTCTAGTAATTTCTAGGTCCTCCAGCACAATTCTGAGGAAGGTGCCAATCATCACAACCATAGAGTCGTGCTGGAGAACCTAGATGTTCCTAGAGAAAACACTTCTCTAGACATTTGTTGCTCCTCAGCTAATTCTATTATCAACTTCTGGCAGAGGTTGACCACGGAGTTGCAGTGGAGGACATGGAGATTCCTAGAGAGGTGTTCTCTTATGTAAAGAGAATAGTGGATTTTATTTGCATGTTTTCCATATTTATGGGGGTCCTTCACCCCTAACCCCAGCGAATGTGGAGGGACCACTGTACTGTGTCTAGTTCTGAGGACCACAATTCAAAAAGGATGTTGAAAAGCTAGAGCATCTCCAGAGAAGGGCAAAATGATGAAAGGTCTGGAAACCATGCCCTGTGAGCAGTGACTCAGGGAGCTGGGTATGTTTAGCCTGGTGAAGAGAAGGTTAAGAGGTGATACTGTGTAATGACCCTGTTTAAGTA
>NC_056523.1:321105280-321118739 GCF_019175285.1 Sceloporus undulatus
TAATAATAAATCTATAGTGTGTGTGTGTGTTGTGTGCCTTCAAGTCATTTATGACTTATGGCGACCTCAAGACGAACCTATCACTGGGTTTTCTTGGTAGATTTCTTCAGATGGGGTTTGCCATCGCCATTATTTGAGGCTGAGAGAGTATGACTTGCCCAGGGTCAGCCAGAGGGTTTCCATGGCTGAGCAGGGATTCAAACCCTGGTTTCCACAGTTGCAGTCCAATACTCAAACCACTACGCCACAGTGGCGTAGCTTCTGTAGTAAAGCTCATGTTACTTGCATAGTGAACAGTGTAACGATTCCAGGCAACATTGGATGGACTTGGCCTTTTCTTTTCCCTAGGCTCTTCTCATGTCTTTTATGGCCATATGCTGAATGTCCTCTGTGCCAGTTATTTGGGGCTTAGGGGAAAATCAGATGCTTTGGTAAACTGCAGTTACCACTCAATCATATTTTGCCTACTGCTTTATAGCAACTGTTAAATACTGAATTTAGGTGCAAACTAAACTGTTTATAGAAGTGTTTATAAAAATAACTGTTTATAAGTAACAGCATAGCTTTTAGCTCTTTTCTTCCCCCATATGTATTGTCACACCAATAGAGTAGGCATGCAGTGTTACAGAAGGTAACAGTGTTACAGAAGGTAACATTAGTGCTATGCACAGTTGTGTAAAGAAGGATGAGGGCACATGGGAACACCTTCTCTCCTGTAAATAGTTTTGTTGTTGTTTTTGAAAATAAGACAGATGTAATGCTGGTTTGCAGAAATTAAAAATAAACTAATCCATATAAAAATTTTAACAGAAACAACTAAAAAGTAACATAGGCCCAGTACAGACCGCCACGAAACGGCAGCCTGCAGGTGCCTGTTTTTACTCCGTAGGGATGCCGCAGCCCCCAAACCACGCACCATCACTCCAGAGTAAAAAGAACCCGGAAAAACCGGGTTCTTTTTGCGCTGCCATAATTACTGCCATTGACGCACTCATGATGTAACTCGTGTGACGTGCAGACTCTGTGCATCCATTACATCATAATGATGGTGCCTGTGTACACGGGACACCGCCATTATTGCACTGCCAGCACGTATTGGAGTTAGGGACCGTGCAGTTGCCGCACAGTCCCAAACCCTAAAATTGGCGCCAGCATGGTGCTTTTGCTCTTGCTACCAGTGCGGTATCTGGATTTATCATGAGTGGAAATGTGTTACTGGGAGTCAGGCCTCTTATTACAATCTGTGTGTTAGCTTTTCCCCTCTGCTGTGAAATATTCAAGTCACCGAATATGTTCGCCAGCAGTAACCTGCTTCTCTTATTTTGCTTCTGTTTTTTGATGTCTTGCGATCCTCATATGCTTCTAGTTATTCTTTGTTTTCGTCCTTAAAAGATAATGAGTTAATAGCCATCCCATAATTCTTGGATTAGAGAGACTAAGGCCCTGTACAGACGAGCCCTTTGCAGCGTCCTGGCAACATGCTAGGGTTGCCTTGGGGCGGTGCGTGCCCACGCCCTACAACCCTAGCACATCGCCATGACGCCATAGCTGTGCGGCACCGTCCAGACATCGCGCACAGCTACGATGTCACTGCTGTGTGGCATCTAGATGGAGTCACGTGGCAGTGACATGCCCATGCTGCCGCTAGCTGTTCACGGCAGCACAAAAAGGAGCCGCTTTTCAGTGCAATTTGGTTGCAGTGGCACAGCTATACAAAACAGAGGCGGTTCCCGGCTGCCTCTTTCTGGCAGTCTGTACCCCGCCTAAGAAAAAGGAAAAAGAGACAGACAGCAGATGTACTGTTCCAAAAGAAGTTATAAAATACCTTTCAGTGTGGAAAGGATAAAATAGAAGTCAGTGACTATTCTGTTGCTAGTTAAACTATAACTAAGGTATAAATATTACTAGTTTGTGTTTCTTTCACAGTGTTACGGATGGTATACTTTTAAAGAAAGATTATCTTGACATGGCAGTAATATGTCAATCAGTTCTTCTCAAAATCTACTCCCATTTCTATGTTCCTTCTCCCACTTCTGGAAAAAAGGAGATCTGGACCATGAATGCATTGTTTGGATCATGAATATATGGTGTTTTGAATTTGTGGTAAACACATTTAAACAGTGCCAGTAGATGAAGAAAAGTAAGCTGTGTTCTATATCTGTGGCTGTTGTCCAAACAAGTCAGGGGTTTTCAGATGTACAGTGCATTGCCTTATTGGAGCATGCATGTAAATTCTGTAATTGGAAGCATCCCTTTAGGGGCTTGACTTGCTAAGTGAGCTGTAAATTCTGCTTTCCAAATTGTATTTAATTAGGTCTGTTGTAAAGCCACAAGACAATACCTAAGCTTGCTTTGTTAGAATATTTGTAATTGTTGATCTCTTAAACTGAATTGCTGCAGGTCATGCGATAGGATTAGTTGTTCCATGAAGCAGAAAGTAGTTTTGGTATTTGTGATCTCTGACAGGGAAAAAGAAATTGAGGTGTGTAAAACTTCAAATGCATTTTTTAACTGCATACTTTGATGCATATTGTTGGCTCCCTTTCTGTTGGTTTCTGGATACATGGTAAGAATTCTTGTGTTTTCAGCAGAGGACTGAGAAGTTAAAAGTGCACAAATAGGTTTTCATTCTTGTGTGTCAGTGAACTATGCCAATGACAGCTTGAATGATTTGAGAACAACTAATGAAGCTAGTTCACTGTCATGCTACTTTCTATTTATACCCTTCTGTTCCTGCAGTCTGTGTGCAAACTCCTAGCTGTGGTTAAAAGAACTAAATTGGTTTAAGGTCCATATTTCCTTTATTTTATAGGCTATCTTTTCCCTGAGGAATTGCAGTGAGTAATACATTTCACAGTGTGAAGATTGTTTTGTCCCACAGGGCCTGCGTTGTCAAACTGGGAAAAATGGAGGAAGAGAAACTTGGGTGAAATGGAAGAAAGATAAACATGAACCTAGTTCATCTACTTCCTGAAGGGGTTAAAGAAAACACCATTCATATCATACTTAATCTAATAATATCTGTGCAATTTGGAGTAAGTTCCAACGTGCTTTACAAGAATCATAGAATTATAGAGTTGGAAGACACCACAAAGGCCATTCAGTCCAACCCTCTGCCATACTGTCACAATCAAAGCACTCCCAAAAGATGGCCATTCAGTCTGTTTAAAAACCTCCAAGGAAAGAGAAACACTCCAAGGCAACATTTTCCATTGTTATCACCAGGGAGTTCTTCTGATTGTTTAAGTGGGATCTCTTTTCATGTAGCTTGCATTCATTGCTCTGGGTCCTGTTCTCTGGAGTAGGAGAAAACAAGCTTGCTGAATCCTCAATATGACATCCCTTAAAATCGTTAAACTGGGCTATCATGTCACCTTTTCACCTTCTCTTCTCCAGGCTAAACATTCCCAACCCCCCAAGCCACTTCGCAGAGGACATTATTTCCAGATCTGTGTGTGTGACTTATGGCAACCCCATGAATTTCCTTAGGTTTCCTTAGGCAAGGAGTACTCAAAGGTTTTTGCCAGTTCCTTCCTCTAAATATAACCTACAGCATTTTTGTTTGTTCGGCAATTTCCCATTCAAGTACTAACGGGTTGACCATGCTTAGCTTCCAATATCAGATATCAAATCTGCAGTATAACTAATATCCTTTCTCCTGGTGCTTTTACAAGGGATTCCCCTCCCCTTAAGGCAGGAGTGGGAAAAAGATGTCTCCCCCAATCCTGCATGATAACCCTAAGTTTTTTTCAGACCAAAACACACACACACAGGCCAATAAAAGTCAATTTCTCTCTCTGGAAGTGGCAAATTTATTTTTAACCTTCCTCCTCAGCAAACTCAGAAGTAATAACTGGAAATGGTGTCCAGTTGAGATTTTTAGTCATAACAGGCAATGTGGCCAAAATCTGCCATAGGCAATTTTAAAAAGTATTTACAGTCGGCCCTTCTTATACACGGATTTTTATACACGGGTTCAAGCTTACACTGTTTGAAAATGTTCCAAAACAGTATAAATTTACCTTGATTTCCCATTTTTATAAGGGGCACCATTTTGCTATGTCATTATATTCAATGGGACTTGAGCATACACGAATTTTGTTATACACGGGGGATCTTGGAACCAAACCTCAGCGTATAACAAGGATCCACTGTATTTATTTAAATTCCATCCCACCTTTCTTCTAATGTGGGACCAAGATGTTAAAGGATAAGTTAAAGTGTAGATAAAAAAATTATCTAAATTTTATTTTAATGTAATAATTTAATAATAATAATAATAATAATAATAATAATAGGATTTATTTATATACCACCCAATCACTGGGAATCCGAGTGGTTTACAACAGAGGGGATAATAGACGGTTCCCTGCCCTCAGGCTTACAATCTAAAAAGACACGATACAAAAGGAGAAGGGAATGGTGAGGGGGGGGGGGCAGGAGATCAGGTCCAGCATTCTTCTCTCCCTCTGAGGCGTGGACCAAGGCAGATGGGCCAGAGGAAGGGCTCTTCTTCTTCAGCCCTGGTGGAGCTGGGCCAGCCTATTCTCTCCTTCACAGACTGAAAGATGACAGTTACAGAGGGAGGGTGCTCTATCTTCAGGCAAGCCCCTGCTGGGCCAGCCTATTCTCTCCCTCACCGGCCAAAAGATGACAGTTATGGAGGGAGGGCGCTCTTTCTTCAGGCTAGCCCCTGGTGACGCTGGGCCAGCCTATTCTCTCCCTCACCGGCCGAAAGATGACAGTTACATTATTAATCAAAAATTGTGATGGGCAAAAATTGGCCTTGCTGCAGTTACTAGCCCGTGTCCCCTTTGGATGAGGATTTCCCATCAGACTCCTCCGCTTGTTCCTCACAAGCTGGAGAAAATCCCAGGTTCCAAAAACTTGAGCAACTTTATTTATTCATTTATATTATTTATATCATACCTTTCCCAAAGGTGGTTTACAATATAACTTAAAACCCAAACCAGCAACTGGAAAGGTGAAGGATAATGACCTTTTTCAAATTAAGCACCTCAAAAGCTATGTAGTATACAAGAATTCATTTGAATTATCTTACTCCCTTAGAAGGCTTCAGCTTTGAACTTTCACATGTGTTCGGTGGAATGCTTACATCTTGGATACAATGCCATAAAAACCTGGAAGAAACACTTGCTAACCCCAGCTGTTAATTTTCTGCAGCTGTACATCGAATATTGGTCCATCCAAGACACACTGTTGGCTCCTCACAGTTGGAGGGGAGGGTCTTTGTGTTCTCCTGGCTTGAATGTTAGAGGAGGTTGGTTTCTTAGCCTAGCTTTCGTCATATCTTCTTGCCTATGGTGTCTGGGGCTCACGGTAACCAATGAAATGATTGCCTACCTCAAATCTAAAGATCATACTCAGCAGGGAGGAAATGCATGTTTTTCCAGGTTTTTTTTATCTCTCTCCTCCCCTGCCTTTAAAAGTTAGACCTTGCTGTAATGCTTGGAGTAGGCATAAGCTTTTTTTAAAGGCAGACTTTCAGGTACCTTCATGTGTGAAGATTTGGTTTTCTATGGAGCTATAGTGAATAGTGGTTTAATGTCAGACTTAGCAGAGAAGAACCTGGATTCAATTACTCCTGGAAGATCAAGTTCACTGGGTGACCTAGGATAGTTTCAGCCTAACATCTCAACCACATTTAGTTGCTGTAAGGTTAAACAAAATACTGTATATGCTCAACTATAGGTCGACCTCACATATAAGTCAAGGGCAGGTTTGGGGGCCAAAGTTGAGGGTAAAACAGGGGCATCTAACTAAGGATCTGAAAAATGAAGCAAAGGAAAACAATGCCAAAGAACTTACAGAATTCTAGCAACCATAACTGTTTGTGGTCATACACTGGATGAATGAGAGAGCAGAAGGGGGTAAGTGCTTCCAGGACAAAATACACTTGCCTGTCACCAGGGGATGGTTCCTTTTAAAAACAAGAGTTAAAGTACAGTGGGCCCTCTCCTTACACGGGGATCCATTCCAGATTCCCCTGTGTAAGGGAAAATCTGCCTATGCTTGAGCCCCATAGGAAATAATGGGACGTGTGCATGTGGCACCAAAGCGTGCGCACCATTGTTCTTCCCGTGCGGCTTCCGTGTAAGCTGGAAGCCATGTAAAATGCATCCGTGCTTGGCGCGGGCACACTGTATAATGCTTAGTGCATGCATTGACCCGTGGATAAGTCGACTCAAGGTTTTTGGGTCATTTTTTGACCAAAGTTTCTAGACTTATACATGAAAATATACAGAAACCCCTGTACATACCACCCTTTGCATCAGGGAGGTAAAATGAAATTTATGTGGGGAAAAACTGATGGTTTTGTTTCCTGAGCCCTGTTAAACTGAACCTGGTAGGTGCAGGAGTGAAAAATGCTTTCATCCTCATAATGCAGATTTTTGGGGAATGCTGATTCTTTCCTTCCTCTGGGAGGAACTGTCTTACTGTTTTGCTGAAAAACATTAGGTGTAGTGTAGGCTGAAAGACTGCGTCAGTTTTGGCTCATCCACATGTGGAGGTCATTGCTTGATTAGGATATGAAGAGCTTGTGCCAACTTAGCATGTGACGACGTTTCTGAGGATGGAATTACTTAGTTCAGGCAGAGTTTCCCTCTTCCTTGTTTAAACCTTAGGAAATAATTGTGGAAAATGAAACATATTCTGTTTTCATGTTCTTAGTAATATCCAGTTTGTTCTCTATCCTTAAACAGTAGAGATATGAGTAACTGTCAGACAACACAATCCCTAAAGAAGGTTTAACTGAAAGGACAACACATTCCTAATGTTATGGTAGTGTTCAGGGTCAGGCCTATTTAGTACTTGGAAGGGAGAGTATCTTGGAAGACCAGATTGTGTAGGCTAAGTATTTAAAAAACCTGTCATATTTAGGATGGAGCAAATTTATTTGCTGCAACTCCAGAAAATAAGACCTGGAGCAAAAGATTCACGCTTCAGGAAAAGAGATTCCACCTCAACATTAGGAGGCACTTCCTGACAATAAGAGCTATTCCACAATGGAACACATTCCCTCAGTGTCTCCTTTGAAGGTCTTTAAACAGAGGCTTAATGGCCATCTATCGGCGGTGCTTTGATTGTACAGTGGTCCCTCCACATTTGCTAGGCTTAGGGGCACAGGACCCCTGTGAAAGTGGACAAACCACAAATAACAAAAGCACTATGTTTCTAGCTGAGAGAATACCTCTCTAGGAATCTCTAGGTCCTGCAGTGCAACTCTATAGCATCTGCCAGACATTGACCATAGAATTGCGCTGGAGGAGCTAGAAATGCCTAGTGGAGTGTTCTCTCTAGGAATCTCTAGGTCCTTGAACTTTAACTTTTGGTTAAAGTTGATGTGATGTCCTGCCAGGACTGATTGAATCTCCCCCTGCATTTTTTCTCACATTGGTTCAGGCCATAGTATGTTTAGTGTAGAAAAGTTCTTTGTATTAGTTGTGGGAGGAGCTGTAGGATTTCCCAGCATTATTTCCAGGTTTGGTTTGCCCTTTCCCAGCATGCTCTGTTGTAGCTGGAAGCTTTTAGTTTGGAGCAGTCTTTGCTGTGAGCAGGCAGAGAGCTGTCTTTTTGGTGGCAAACAGGCCCAGACAGCCGGAAAGGGCATTTCTTACACGATAGCCATTTTAGTTACCAACAGCAAGTGAATAAAGGAATTCAGGAGCTGAAAGACCCTGCACCAGTTCCATTGAGAGAGGAGAGCAAACCAACATCAGACCCAGAAAGATGACATCCGGAAGATTGCTGAAGCTGTAAAGTATCTTTTGTTTAGAGCTGGGGAGGAGAAAACTCTTTATTTTTGTCCTTTAAATTAAATTTCCCTCCTTTTGAACTTTACATTCAGCTTCAGAGCCTTTTTTGGGTAGAAGAGTTTGATCTCACCAGGGTATCGGCGTTGCACACCCAAACCTGCCACCACCTTTAGTTGGGTGTGTCTTCACAGTTGACCATAAAGTTGCGTTGGAAGACTTAGAGATTCCTAGAGAGAACATAATAAAATCCATGAATAATCAAATCTGCCAAAGTCAAGTCTGCAAATGTGGAGGGATGACTGTATCTTCCTGCATGGCAAAATCAGGTTGGACTAGTTGTCCCTTGTGATCTCTTCCAACTATGTGATTCTATATTAAAAGGAAAGCAATGACAAACGACCTGTGAGTGTTCAGTGCCTAGGAAAATGTTATGAAGTTCATTGGGTGACCTTTGGTGGACAACTTACTTGAAGTCACGTAATTTACTTTTTCATGGGCTGCCCCCCCTTATTTAGCAGACCTTCTTTCTCCTCACCTTCCCACTCGGGCCCTCCGTTCTGGTAGTCAAAGTCGGCTGTCCCAGCCCAGGATTTCCTCTGCCTCATCTAGGATTCGCCCCTTTTCACTTGCTGCCCCTCACTCCTGGAGCCTTCCCCCGCGAGCAAGGGCCATCACTTCTTTAACCAGCTTCAAAACAGAGTTGAAGACTGTTCAGAGAAGCGTTCCCAGACATTCTGTGATTGTCACTTGCTATCTGATGTTCTTTTTTTTTGCCAGTTTTATTGATCCATTTCCTGTATTGCTATGTATTTTATTTGTATTATCCTAGTATTTCTTAGATTGTACGCCATAGGCAGGTTTACTCTTTTATATTTGTTGTTTTTATGTACAGCACTGCAAATCTACAGCGCTATATAAATAATAATAATAATCATGAATCCTATGTAATAATAATAATATAATATAGTTATTTATATTTTCCCGCCTCTCCCAAATGGATTAAGGTGGGATTACAACTCATTAAAATACACATAGAAACACATTGATAACATAGGATAACAATTAATTTAAACTACCTCATCCTCAGGTGGAAATATGATAGAATTATGCAATGGTCAGAAAGATGGGAAACATCTCTTACACAAGGTCAGGTGGGTAAGCTCGCCGAAAGAGGTCTGTCTTAAGTGCCCTCTTAAATGCCTCCAAGGAGGCAGTAAGACGGATCTCCTCCAGAAGACCATTCCACAATTTTGGAACAACTATGGTAAAGGCTGCTGTACAGTCCACCCTCCCATACATGGATCCGTTCCAGATTCCCCCCCCCCCCCCGTGTATGGGGAAGAAAGCGTATACTCAAGCCCCATAGAAAATAATGAGGTGCAAGTGGGGGCACAGCACATGTGCGCACCCCATTATTTCTGTCGGGGCTTGCCTTCCACCTAAGCTCAAAGCTGTGGAAGGCAAGCCCGCATATAAGGAGGGCCGACTGTATATGTGATCTTCATTGTTATCACATTATTGTCAATGAATAGGTTTTTTTGAAGATGAGATTTGTTTTACACTAGGTCCTTTCGTATCTGCTGATTTGGTTCCAGGACCACCTGTGAAACAAAATCCATGGATGTTCAAGCCCCATTAAATACAATGCCATAGTAAAATAGTGGTCCCTTCATAAAATTGCAAAATTGAGGTTTGCTTTTTGAATTTTTTTTTAAAAAAAATTCAAGCCATGGATGCTTGAATCCATGGATAATAAATCTGTGGATGTGGAGGGCTGACTTTATATCTTAGGCAAATTTAAGATTCAGTTTTTCTTTTTTTTTACATTTATGGTTACCTTAAATTTTCCTAGATGCATTAAGACTCTAACACCATGGTAGTCACTATGGCAATCTATAGTGCTAGATTCTTGAAGTGTGTACTTTGGGCTTTTAACTGCAGGTCGTTTCAGAACATCACTCCCAGTGGAAAAGTGCCACCTATTTTTTTTCTAGACAATGCAGGGTTGCTAGATTGAAAACTAAAGAGTTCTCCTGTACCTTTAATGGTTGCGTAGAAGAGGGAGTTTCAAGAGGTGTTTGTCATGAAATTAGGTAACAAGCAAATTCTGAAATTCTTTCTTCTGCGCAACCATTAAAAGTGTAGGAGCCATCTCCAGTTTTCACACTGGCAGTCCTAAAACAAATGTTATTTCTAAGCTTGGTACTGTGGTTTTGTTGCCTGGACCTCTTAAAAATCCTGTTCATTTGAATAGTTGAGTAAAATTTGTCACAGCTTGCTCTGGAAAACTGAATTAGGATTGCTCCACAGGCTGCTTTCTTCTCTCCTGCCAGCCTTTCTTGTGATATTTGTGTAGAGAAGTGGAAGCTGGTGAGTGTCTTGTATTAATCCTTCTCTTTTCTATTGCTAGAGCTGTTGCAGAAGCAGTAGGATGCAAACTTGGCTTCGTATTGTTTTATAGGTGCTATCATTAGTCAATCTGTTAGCCAGACATTAATTTCATTTGGCAAATTACATTCTTGGCCCTTGAGCTCAGTTATTGGCTGCTGTGCTAAACCCAGATTGCCAAGAGGAAATTCAATAGCATTTTGCAGGAAGTGCTATCAGTAGTTCGGCCCCTTACTTTATCTTGTTGTTTTGTGCCTTGAAGTCATTTCTAAATTATTGTGACTCTAGGGTTTTCTTAGAAAAAAATGTTTAGCAGGGATTTGCCATTGCCTTCCTCTGAGGCTGAGAGTATGCAGCTTGCTGAGGGACACTCAGTGGGTTTGCATGGCTGAGCCGAGATCTCATTTTTCATCTACCAGAATCCTAGTCCCACACTCAGATTACTACATCACACTGACTTTCTTGTTTTATCTGATAATACCAAATTGAATCCTTCTAGGATCAGCAATGGCTGCTGATATTGAGATCCTTTATGTTTCAGTATACAAGAAGGTTGCATTCTTTAGAATTCTATGTCCTTCACTGTACCTTTGTCCCCTTTTATGGAGAAAAAACAGTAGAAAGTTGTTATTTTATTCGTTTAAAAAAATCTTTTCTCATTGAAAAGTAAACACTTATTTTTTAGTCAGAGCTTTGTATATATATTTGGTGATTGTGGTTTGTGTAAGCAAAGCTTCAGGTTATATCAGATTTTTGATAGGCAATTTTTTGTCCATTATACTTCTCACCTTGAATTTCATGATTAGTGTGTGAATTTCCAGTTGCTAGTGCCAAGTAGAGTAGATCCATTGAATGAATTGCTGAATGTTAAATGAATGCTATGTACATCCCATTGAATCAGTGGATCTACTCTGCTTGGGCCTAGTAATTAGATTTAGGGCTTGTGAATTCTTTTTTTGATCCATGCCACATTATGGTAACCGATTTCATCCAAAATCATTACAAATTGATTTTTTTGATGTCATGCTATAAGTTCCCCTGCAGATTTGATTGGACATTGTCCAGTCACTTCTGTCTGGTGTGGAAGTCTGTTTTCAGTAGATGGTTGCCAAAATGCATGCGTTGCCTACAGTGTGCTGTCATTATGCCTAAAGTGTGGTGTCATTGAGCATTGCATTAAGCAATGCAAACACAAATTTCACAATTGTTTGAACAGTCAGTTACATACTACTGTACTTCACTGATACACAGTCATCATATACCTCTGTGAGTGTGATGTTACACCCCGTGATGTAGGATCTTGGCCGTTACATAATTTCATTTCCACTCTAGTTACTGTGGGCATTGTTGTTGAATGAACAGGGAACAGAGGAATCCAGGGATGGGGTAGGAGATACTGTAATAGTTTCTGCTAATTAAAAAGTTATGGGGTATTAACCCTGTGAATCCTGGGTCCACTACAGTCTGGACCTCTGTAAAACAATTTGGTCACAGTTTCTGTAAGGAACCTTTTTTAAAGATTGCCAGAACAGAATATGTTATAATTGGAAAAAGAAGTTTTAAGTTAGTTTTTACAGCCTTTTATGCTATCATCAACATTTCAAGACTTTAGTGTTTGTTTTTTATGAAATGTTTGATTTTCTTTATACTAAATGAAAGGTAAAGGTGTTCTCTTAACATTTCTCATGGGTTTTCTTTTCCATAGATTGTAAAGGCAATTCATTGCATAAGTTGTACTACGCCTGGGTCATGTCATCTATATTGCCATTTACCCCACCTGTTGTGAAGAGACTGTTAGGGTGGAAGAAGTCTGCTGGTGGTTCAGGAGGGGCTGGCGGAGGTGAACAGAACGGTCAGGAAGAAAAATGGTGTGAGAAAGCAGTGAAAAGCTTGGTCAAGAAGTTGAAGAAGACAGGACAACTGGATGAGCTTGAAAAAGCAATCACCACTCAGAACTGCAATACAAAATGTGTTACAATACCAAGGTAAGAACTCTTTAAAGCAGAACCTGATCCCAAACCAATTGCTAATCTAAGCATGTTTTGTGTCTGTTGTTTAAATTACTCTAGCAAGGCTCATAAGGATCTTGAATATCAGTTTGCATAGGGTTACTTTCCCTGTGGAGATATCAGTCTTTGTTTTAATGTATTTTACTATAAATGTTTCTGGTATTGCGCAGTGATCTGAACAGCAAGATTACTAATTACATTTCAGTTAAAGTATATTTTGAAATACCTTTTTCAGCAGGCTTCAGTCATCTAATCACATGAAAATGTCATCTTACAGTTTTGAATAATTACCTCAAGTCAGTGGTATAAACCCATATTTACTCTGCAAACCGGTCTTAATTTATCAGAATTGGTTCCAGAACGTCTGTTTGCCATTTCTTTGCATTACAAGGAAAATCTAGATTTCTTCTAATCCTTCAAACAATGACCATAGAAGGAGGCAGATACATGTGGTGAAATGGGAAGTATTCCCAGATCAGAGTACAGGTTCTTTTTTTTAAAAAAAATTGAGTTTTTCTTACAGAATAGTGTTCTTCTGGCATCCAGGCCAGGGGGAAAGTCACATAATCAGGGACTGAAGACACTAATACAGCTAAGAAGACGCTAGCTTTGATTAGATAGCAATCCAAGTGGGTTATAAAAAGTAAATGATGATTTTAGAAGTTGTCACTCCTAACAGAACTGAAAAGAATAGTCAATGCAGATATCAAGAAGGTGAGCAAAGAAGAAAGTTGGAAGAGCAACAGAAGGAAAAGGCATGTGGGTAATGAAGGGAATGCCTGTTCGCTTCCGAGCACAATACAAGGTGTTTGTTATTACCTATAAAGCCCTACATGGCTTGGGCCCGAGTTACTTGAGGGACCGCATCTCCCCATATAATCTGCCCCGCACACTCAGAACAACCGGGAAGAACTTGTTGGAAATTCCACCTTCTAAATATGTTATTACTTCCCAGATGGCCTTCTCAGTAGCGGCCCCACAAATCTGGAATAGTCTTCCCGACGAGTTCCGTCTTATCCCCCCCCCCCCCCGGGAAACATTTTAAAAGAGGCTTAAAATCTTCCTCTTCTATCAAGCCTTCCCCCCTGGAAAATAAAGTTGTGTACTCTGATCCCATTGACTCTCTACCTCACCCTATTGATTGATGGATTGAATGATTGTTTTTAGATTGTATATTGTATTTACTGCTCTTGGTTTTATCTATTTTATGATGTTTTTGTAATTGGTTTTAAACTCTATGTAAACCGCTTTGATCTTTTTGGAAAAGCGGTATATAAATAAAAT
>NC_056523.1:321118749-321156296 GCF_019175285.1 Sceloporus undulatus
TTATTATTATTATTATTATTATTATTATTATTATTATTATTATTATTATTATAAAAGACATATTTATGGTAATACCTAAATTCTTTCAAAATTCTTCAAGTAGCTTGGTCTTGAGCCTTATCATGTTTTATTGATCATAATCAGCACTTTCAGTTGTGCTTGAAAAACACTTGTGCTTGAAAAAACAGTGGAGGTGGTCCAGCAAGGGAATTGTGTGTTTTCTGTAGCAAGCCCTGGTTAACAATATGGCTGTGCCAGGTGACATTTCTGAATACTCTTCAAAAGCAGCCTGATGTTGAATGTATTCTAGTAATCCAGACGAGATGTAACTAAGACATGTATCACCATGGCCAAGTCAGATATCCCAAGGAACAGGTCTGATTGGCACACTTGTTTTAACCATGCAAATGCACTCATGGACATTGCAGAAACCCAAGCACCCATGTTCAGGGCTTAGCACAGGAGTACATTATAACTGCAAACCTACATCTTCAGGAGAAGTCTAACACTGTCCAGCGCAGGCTGAATCCCTATTCTCTGATTTACCTTTTGACTGACCAGAAGCAACTCTGCTTTTTGTGCACAGTTTGTTGACTCTAGTCTGTTACTGCTGATGAGCACTCGTTTAGAACTGAAACAGTTTCCTTGGATGGAGGTGGAAAGGAGACATGGAGATAGGTGTCATTAGTATCTTGATGACACCAAACCCTAAACTTTTGGACAGCCTCTTCCAGTGGTTTCAAGTATATATTGAATTGTATGAGGGTCAAAACAGAACCTTGCGTGACCTCACAGGCCAGTGACAAAGAGTTGGAACAGAAGTCTTCCACTACCATCTTCTAAGTTTGCCACTACAATCTGAAGCCAGATTAAAATGGTTCCAGCTCCAGATAATTAATCTCATTAAGGAATCCATGTAGTTGGGTGGCCACCATCTTATCTAGGTCCATGCAGTGGGAGGTCAACACATGCTCCAGTACCTTGGCCAGAAATGCAGTGTTGGAGACTGGTTGGTAATTATTGTATCCAGTTGTTCATAGTCAGAAATGTAATAGTGTCTCGTTGGTTTCATCTGCCACTGAGAAATGTGAAAACAAATCCATGTTTGTGGTTTGTTTGACATTACATTTTAGCCAGGATTTCTGGCTTTTTGCTGTCCTAATAAGCAAGAACACTAAGCCAAAATAAATTCTGGCCAATTATTCTAGCTTATTAAGCAACAGCAAGCCAGGGTGTAAATGGCGTACTAAAAGGAACACAGATTGAGGATTTCTTGTTTGTTTTGAAGTTCCCTACTGGGCAGGATCAGCCAAGAAAATGATTGGGCAACAAATACCAACAGGCTTGTTAATTCCAAGAATCCAAAATTTTGAACCAGTGCATGAAATCACAAGCAGCATAAGTGCAACAGGACAAAAAAAATGTACACAGAAATTTAAAATATTAAATTTAAAACTGAGAGCCGCAAACTAGATGAGTGAGTTAACAGCAAGTCACAGAGAGAAAATTGATTTTAAGTCCCTCTTTGCTGGTGATAAAACTGACAATGCCACCAGCCACTTTTTAACAATAAAACCCACTCTGTAGTTGGTTATGAAGTATAAGCTTTAAACCTAATAAAGCTAAATGGTAACAATTCAAAGAGCTGTTGGTATTTGTTTGATTTTACCAAATGCTCTTATACACACACATATCAAGAGCTCTTGTAGAGACATGGTACACATATATTTTGACAAAAAGTGGATTAATTAACTCAGTTGCAAAAGATTGTAAGGAGGTAACAGCTTTATTGTATCATAAAATGTCTATAGGAAGAATAAAATATCTCTAGCAGTGGAGACTTGTCTTGAGACAGAGAAAGAGAAGTTTGAGTTAGAGTGGTGGCTTGCCAAGTAAGGGAGTAGAGTAGGCATAGAGAAATGGTGAGAGGCAGGTCTAGGGAGGCCAGAGTGTATAATTCAGGTAATTTCTAGAACAGGCTGAAAAAAAGTCAAAGCAGGTATACATTTTGGGCAGCAGGGGGAGAAAGGACAAGATAAATGACTACTTTTATTGCCATCTTGTAGACAGTTACTGGTTAGATGCTACCATAGCCTTTTTATTCCTTTGATTACAAATTCAAAGTAGTTTTGTCTTAGCTGTTTAGATAATAGGATGAAAAGGAAGTCAAGGGCTTTTATAAGAAAGAAGAGCAATGGAATCTAGCTAAGTGTGGGTATGTCGTTGTGTCTCGCCCAAGACCATGAAAGACTTAAATGCCCTCAATTTCCAGAATGTCCACCCCTAGAAAACTAAGCTGCTAGACATAGCAATTAAAAGCTGTGAGTAGCTACAAGACTGTGGTTGTATATCCAGAATGGGAGGGCTGTTAGTGTTACAGCTAGAAAAAATGAGATTTCAGTGTAAGTAGTTTATGTCACATATGAAAGATGGCTGGAAAAATATTACATTGTTTATTACATTTCCTGATTTATGCTGAGTGGCTATCTTTAAGTGACCCCTGGGATAGAAAAAAGATCTTTTCATAGATATCAGTGGAGAAAGCCAATGTTTTTGCATGTCTGGAAGTGATCCAGATTTGTTTATCCTGTGCTCAAGACTAAAGTAGTTAGACCCCTGCAATTTGTATGGCAGCATTTGTTATAGTGCCTTATTTGTTCCTCATACTAATCAATGTTTAAGTCGTCCTGTGATTAATACAGCCAGAATTGTACCACATGCACAGGGTAGACCTCAAGGTTCACAGAAGCTCAAAACCATTGTTTGGGGAGTGGGAGAGATACCAAACTATGAATTAAGAACATAGTGGCAAGAAATCTTGAATGGGAGGTGAGAACAGAATAGAATGGCTGTAGAGGAAGGGGAGAGCGAGAGAGATACCAATCTATGAAAAGCTGAAAGAGTCTCTCTCTTTTTTTTATCAGTTCCTGATTCACAAAGAGATGCTATTGTAAAATGTTCTCTGAAATAGAAGCAAGAGGTGTCTGTAGATATCAAAGGAGAAGTCAAGATTTTAAGGTAGATGAAATTGAGCATGAGTGTGGCTATTTCATTTGGCCTCGCCAGACAGCCCCTATGGAGGCCAAGGAAAACAGCACATAGGTTAGTAATGCTCATTGAGTGTTGCGTGCTTTCAGGTCATTTCTGACTTAGGGAGACCCTAAGGTGAACCTATCATTGGGTGTTTCTTGGCAAAATTTATTCAGAGAGAAGTTTCCTGTTGCCTTCCTCTGTGGCTGAGGAAGTGTGACTCACCCAAGGTCATCCAGTGGCTTTCCATGGCTGAGCAGAGATTCAAACCCTGGTCTTTCTTAGTCCAGAACTATACTGGCTCTCTGGAGAGTGGGTAGAGGGAGGAATTAAATGGTCTCGATGAACTGGAATCATGAGATATGTTCTGTGCATTGTTGCAAGGTCCCATGCTATTATGGTGCACACATCATTTGTATGTATATTCAATATTGTTGTGGAGGATGTGCGTTTTTGTGTTTGCACATGGTGACCCTATTTATTTCATAGGATTTTTTAAAGCAAGGAATAGTCGGAGATGGTTTTGTTAATTCTTTTCTTTGACAGCCTACAGAACCTGGTAGGCTCCTTAGGTTCTGCAAAATGAAATATTTCATGTTGGCATTAAGCATTCTTAATGGGTGTTCTCCCCCCACCTAATGCAGGAAAGGTCGATCCCTTTTTAATAGGGTCTTTGACAGTACTGTGAGATACCTTTACGTAAAGGTTCAAGAAAACCTTTGGCTTTCTTTCTATAAAGCACATGTGGAGAAAACGTGATTCTCCAGTGTTGGTCTGAACTCCTGTGATTCCTCTCCATTGTCAATGTTGGCTAGGGCTGTTCAGAATTTCAGTCCAATATTGGGAGGGAAATAGTTTCTCCGTTGTGGCTGTAAAGAATAAGAAGCAGGAAGAGGAATAAAGGTGGGTTACAGACCGCCCGTTTGGGGCGGCCTGCACCCGCCCCTTTCCCCGGTGTATCGGGGCCGCCGCTGCCAGACCGGCAGCCTCTGAGGCCCTGATCCGCCGCTTTGCAGGCTGCGGGGAAGCGGCAAAAGACCGCTTCCCCGCAGCCTGGAAAGGGGTGTCCTTGGTGCTTCAAGCCCCAAGGACACCCCGCGGCGGCGAGGAGGAGGAGAAAGGGCTTCTTGGCCCCTTTCTCCCTTGCGTCGCTGGGCGCAGCCATCTGAAGGCTGCGCCCAGCGACGCAAAGCAGGAAGGAGCTCCGAAACGGAGCTCCTTCCGGGGTCGCGCAAAGGGCGCACTATGCGCCGCGGTGCAGCCTCAATACGTCACAACCGCGCTGCCTCGTTTGGAGGCGGCGCGGTCGTGACATATTGATGGTGGCGGCCATTTTGTGCACGCAGAGTGCGTACTAGGGTTAGGGGGGTTGCGGAAGCACTGCCCCTTCCTAACCCTAGTACGCGCTTGTCGCATACTTATATTGCGGTCTATAACCTGCCAAAATTACAGTTCTCATGGTATATGGCAGTAGGCTTGTATGCGATCTGTATTGCAATCACTTTAACATATTCAGAAATGGCATAGATCAAAAGCAGGAGGACTGGACAACAATATGGCAGATGTTCCTCTATCTAAATGAAAAGTAAAATGTATACATGTCTTGAAATGTATAATCCTCTTCTGGCAACTCTCTCTCTGTGGAGATCTAAAAGGTTCAGAGGATTCCCTGGAAACAGATAAGAAGACTTCAGAAGAAATTGGACCCCAGGATATTTTGAATTTTGGATCATGGCCTGATCCGTTCCATCTGTTTTTAATGTTTGCTGCCCTTTCTTAATGTACAACGTGGTATGCACTAAATAAGGCTGTGGTTAGCATTTACATTTCTTACCATACAGAGGCTGCTTGAAAAATTGGCATAAGAATTTAAAATTATAAGGAATTATAAGCCTGTTTTGTGGATTTTTGAACATCTTTCAAAATAAAAAGGTGGGGTATATATTATTGATAAAACAAAGTATGATGCCATAGAGGGTGTAACTCAGTATTAAATCACATGTATTGTATGCAGATGGTTCTACATTCAGTCCTCATCATCTCCAGGTGGGGCTAGGAAAGCATCCTGAAAACTTAAAGAGTTCATATAGGTCAATGTCAGCAGTATTCCCTAAATATCTCTATGACCTCACTCAATATAAAGCAACTTCCAGTGTTCCTGTAAGATGCAAGAATTTTCTGTTTTAGGACAAATCTTGCCCTAAGAGGCTTTTTAAGGAGTAGATGGCAGGCTTGTTGCAGCAGCAGTGATAGTCAGAAACATGGTTTTGTTTTAATAGCCAGAATTGAACCATTACCATTCCTAAATGAGTTTGTCCCTAACTTAGGGATGCAGAATAGTAACCCCCAACTCTGAATTTAAGAAAATCAGTATTAGTCTGTGGGGATGGTATCTTCTTGCAGTCTAAAAAGAATAATTTAACACATGAGAGTGATCTTGCTTATTTAAAAGGACTTGGCACAATCCCCAAAGGCCATGCTGTAGAGCAAACTGGATATAGTCTTTGGACCATATGTTTGACATCTCCATGCTTGAGATCTTAGTCTAATTCCTTTGCAAGCAGGCAACTCAAACATAAAAGTCAATAATAAAGCTGCAGGCTAATATGCATTTTTCCATGAAGTTTTTCTGTATTGCCTTCCTCCTTGTTTATTGCTCCTGTTAACACTCTGGAATCATGTTGCAACTATAGTTGAGAGTGTTAATCTTGTTTTTTATGTTATTTGCTTCTTTTAAAAAATAACACATTAATGAAAGACAGAAGATGACTGCATGACCCATCTCCAAAGAACCACTCAGTTTTATCTAAACCATGGCTTTGAGACTTGGACTACAAAGCCATGTGTTGCTCAGTGAATAATTTGCAATCTACCTATCTGCTGTGAAGGTTTAAACTGTTGACTGAAAAAGTAGGTCTTCTTCCAAGGTTGTAATTCACTGTTTGTGCTTTAAAAAGTAATACTTGAATGGAAACCTCCATTTGTAATTTTTGGCCCCATGCTAAGGGACAGAAATAGTAGATTTTAAAAGTCTCTAAATTATGTAAAGTTAAGTGTGTGTGTGTTAGATTATATTTACAGTATTAACAATACAGATTCCACCAAACTGAATTCTGGACAAATTGCTTGAGCTTGTCACCTGGCTCTAACCTGATTAAAATATCTTTGGTTTCTTATCTGAAAGAGATAATCTGGATTTGTGTCTGAACATGTTTTCAGTCCTAGCCCAGTTCTAACAGTCATTGTTCAGTATAATAATTGTTTGCTTTCCACTCACTTGAGAGCATGGCAAAGGGTATGTTTGTTGTGCTGATGTCTGTTTAAATTTTAATTCTATTAATTGGTGAATGTTATAATTACAACTTAATCTCATTCTCAAAATTAGGTTTTGCACTTGGCCCTCCACATTTGCAGACTTGATACTCATGATTTTGATTATTTGTGAGGTCAAAACTGAGTGCACACACACTCCTCCTCCCTCCCTCCCAGGCTTTTCCCCTAAGGGAAACCCAAACAGACGAGGGGCAGGATCTCCTCAAAATCCATTATTAATTTCTCATTTTCCATCTCTTCTTCAGAGTAGAATTCCCTCTATTTCATTTGGTATATACAATTGAAAGTGTGGGAAGAAGAAGTGATTGTGGGCCACCACTGCAGAGTGCAGTCCCTCAGATTGCTGTAGTATCTGCTTGCATGTTTTCTCATAGCACTGAGGAGTTGGGGGAAGGAGGTTCCTTGGGTCACATTACTGCCAATTCTTTACCTTTCTCCTGCCACACCATAAAATCTGGCTACAGCAATTCCTTGACATTACGAAGTAAAATTGAACCACATACAATATTGGTGAAAGGGAGTTGAAGAATTAATAAGTAATTGCCACGATTGGAGAGGTACTTTTAAAAGGAAACAACAATTATACTTGCAGCCAAATTTAGTCCACCAGGAAGATGTTTTCTATTCTAGGTCAGTGGTTCTCAAATCTTGGGTGCTGTACAGACTGCCCAAAGGGGCAGCCTGCAGCAACCCCTTTTAGGGCCAGATCGAGGTAGTGGCAATTGCATGCCGCAACCCTGATCTCACCTTTCCGTGGTGCAAAAGGGAGCCGCAAAAGGCGTCTGCTTTCTATGCTGCGGAAAGGGCACCATAGCCGCCAGTGCCATGGCTTTTTGGCACTCCTTTGGCGCTCTGTCATCTGGACACAGCGCCAGAGGAGTGCCATGATGCCGTCCATATGATGTAGTGTGTGGCATCACACTGACCTGAGGGCGGCATTGGGGCGTGCATTGTGTAGATGCCACACCCCCACTCCACCCCCAAGCCAGCCAAAGATACTAGTTGGTACACCCTCTTAGTCCTCCAAATGGTTTGGGCTTTAGCTCCCATAATTCCTGATCGTTGGGCAAGTTGGCTGGGGCTTTTGGGAGATGAAATCCAAAACAAATGGAGAACTAAAGGTTGAGAACTACGGTTCTAGGTGTTATTTTTTTGTTTGTTTGTTTCAAGAAAGTACTGAAAAGGAAAATGTTACTGAGTTTGGGATAAAACATCTTTATTGACTGATGGGCTCTGTTTTGCCCGATGAAGTGTGTGCAGATGTAGACCCTACCTCTTCAAAGGCTGGAGATAATTTGGAGCCTTATGGAATGAATTGCCAAAGCACTTGAAAACATTTTGGCAGTTGGATCAAGAGATACATGATGATATTGGTTATTGGAACACATCAGCTAAAATAATAACAGCCAACTCATTGCTAGCAATCTCATTTGCCTTTATAATATTTTATTTTAAACACTTAATATCATGGCCTTCAAATCTCCATGACACGTTCTGATGCAAAAAACATGCTTTCATTTTTAGGTGATAGAGGCATTTTGTAATAGGCCTTATGGTGCAAGAAGCATGCTTACGTTTATCACTGTTTTAACAAATTTTATTAAATCTGCAAACTATGAATTGGCACCATTTTAGTCTGTCACAAGTTTTAATAAGTTTATTAATATGACTACTTGACTGATTTAACCTAGTAGGAGTTGTCATACAATTGTAGATTCTGACTGCTGTACTAATCACTTGAATGTTCAGTTCACACATATGGTATAGAGAGTAATATCTTTGTATAAGGTAACATATTGAGGGAAAATATTTACATATCTACTAGTATCTGAACAAAATGATTGTTCTTAATGTTGGAAAAGGCAAAAACACATTACAGGATCGGTAATTGAGAACAGAGACTAAGTGTAGAGCTTCTTCGGACTCTAAATGGCAAGCTTTCTAAATAATTACATAGGTAGGGATATCAACAACTGCTTCAAGTTAGACTGTTGCCATTACCATTGTTCTTTGATTGAATCTACTTGCAAATAAGCATTTACTGAAAATATAGCAAAGGACTTCAGGGTCCAGCCAGTAGTAAAAGAAACTTTCAGGATGACAGTTTTATCTGTTATTAGTACATTTTGATAAAGAGGCTTGAGCTAGCTTTACTGTTTTAAACACCACAAAGAAATTGGTGTTTAAAATGATCTTTTGTAAAAGATCATCCTGTAATTTTATTGCTCGCAGCTGAATTAACTAATTTCATTGCAGACTCAATCCAGAGCTGCATGAATGGAATTCCTGTTCTTTTCTTCACTCTCTGTACCCCCAGAGCTGGAGGATCCCTCAAGGAGGAGGAATAATAATTCATTGCAAGAAACATGAATTTGGATGCAATCCAAAATGCTTTTTAGTACTAGTAGCATGGAAGGCCTCAGATTTTAGAATTTAGCTGCCCAATACTCAAGAGATCCTTCCATGGTTGTGCATAAAAATCAATCTCTCCTAAAAAGGATTCAAGAGGCTGCATTATGTATGGAGAAACCTCGTATTCTTCAACCTGAAAGCTCTGGGCTAGAAGAACCAATCTGAGAAACACTCACTTCTAGTCAGCTAGCTTCCTTTACTCCAGGCTTTCTGTTTGGTTCTTTCTCTGTCTACTATTTTATTAGAATTCCAGTAGTCTACCAATGTGTTTTAAATTTACAAAGCAGACCACACAAAGATGAAATGTGTTCGTCTTGAAGTACCAAAGGACTCTTTGTTTTGAGGCTAAGATACAAAATGGATGTGGCAATTCTGTTCCTCTCTGTTTTAGTTTGGTGAGAAATCTAGATCTACAAATATCTCCTATTGATGTTTTACTGTAGGGGTAGGGAAAGTGCACCAGGGCCTCTCGGCACCCTCCTTATGTTGCTTAGAGGACATGGAGAGCAATTTGTAACATTCTTGCCCCCATTCCAGCCATTTTAGACTCTCTTAAAACAAAAAATGATTTGGAATTTGACTTCCAATTCACTTTTTAAAAAGGTCTGTTCTGGGACTGAAGTGGCCCAGGGAACCAAATATTTAGCAAGATCTGTCATACCCTTTAAAATTTCTTTTAAAATTTAAAATAGAAGGACACAGTTGAATGGGGCTTCATGGCCCATGGAGGGCAGTGTGGCTGCCTAAACAATGGTAGTTGCCCACCTCTGTACATATAACACTTGAGACTAGAGTGCTTAATCTTCCCCTTCAAGATTTAAACAGTTGTGTCTGTTTCAGATGAGTGTATCACTACATGATATTATACGCAGTAGAAGAACAGCCATGTGTGAATTCATGGAGTGACAGTGAGGAGTTTTACTCTAGAGAGCAAGGCCAAAATGAAAGTAAAGAGTTCCAAACGAGATTGAGGACCTGGCCTTTGTAAACTGAGCTTAAAAGCCTCTAGACCAGGCTTTCTCAACCAGAGTACACTGGAACTGTGGTGTTCTACAAGAGATTGCTAGAGGTTGCATAAGAGGTCATGACTGAAAAACCCGTGTGTGTGTGTGTGTGTGTGTGTGTGTGCATGCGCGTGCGTGTGTTATAATTTTTATGCAGGGATTCCCTGAGACCTGAACATTATTTCAAGGCTTCCCTAGGGTGAAAAGGTTGAGAGAGAAGTCTCTAGATTATAATAACATGACATGGCTTCTTATTATCACTGTGGAAGCTGCTGACTTCTGATTTGCTGAGTAGGAGTGAAATTATATTTTTCATACTTGGATAAACTAGTTAGAATGTTTGTGCATGTGATAACAGTCAGCCCTCCATATCCATGGATTTTTTTCTCCACGGATTCAGGCGTCGGTGGTTTGGAAATATTTTAAAAATATAAATTCTAAAAAGGAAACCTTGATTTGGCCATTTTATACAGGGGACACCATCTTACTGTGCCATTGTATTTAATGGTGCTTGAGCATCCATGGATTTTGGTATCCACAGAGTGATGGGGTGGAGGTGGTCCTGGAATCAAATTGCAGCGGATATCAAGGGACCATTGTATAATGTAAACTCAAAAGTGGTCACAACATTCAGTATCTGCCTGAAGGAAGAAGTGTGATAGAATAATGTCATGGAATATTTTTTCCTGTTGATCAAAGGAGGCTAGGGCAGGTGCTAACAAGTGAGTAAATCTGCCATTGAAATGGCAAGTGGTTTTTCTTTGCACTCCATTAAATCATCAGTTACCTATGTCCTAGGTCTGCTGTGTTCTTATACTGCTGTTAAGTATTCCATTCTAAGTTGCAGTGGCAGCATGATGGCAGTGAGGAGAAAAAAGCTGCGTGGTTACTGTTAAGAAAGGAAGCCCAGTTCTTTGTGATGGTCATCTGGGGGAGGGGGAAAGCTGCCTGTTCAAAGTAGCTGTTTTGTCAAATGCCAGTCTAAGGAGAGGAGGTCCCTGGAATTAAAAGTTAGACACTGACAATGGTGGCTTGCAAAATTCCATATCCCATGGAAATTTTGAAAACCCAGTGTGCTTTTTACTTCAAGGCCACCCCCTCCCCAATGCTGACACTGAAGAAATAGACTGCTTGGAGTCCTCAGCCTTCTTTTCCAGACAATGAAGAATCTGCCTTCCTTCCTTTCTGGTTCTGTCTAACCTAGATAAAATTGTAACAGAAGTTACATAAGTGTAGTGCATCAATTGGATTCCAGTTCTTATCTCACTAACTAATGCAGATCATTACTGCTTGTCAAACTGTGCTTCATAGCATCTCTTGTCTTCACAGATTGTATTGGCTATACTGACCTTTCACCTCTACAGATGTCTAGAGAAATCAGTGGTGAAGTAATACTTGCTTGGTGATAGCGGCTGCATCCACACTTCAAGAGCAGTGAAGTTTAAAAGTAGTCTCCATTTTATGCAAGCTCTTGAATAAACTGCTCCTTCTAATAAGTTTTTGTATATTTTGGTTGGTACAATTGAAAATAGATGGGAGCTTATCCTTTTCTTTCAATTGAGAGAATTGCCCTCCTGCAGCTTCCTCCTCCTCCTTGTGATGCTTACATTGCTATCCCTCTAAAAGTGAATCTGGGTGAATTTAATACGTTTTACCCAGAGATATTTTGGACTTTGGTTCTGATTATGCCTCAGTATCATTTTGCACCAAAATCACTTACTTTCTCTATGCACATTTTGTTCATATAATCTGACCATAGACCTCTTTCCCCAGATGCCTCAACCCCATAGCTGAATATGCAGTTTTCAAGTACAGTTGAGCCTCAGTATCCATGGATTCTTGATCCACAGATTCAACCATCTATGGCTTGAAAATATTTAACAAATATAAATTCAAAAACAAAACCTTGGTTTTGCCATTTTAGAGAAGAGATACAATTTTACTAAGCCACTGTATTTAATGGGACTTGAGCGCTCACAGATTTTGGTATCCATAGAGGGTCCAGGAACCAAACCTCAACAGATACCAAGGGCCCAATGTATATTATCCTTTACCTAAAGTATCTAATAATTTATTTACTACTTTAATACTTAAACTTTTGTAGACAGCATTGTATTCTGTTTCCCATAAAAGTTGTATGGCTGTAGAGAATAGTATTCATGGTTGGGGTCAAGAAGCCTCCCTTGTTGATACAGAGTATACCAAAGCTTTTGGAGAGTAGCCTCTTAAAATAAGTCATGGGCAGCCTGACATGGATGGAGATGCTCCCACAGCTGTTTGAGTCCCAAGCCATTTAGGGTATTAACACTGTGCAACCACCATCTTTTATTGTGCTCAAAATTGAATAAAGGCAATGCAGCTTCTTCAGAACGGTGCAGTATGATTCTCCTGGCTATACCAGTTACAGTTCTGGCTGTCATATTGGGCACTATCTGACATTTCTGTTAAAGGAACACTGTAACATATTACAGTTAATCCAGTCAGGAAGCTACAGAACTTGAACCAGTACTGCCAGAGTATGCTTACACAGGAATGATTATTGGCGGTGAACCAACTGAGGCTTTTAAAAAGTCCTCCAGGCACTGAGGCTGTCTGAATTTCAAGTGGCAGTCCTGGATCAAGGTGTAATTGCTGTGCAATACACCTATTTGAAGTTCAATGCAGTCCCACCTAAAACAGACCAGGAACAAGAGCCACTGACAGTTTATTGTCATTCATCCAGTCCATTACTGACAATCAGAAAACACTTCAGCATCTGCATATCCTTACCTAATACAGATTACAAACAGAGAGAGAGAGAGAATAGGGTGTCATCAGTGTTTTCATATTCCCATGTATCAGTTTCATGAAATGTTAAAAAGTGTAGGGCAGGGGTAGGCAACCTTTTTGAGCCGGGGGCCAGGTTGCTGTCCCTCAGACAACTGGGGGGCCGAAGCCAAAAAATAAATAATTAAACAATTTTAAAAAAATTTAAATACATAAATAAACCGGGACAAATGTAGGACAAAATTTTCAAATGGTGGATCCTTTTTTTTTAAAAAAGTAGAGGACACGTGAAAAAATTTGCTGATTTTTTAAAAAATGTTAATATAAATGCATGTTTCTGAGGCTTCTATAGACAATTGACCCTGCGCGCGAGAGGCCAAAGGCCCCAGCAGCAATCGGCGGCAGGACCGGGCTGGGGCTGGTCCCAAGGCCTCGCCGGGCCACATCCGGCCCGCGGGCCGCAGGTTGCCTACCCCTGGTGTAGGGGATAAGATAGAGCTTTGCCTTAGCTCAAATGCCACAGAATTGAGCAAAACTCCCCTGATACTGATATCTGAAACTGACCCTGAAGGTGGGAGCAGAATCACATATCACTATGCTGCTAATATGAGACCCACAGAATCAGTCCAATAAGATACCATAGTGAAAACCACTGAGAAAACAAAGAATATCCAACTGTATTGCACTCGGCATGTCTCTTTCCTAAAGGAAGGTTATCTGTCAGGGTGACTACAGCCAGTTTGCTACAAAACCCTGGCCTGGATAATGTGCTTCCTCCAAAAGCATCTGGAATTGTGCTGCCGCTACTCACTACATTATCTTGCTTAAAAAGGACAGATGAGTAACTAGATAAATCTGTCATTTATATTCCTCAAAAGATGCTGTGTCACAGATTATGTATAGTTTTCTCTCTCAATGTTTACCTTTGTCAGGTAACCCCCCCCCCTCGGGGCAATAGTTATTTATTTTATTTATAGCTTGCCTTTCTTCCAGTGTGGTTAACAGCATAGATTGAACAAAATACAGTCAGACCTCCATATTTGTGTAGAATCTGTTCCAGACCTCCCCAATACAAAAATCCACGCATGCTCAAGCCCCATTCATTTTAATGGTGGCACAGTGCACCCACACCCACTAGCGCAGTCATATGCACACACCACCATTAACAAGAATGGGGGTTTGCCATCAACGGGGGGGGGGTGTTTAAATCTATGGGTGGCAAGTCTGACATAAGGAAGGTGGACTGTAACAAAAGGTATTGATTATAGTAAAGTTTTTTTAAAAAAAAACAAATTATGGTACTAGCACATCACTAATTTAAAACAGTGTAACAACATTGAAAAACATTCTTCTCTTCTTGGCTTTACTTCGCAAATGAAGATTCAGGAAGGACTCATCCATGCTTTCTACAAGCGCATTCATGATGTTGGATGTATCCTTCGAGCCTGTGTAATGGATTTTTCTGGCGGAGCACAGCGTGCACAGAACTGGCCTCACCCTTTAAACCAGAGGTTTGACTGCTGAGGCCTTGACAAGCATGGACAGTGGCAGCGAGGTCCTTGGGTCGTAGGTTTGATTAGAGTTTCCTTCTCTTAGATGGTTGACCTTACAGGGTTAGATGAGCACCATCTACCCGGGTTTGGGATTAGTTTTCCTTCTCCTAGGATGGTTGCCATAAGGCTAGAGAGCCCATCCTGCCCTTTGGTGCTCTTGGTCAGACTCTTCGGTTGTGACCTGTCTGGCATGGGAGGCCCTACCGGTGGCTATTATACCACCGCCAGCATAGCTCACAACTTCATTAGGGTATGCAAGCCTCTCCCCCACACAGTCAGGGCATAGCTGGAGGGGAATAGGAGGCCAGAAGATGACAGTTAAAGAGGGAGGAGCCTCTTCCTTTAGGCTAGCCCTGGTGGAGCTGGGTCTGCCTGATCACTCCCTCTCGGGCCAGAAGATGACAGTTAAGGAGGGAGGAGCCTATTCCTTCAGGCTAGCCCTAATGGATCTGTGTCTGCCTGATCACTCCCTCTCAGGCCGATAGATGACAGTTAAGGAGGGAGGAGCCTCTTCCTTCAGGCTATCCCTGGTGGAGCTGCGCCTGCCTGATCACTACCTCTCAGACCTGAAGAAGAAAAACATAATGCATGAGGATAAAAGTATGGTGTGCATGCCCAAACCACACTAAAGCCCTTTCTGCACAACCGGCCCATTGCCAAAATGCTGTTTAAATAAAAAGGTCTTTGCCTCATGGTGGGCTGGCTAGGTGGCCATCCTGACCTAGTTTTAGGCAAGTGTCTTGACAGTGGGCATTGACTCTTTTGAGGCATATCTTCCAGCCCTCTGAACTGATGTTTCTGTATGACCTGTCTTACCTGAGCACCAGTCCAGTTAATGACATGAGAGTTTCTAGTGTTTGAGTCAGGTTCTGGTGTTGATTTTCTTTCCAGTAAGCTCCAACAGATAACCACATCCTACACAGATTTTCTCAGTATCTGTATGTATGGGTCTCTCATGCAGCACTATCTTCACAATAGGAACTGATAGACTGATCCCTTTGAATGATCACAGTTACTGTCTCAGTAGAGAATTGGTTTATCAATGACTGAATTGTACTTGCACTCTTCATGCATGTTAGTTTCTAGCTTTCATCTTGTCACTTTATTTGCAAAATCCTTTCAGCAGAAGCATCAGTGTAGCTATCTTACTACTAGGTGCCATACAGACACAAAATATGTGTAATCTCAATTTATACACTGCTACACTGCTTAACCATATCAGTGCTTTCACAGGGCAACTATCTGCTTTTTCAGAGAAAGTGAGGAAGCAGTCACTCCTACCATAACAGTTCAACACATTGAATCCTTTTATTTATTTATTTTAATACAGACATAACAAAGCAACTGATGGTAAAATGCCTTTTTACAACTGCCCAGATCCTTCTTCCTTCTCATCCTCTAGCTGGCTGGAAACGTGTCTGCAGCAAACAAAGCAATAAAGCTTGAGCTGGAAAAGAAGGAAATCCTACTCTAACTGATCCTACTGTAACTGTGTGCCCCTGCTTACAACTGGCAAGCTAAACAGCAGGTTCCTCCAGCATTCTTTACTGAGCATGCACACACATCAGTATAGAAGGAAAAGGGAAAACAGATAAGCCTGTCGTACAAGTTCTCTCCTAGAAGATTCAAAATGTTTTTAATTACACAAGGCTTACCTGACTGAGTTATTTAGTTTCACATGTGCATATTGTTTGTTTTGAATAAAAAGTTGCTGAAATATGTTAAATTCTTCTCTTTGTGGTACAGGAACCCATCCCTCTTCTTTCCATATTATTTCCTTCCTCTGGTATCAAATTTTCTGTCATAGAAATAATGTCCTGGAACACATTTACTTTGTTAACTGAGGTATACCTGTACAGTTCATTAATTTCTTACCTTTCTGCAGGATGAATCAGAAATGAATTCACAAATATCTGCCATTTCAGCAGTGCAGTCTGGGAACACTGTGAAGAATGCTTTTATATCCACATGTCCAAATGTTTCTTAGCAGAGCCTCCCTACTAAAACCTCCCATGGTCCATAGATATCTTTCTTGGGATTGGTATAGGACTCTGTAGACTTTGTTGAAATACATTATTTTAATTTTATTTTTTACTGAAATACATTATTGTATTCAAAATTGCCTTTTGAAAGTTTGGCATTTTTCAGGCATTTGCCACAAACAGGCCTATTTTTGACAGTACAGATGGCCCTCCTTATCCATGGATTTTTTTATCCACAGATTCAAGCATCCACGGCTTCAAAATATTCCAAAAAAGTATAAATTCCAAATAGCAAACCTTGATTTTCCATTTTATGTAAGGGACACCATTTTAATATGCCATTGTATTTAACAGGACTTGAGCATTCACAGATTTTATTATTCATGGGAGGGGTGGTGGTCCTGGAACCAAATCCCAGAGGATAACAAGGGTCCACTGTAATTTCTTTGGCCCACAGTGTTTTTAAGCTTAGGGTTCTGTCGGCAGGATCCAAACCAAATTTTGTCTATCCAGATGTAGTTATATTATCCTGGGATGCATTATTATTCTCAAGATTTTTTTAAAAAAAACCCTTTTGGGAGAAGAATAGTACACCACAGACGTATTATTACCCTAGAGTGATTTTGAGAGCTGTGTATGTAGGACCATCAAGATATATTTCTGATACATAAAATACTTGTTTCATTCTTTTTCACTCTTCCCCAAGTTTTCAGAGCAATTTTGGCAAGAGGGATTAAAGCCTATAGTTCACTTTTAAAATGAAATTGATGGCTTAACCCTCCCATCCCACTGCAAGTCTTTGGAACAAGGGCCTTGTTGGCTGGTAACTGGAGCATCTTTTTGGAAATGGGTGCCTTCCTTTGTGAGGCATAACTTCGAGACTATTGCCTTGGCCAATATCTCTTTAAGACAAAGAGTGCTCCAACAGATGGCTTGCTAGTGAAATGATGTTATTCTTGTCAGATGGAAGAATGTGATATATGTCCTATCCATAGGATATTCTCCACTAAAAGAGTAAGAAATACTGCTAGTTACTAGGATATATTCATTTTCTGGAGAGGAAGGGAAAGGAGAAGAGTCATCAGTTGTATGGTCCTTCCCTTGTGCTGTTGGATGGAGAAGTTTTTAGGTTATTTGTTCTTCACCATTCATTGGGAGTTCTGTGCTTGTTCTGTATACTGTTTGGACTCCTTTTCTTCAGCTATGACTTGAGACTGGTTTGCTCTGAGCTGCTTTCCCTCAGTAGGAGGCACTGTGGACAAATCTGATTAGTTTATCCTGCTTATCAGGCTAAATAGGAGCCATCCATCCATATGAAGTCCTCCTTCTGTTATGGAAAGTGAATGAATCATTGACAATACCAGAGTTTCTTTGAAACACAGACAACAAGCTATTTTCAAGGTTTCCTCAGAATGAGTTGACATACAGACTTTCTCACCCTGCCATGTATATAAGATTACATACTTAAGTCTGTACAAGTTTCTCAAAACACTGTCTTGCAGAAGATGTCCTTCCTTTTATGAATCAGTATGTCTTAATTCTATGTCCCTGTATCAAATAGCTTACGAGAGACACTCAGCAACTATTTTGAAAACATGAACATTTGGGCTAAGTTGTGGTTTTGGCAAAGAGCTTGTGTTACTTCAATTTTAAATTCTCAACTAATAGATCAGCATCAGAATAACAGAACATAATGACTTCTGGTATCTGAAGGTCCTGTGTTTTCTAAATGCAATGGGGAGAAGGTGGGTAGACTTTCTGTAAGCTGTTACTGACTTAATAGGAAATGGTGGTCAACCTTAACAGGTACTAATTTTGAAAACCTTCCGTTTGTAGAGGCTGCAACTAGTGCCAAACATGAAGCAATGTTTTAAATATTCGAGCTTCTTCCAAAGGGAGAAATGGTTTTTCAGCCTTGAAGCTACTCAAGAGACTGTTGTGGTCTGAGTTTAAGACTTCCCAGAAAGTAAATTTAATGAAATGCAGAATATTAATTCAATGCAGAAATAAAATGGAATGGCTTCCTTTTACTTCCAGGGGTTTTCCTAAAAGTCTGTAAGAGTGTAGATGAGCAGAGTGAGCAATTGGGAAGCCATTTATAGCTCCAAAGTTTAGTACTTTGCAGAAGTCTGTTATCATTTGGTGAGCTGAAGACTTTTTTGAAAAGACAGTTTCTCACTGCTGTTCTGGTTCACACACAAGGGTAAGCTGTAGCATAGGGATTGGCTACAAGACCTTTACTTCTAGCCTATATCAATATTTCCCAAACTTTGGTCATCCAGGTGTTTTGGCCTTTAATTCCCAGAAACCTAGCCATTTGGGCCAACAATTAGGAATTCTGGGATTGGATTCCAAAATATCAGGAGGATTGAAATTTGGTAAATGCTATATGTAGAGGAATTCCCCCCCCCCCCTTTTTGGCTCTTGTGTCTTGCCATCTTGCTTTAGTTTCAAAGCAACTTTGTGGTGGGGAGATTGGGGACCTGTTGCCTGTTAGCTCTGTGGGGATACAAACTAGTGACAGGTAGCCTTGTCACTAGTTCCTGGAGCAAAGGTGCTTGAAAAGTAATAAGCATCACTGGGCTACTATTATATACACATGCATTTCAGTTAATATTCTCTCTGGATGTACTGTATTTGCAAAGCTAATTTGAAAACAGCAGGACAAAAAGGATCTGATGACCAGCTGTTTGTCACCTGCTGGACTGAGGAAATTCAAGACAAATAGTGTTCACTTTCTGCCACTAAACTTGTAAATAGCTTGGCTGTATTGGTTCATAATATTTATATGGAAAAACTGAAATTGATTGTTAGTGCCAGTGGGTGAGGCAACACAAAATGGATTAAACTCCAGCTTTCATCAGATCACTGGTTGGTAAGTACTGGCAGGTTTGAATGCTATTGGAGGTCTTTGCAAAGAAATTACAAAGATGTGTTGATCTCAGGGCGCTTTCCACATGCATCCAGTTGTTGCTTAATTGTCCAATGATTCACCCAGCTAGCTGAAAAGCTGAAGCTCAGCAGCCACCTCATGAGTACAAAACACACAAATATATGATGAATGATACTGTCCTATGAAGGTTGCAATGTAGGTTTTCTGCCACTGATATGGATTAGATATGCTTTAATGATGTTGTCAGATTGATGGCATTGGATGCTGAGTCTTCCATCAGATAGTTGTCTGTTGTTGGCAGCTTAAAGGAAAGTATTTAAGTTACTAGATAGCATTTCTTGTAACCTAAACAGAGATGCTTGACTTCTGTTGGATTTCAGTCATTTTTTCCATACTTGTCAACAGCAGACCTGGAAGTATCCTTTCTCTCATGTGGGATTGAACACAATAGAGGTTGTAAGAAAGGCTTCCCAGTGATAGAGAAGACAAAGTTTGTCTATTTGTGCTAGTAATAGATCTACATCCCTTGTGGTTACTGAATGTTGTTCTAACAATTTGTTGATGTGTAATGGCTTTAATCTGTGACTTTCTGCATGCTTGCAAAGATATTCCCTGAAGCTAGATACTATTGTGTTCTGCCAGCTTGAGGAGGTTTTGCCTGTTTTAAGGTATATTACAAATATGCCGATTGCTTAAATCCAGCAGACTTATTCACCTTTTTGCAAACATCATTTTACCTTGAATCACATGTTCCATTTTATTGGCCTCCTTCATATAGAAAATATAGCATTTGATACTTGTATTTTTCAAAAAGCAATATCTTCTATGTGAAAGGAAGTTTTCTGTACATTTCCCCCATGTCTTTACATCATGGTAGTTTGAATAACCATGCTTCCATATTCACATCAACTTTTTTGTTTTTGTTTTTTCAATTTATACACAGCACTTGCTCTGAAATTTGGGGACTGAGTACACCAAATACGATAGATCAGTGGGATACAACAGGCCTATACAGCTTCTCTGAACAAACCAGGTGAATATTCTGCCCTGTGTCTCGTTGTAGAGATCTTGTGGGTGGGTTTGGCTTTCGAGGGTCTGTCTTAGCAGAAATGCTTCTAGTGAGCAAAGTGTTTTAAAACTAATTTTGCCTTAAGTATTCTCTGCCAATGTCTCGACCAGTGACATTCTATCTTTGGAAAAACCTTCTCTCCACATTAGTGCTGTAAATAAGGGGAATTGTGGGGGGGGGGGGGGAGGGGGGGGAGATGCAGCCCACTTGGTCTGGTATTTGTTTAACAGGATTTGACTACATTAAATCTCTCTTTTCAAGTGTGTGTTTATAAGAGTTTGCACACTGTTTTTACTGGTTTATTTTTTCAGAATAGCTGGTTTAGATATGTGATTTCAAAGAGTTAGAAAAACAACTTCTCTAAGGTTTTGATGTTTTTTTCCCATGTCACCCTTTACTTGCATTGTGTACCGATGCCTTGTCTTTTCCATTCCATGAGTCACAAACCCATCTGCATTTGTGTAGATCTAGGCAGTCTATCTTAAAACTAGCAAAACTTTTCAACTGGTAGCAGCCAGGGGCACAAGAATGCAAACTGATCATGATACCACAAGCAAGCATGATGATGCGTGTCTGATGCAGGCTTCATGTTGTAAGCTGGTGTGAATTGCGTGGTTATCTGACTGCTGTAACCTTATGTGCAGTCTTGTATGACAGATGTTCTTAAAACAATAACATTATCTCTTTTAGTGTAGAGTTAGTATTAATGGTGAGCAAACTTAGATGTTATGTTCTGTTTGGTTCGATCTTCAGTGGTCTAATGTACCATGTCACACAGGGACTCTTTCATTCAAGTGCAAGTAACAGTAGTATATGCTTTAATGATAATACTATCTCTTCTTATTTGGGAAGAAGATAAATGATACTTCTCCCTTTCTCTCTCATATTGTTGTTGTTGTTGTTATTATTATTATTATTGGGGTGGAGGGAGGCTTCTATAAACAAAGTGGGTCTGGTGATCTCAGCTTATGTCGTTGTACCTGTAAACCTCTCTGACTATCTTGGAATATTTTTCCTTCCCTTAGGTCTCTTGATGGCCGTCTGCAAGTATCTCACCGCAAAGGATTACCACATGTTATTTACTGCCGTTTGTGGCGCTGGCCTGACCTTCACAGTCATCATGAACTTAAGGCAATTGAAAACTGTGAATATGCATTTAATCTTAAAAAGGATGAAGTATGTGTAAATCCCTACCATTATCAGAGAGTGGAGACTCCAGGTAGGAAGAAATTGCTGTAGATATAAAGGCACAGCCTGTACATACTGGGCTTTTTCTTACTTTGTTACAGAATTGAAGTAAAAGGGGTCCAGGTTTATTCTTTTACTTTCCAAGAGCTTGAGTTGGAATTAATCCAAATTTTAATTTTAACATTGATGTTGAAATACATTATTTTAATTTTATTTGTAATGAAATACATTATTATAACTGTTTGGCACTTCCCGGTATAGTTTGGAAACAAAAAGCTTTGCAAATACTCAAATTGGAGCACTTACTTGTTTCTGGATTCACTGTTGATATTTAGGCCTGTAGAGGTCAGTACTGTCAGATAAATTAAGCAGATATATAGCCAGGTATTATCTGATACACAATATGCATGTTTGAATTTTCTCTCCTTTTGTCTTACTGCTAAGACATGCTCACCCTGTCCCTGGTGTTTTGGCAAAGGGGTTGTAGCTATAACACTTTATAGAACTCTTCCACCAGAACTCCTAAAGGGAGAGTGGGAGTAGGGGGGATGAGGAAAAGCATATGTTCCTTTCCATCCCCTGTAGCACCTAGCTGTCATAGTTTGTGCACCCAAGCCCCCCTTCCAAAAATGGTATTTGCGTGATATGTTTTTATCTTGTCATCAGTAAAACGGTAGTGTACAGAGTGTACATATTTTATTCTTGCCAATCCAATTTTATCCTCACTGCCATCTGGGAGGAAGGTTATACTAGAAGATGAGCCGCTCCATATCTGAGTGGGACTTTGAACTTGAGTCTCCCTTGTCCAAGTCTGCAATTAAGTGCATTTAAATTGTGGACTAGGATCAGTGGCGTCCCACACCGAGGTGTCATCTGGTGTGGGGCTTTGGGGAGGAGCCAAAAGTGTATGTGTCCAGCTCCCTGTCCTGTGTGGCTTTACTCAGAAGGACAGAGGAGTATGCCAGGCCTTCTCCCTCTCTGTCATGCATGGCATGGGGTGGGGGCAGTGTCCTGCAGCCTCTAACTCCCTGTCCCGCATGGCTTTACTTGGAACTTAAACCAGACAGGATGGGGATGGTGCGCTGGGCTCTCTCATTCTCTGTCCCGCATGGCTTTACTTGGAACTTAAGCCACACAGGTCAGGGATGGGGTGGTGCTCTGGGCCCTCTCCCTCCCTGTCCCATGTGGCTTTACTTGGAAATTAAGCCACCCGGGGCCCTCTCCCTCCCTGCCCCCATGTGGCTTTACTCGGAAGTTAAGCCACGTGGGGCGGGATGGGGGGGGTGCACCGGGCCCTTTGCTTGATGCACACAGTGGCGCATGTCAGGGAGGTGGAGGTCACCCACTGGGTATCACCACCCCTTGTGGAGTGTCATCCGGTGCGGACTGCACACACCTAGTGACACCACTGACTAAGATCAAAGAAAGCTGGGTTCTGATCTCAGTCCTAGAGATTACTTGGTCTTGTGCAGAGACATCTAGTTGAAACCTACCTGTCATCAAGGTTCTCTTGAAAATGAAGGAAATTTGTGTGTGCTGACTAGTCTGAACTCCTTGGAAAAAGGGGGAAAACAAACGTGATGACCTCTCCTGAAAAAAATATATCAGAGAATATTTAGAGAAAGGCAAATAAGAGTGATATGTTTGAGCCTAAATCTTTCTTATACATCTTATTTGATTTCCAAGGGAAATCATGCGCCATGTGCGGACACGTTTTACCTGGCTTCCAGTGTACGTAGAAGCCACTTGAGGAGGAAAACAATGGCACATATGTCCATGACTCTCGTGCGGCGCTCTGCCACATGCACGCGCCCCATTATTTCCTATGGGGCTTGAGCATAGGCAGATTTTCCCTTACGCAGGAGGATCCGGAACAGATCCCCCGCGTAAGGAGAGGGCCCACTGTATAACCACACTGATTTCCCATATCCCATATCCATCTTTCATCTTCCCGAAGGAGAAGAAGAAGTTTTTTTAGTACTTTTATAGCTAATTGAAATAATCAGTGCATCAGAATGATAAGAGTCCTGCAATTTGAATATAAAGTCTGTGTTCCTAGTTTTATGGAAGTATAAAGTTATGATAGTATCCCTAATGTTTTGGGATGTTTTCCCCTCAGTTCTGCCTCCTGTTCTGGTGCCCCGACATACTGAGATTCTGACTGAACTTCCGCCACTTGATGATTATACTCATTCCATTCCCGAAAACACCAACTTTCCAGCAGGAATTGAACCACAGAGCAATTACATACCAGGTATTAATGTAAAGAAAATTGCTGTAAAAATGGCATTGTACTGTTTGGAGGACTGAGGGAAATCATGTCAAACTTGCCAGAGAAACGTAAACAGAAGTTTGGAAGTAGCTATGGCTTCCCAACATTTTGGGAAGTTGTTTCTTTGCAGCAGTTGCTAGAGATGGAAGTATTTGTGAGCACTGAGTCATCAGCAGAATTTTTGTCAGTGATACCAGCCCACACAGTCACAAGTAATTTTGACCCTTTAGAGGAGTAATGGAAATTGACTTAATTCTTTCCTCTTGATCATCTTGCCTTTTAAACATGCAGAGTGGGTTCTCTTAGCTGTAAGATGTGAGAGCAAAGACAGAAGTCCCTGATGTTCTGGATTATGGCACCAATTCCTTGACTAAGGACACTCATTTCAGCTCTTTTCTGGAAGATTTGTGAAACAAAGGGCTGGTACAGACTGGCGCAAAGCACCGCCCTGGAACCAATTTTAGGGCTCGGGAGAGCAGAGCGGC
This sequence comes from Sceloporus undulatus, assembly GCF_019175285.1. Classification (NCBI taxonomy): domain Eukaryota; kingdom Metazoa; phylum Chordata; class Lepidosauria; order Squamata; family Phrynosomatidae; genus Sceloporus; species Sceloporus undulatus. The sequence goes on from NC_056523.1 coordinate 321,142,737, forward strand.
CAGACATGATGATGTACGTGTAGCGCAGTGTCCAAATGGTGCCGCACATATGTCATCAGTGCACACAAGGGCACTAATGGTGCCGTGGATACCCTGGAAGCGGGTTCTTTTTATGCCTCCCAGAGGCCTTGCCGTTTGGTTGGTGCAGCCCCAGTGTGGGGCAAAAACGGGGGGCTGCAGGCCTACCTTTTGGGGTGGTCTGTACAGCCTCAAAGTTGTGTGGAATCTTCTTTGTCCCGATTTTTAATTAGCATATCTTTTAATGTGATTCTAATTCTATTTAACTGCAGTTAGATTTCCCCAGTGTGATTTGATTTTATGAAACTTAGTGTTATGGTCCATTGCTTTTCTTTACTTAGAGATTTCCTATATAGACTACATACAGTTTTTTGAAAGATAGTTGAGATATTAAAATTTTGAAAATAAAGCTTTACATCCTAAATGTGATTAGGCCCACTATGATCCCTCCCCTTTGGTTAATTGCTTTTTAGAGACTATTGCATACTTAGTGATGTACAAAACAAACCAAATAATTCTCTATCTATGTATATACCGTAATTAGATGCATGGTGATGGGGAATGATTTACTATTAATCCTTAGTCCCAATTGCCTCCATTGGTTAGGTAGCTGGCTTCCATCATGAAATTGAAGTAACATCTTAGAAGGCACTTGGCTCCCATTTGTATGGAACCCTGCTTTGTCAGATGTTTTTACTAAGTTTTTTTTTTTTTTTACTAGAAATCCATATATTTGAAATACAGTTGACAGTTTGGGTGAAGTGACTTTGTGTGCTGTTCATCCTGTAAGGCTACATTAAATAAAATTTTCATGTGCTTGCATAATACATGATTTTTAAAACCAAAATCCCTTTTTTTAATGCCTTCTCAATAATGCTTCATCTTGGTAGAAACGCCTCCACCCGGCTACATCAGTGAAGATGGGGAAACAAGTGACCAGCAGTTGAACCAAAGTATGGATACAGGTAATAGTTTGATCCTATGCTGACTTCAATCTGAAGACATCTACAGTTTGACTAATCTGATTATTACTAGCTGAATCCTTATTACCAACAAGAGGTTTAAGTTATTTAAATTGCATATTTTTGCAGCTTTCTGTATATCATAATGGGAAATAAACATTATAGTAACAACCCAATTGCATATTAGCAGTAAACTCATAATTTAAAAATATCTGGACAAGCAGAAAACAAAACTTTGTAGCCCTTCACACTGACCAAATTTGATCTGCTTTCTGGGAACAGGAGAGAGAAGATAAAGTCTGGTGAAGAAAGTTTGAAGGAACTAACTATGTTTAACCTAGATAAAAGCATTAATGATATAATAACCATCTTTAAATATTGATTTGCAGTGATTTGCAGATTTGTTTTCTGTTGCTACAGAGGGTAGGACATGAACCAGTGGTTGGAAAATTACAAGCAAGTTAATATTGTGAAAATACACACAAAAAAAATTAAAATTAAATTCATGTGTGGGAGAAAGATGAACTAACAGAGTCCTTCATCCATACTCTTCATTAGTGATTTTGAGGCAGAGGCTGGATTATCATTTATCAGGAATCATGCATTGGAACAGTATGAGACTATGACTACCAAAGCATCTTCCCACGTATACCTTCTTTGCGAGAAACTGCCAGAGGCTGTGGCAGTGACAGCAAAGGCCCCTCTCTTTGCAATGGATGTTACTTCCTTTAACAAAGACACCAGGAACAGGGCCTGTCACATGAGAGTGGCTATGCAGTGTTTTTAAAAGTTTTAAATTGTATTTTAAAAGTATGATCAAATCAAAAGAAAAAAAGACAAAAAGAAGAAAAAAGGAGAAGGGAAATACAGAGGATATGAACAAGAACTAGGCATGTACAGTGATGTGAACTTATGGTATTTTCAAGAATACATCTTTTATGTTGATGTACACGCATGTGCATAACTAAAATAGTAAGACTAATGGTATCCAGTGTACTTGGAACATCAGCTTTTGGTGTACCAGTTGCCCTGGTCAGGCCTAAAAAGGTCTTAGGTATTGAAGCTAGGACAGGTTTTCCATTGGTTAATTTGCATGGGTCAACAACGTCTTTGTTCCACTTAACTCATAACATCAAATTTTAGTGCCTTCTATGGGCGGTGTTGGAGGCCCCGCCTGCATCCTTGCCGGGCGACCTCCCCTTCCCGCCACGTGCAAAACAAACTTACTCCCACGCAGGATGAAATGCAGTCAAACTTTACTAACAGTTACAAACACACCAGTTGGGGGGTTTCTCCCCCAAGCCTTCCACCAGCAACAGAAAGAGTCCAGCTGTTAACTTCACCGCTGGTCTTCTTCAGTCTGAACCCTGGACCAACCTCACTCACTTTCTTCCCCTGAGCTTCTCTTACTCGACGGGGCTTGGGTCCTGATGCCAGCGTTCTGGTCGGGGCGTCCACCTCTCTTCCCCTGGAAGGTTGCCTTCCCCTTTTCCACATTCCTCTTCCAAGGGCTACCTAGCACCTCTAATTCCCTCCGGGTTCCTGGGCCTCCAATTACACCGCCCCCCCTCAGGCCAGGGTCGGGGCCTTCTATTCGGGCTTGGCTCTACCTTTCCTCTCCCTCAACCGGCTGCCTCCCCACACCACTGTCTTCCGCGTTCCAGCCCTCCTTCTCTGCTCGCCTCACCCTCTCCTCTTATACTGCCTCCTGGTCTTTTGGCCCCTCCTCGCTTCCCTCCTTTGGAGGCTCCTCCCCTGACTCCGCTTGACCAACCCTTCTGTCCTCCCCCACCTTGCTACACCTTCTAACAAGCATTCATAAACTAGACTTATTCATTACAGTTTCTCTGAAGATAGGAGCAGTTTTTCCAGCACAGCTAGAAGGGTTGAGGTACTCAGAACTGATGGTCCATATATAAACACCAAAAAGTGTTTGAGTTGTAAATAATGTCACAGTACTTAGTACACCCACAGATAAGTAGACTGTAATTTTGAAATTTGCAAAGGTTTGTTGCCTCGACTAATCAGTTGATCCAAAGTGTTAATCCCACAATGAGTCTATTTCGTCCATTAAAACACTTGCCTTCCAGTCTTCAAATTATGATCATCCCTTAGTTAGCTTAGCATGACCACATGGAACAGACTGTAACTGACATGATACCATACACAAAACTATCCTGGCAGCAGAGATCACAGGGGTAATGTCCCTTTTTCATGAAATTAACAGGAAGACAATTCATCCAAAAAAGAGTTTTGAAGTAATTTGATTCCATGATTGCCAAAGGAAGAGTATAGAATTAGGCCATGTTTGCCACTTATTTATGCAGGGCAGGAGATATGCCTTGCAATACAAATTTGTCTGGAAAATTAAATCCATCTCCAGAATGGATTCTCCACCTGTAAAGATCCAGAAGTATTTCATCCAACAATGTACACAAATTCAGTTCAGTCATCTGAGTATTGCCCTGAGCAACCAATTTGCCCAAATAAACAATAGCTTCTGGACATCAGCAGAACTGGCAGTTGATGAACAGCCCAGAAGGAGTACTATACTAACCCCAGTAAGCGTACTTTCAGATTTACATCCATTAACAGAATAGTGTAAAAGAGCCCCCAGGCTTTAATTTTATCAACTCTGGTCAAGATGATTCTGATGTAGGAATCTAAACTACAAAAAATGATAGCCAGCATATAAAATTGCTTTCTATTCATATTTTTCATGTATGAACTCAGAAATTGCTAGATTTTTACCTAATTTCAAAATGCGTACAAAGGTCAAATACAGTCAAATAAAATAGATTTTAAAAGTTCCAGCATCTGGAATCCAGTCCAAAATGAAGTTTGCAACCCGTTTATTTCTTATAAAATTGGCTAGATAAGTGAAGCATTTTACACTAGAATTACCTTCAAAGACAATACATTGTTATACACATTACTAATACAGTAATATACTAATAAATCCTAGTAAGTTAAAAACTATGAATGAGTATGGAAAGGGCCCTCATTTAAAAAAACGGTAAATGTGGTAACTACCCACTACTGCCACCAATTGTCTGAAATATTACACACACACACACACACACACACACACACACACACACTTTTTAGGTGGGGAAACAGTAATTCCAGTTACTTCAGGCTATTGAGTTCTTTGCAGAGTATTTAAGCTACTGCTGGTAAAGGTCTTTTTTTCTTCCTATGGGACACACACTCTTTTTGTCTCAAGGTACACTTCAAAGGTATAAGACTTGTTTGCTCCGTCTTCCTCCTCCCGGACCTTTCCTGACCCCCAACTGTCCCTCCGGAGGAGGGTGAGGGTCAGGAAAGGTCCATGGGTAGGAGGAGGAGGAGTGGGCACATGTGCCCTCCTCCTCCTCCCAGACATTTCCTGACACCCAGTTGTCTCTCTGGAGGGATCTGGGGTTCAGGAAAGGCCTGTGGGGAGGAGGAGAAGTGGGCACGCGCCCCGTTCCCCTCCTTCCAGAGCTTTCCCTGCCCCTCAGCTGTCCTTCCAGAGATAGCTGGAGGCTGGGAAAGGTCTCTGGGGAGGAGCAGCTGGCACACCCCACCCTTTTCATGGCCTCCAGCTGTCTCAGAGAGGCAGCTGAAGGCCAAGAGAAAGCTAGAAGGAGCGGCCAGAAGCACACGCCTGTGGCTCCTTCTCCCTAGTGCAATTTTCTAGCTTCCAGCTGTCTTTGAGAGGCAGCTGGAGGCTGGGAAACAACTAGGAGGAGGGGAAATGAGCACGCACATGTCTGTCCCTCCTTCCTCCCTGGCCCATGCTGGGCAAAATGGGATCATTTGCCACCTGTGGCACGTGTGCCATAGGGTCAGCATCACTGACACAGATTGTCTTGTGTGCAGGCCAAAGGGAAATACTTCATGATTTTTTTTCATTGTGGAGGACTTATATGGTGAGATGGCAAAGATTCAGTTTCATAGCCTCTTCAGTGGGATTCTTTGCATACCCTGTGCTGATTTCATAATGTTGGTTTTTGTTTTGCTGTTGCTGATAGGAGTAGGGTTATTTTTTAAACCAAATGAAATTATCAGAGGAAACTATATACTTTTATTCTCATAAGTGGTAGCAGCTTTGCTGTCTTTCTCTTCCCTCATCTAAGGCTGTAAACCCGTAGATTTCTATGCAGAAACATACACTGTATGTGAGACTCCTACTAGCAAAGTCTGGCTGATTTTCCAAAGAATACTTTTACAGTTAGTGTTGGAGCATGTATTAGTAAAAACTGGCCTCGGGAATGGAAATATTGCAGGTCAACAACCAAATATAATGTTATACAGTAAATATATGGATAAAGGCAGCTGCCTACAGTATGTCTGAATCGCTGAAGTTATGTTTTGTTGTAAAGTAACAGTCTTGATTAATTCCACAGGATCCCCAGCAGAACTGTCTCCCAGTACACTCTCTCCTGTCAATCACAGCTTAGGTAAGCTGTAACACTTTGGCCTCTGTGCTTGGATTGCATTATAGAAAACGGGGTGAAGACTCTGTGGCTCTTTAGATGTTGGATTCCCAGTTTCCCTGCTCAGCATACCCAGTGATGACTGATGAAAGGAATAGAAATCCAGAAACATCCCATCCATTAACACAGCCTAAATTCTCGTATGTTGCGGTATGGGGGGGCTCCTACCAACAGAGTATTTTGGATGTGGCCAAGGTTAGAAATTCCAAAGAGAAAGAAGAAAGTTGCAGTACGTAAAGCCTCACATGCCCCAGGAAGAGCAATAATGTCTCTTTAATGTTTCTCTATCTGTGGTTTATAGAGAACAGGTAGGTGGACTTAGCTGTTACATTCCAGTGCTTGTCGGAACAGTAACTATATATTTTTCTGTTTCTTCAATCCTGTGGTTGGTGGGCTGTGCAGTCCAGTGGCCTGCCACTTTATTGTGAAAATGTAATCATCTTTCTGTTGCATAAATGCAAAAAGAGAGAATGCTCTGATTCCACCTCTTGCCCTAGTTGGAAGGAAATCAGGGTGTGTGTGAAAAACCAGCGTATTGCTATTGTTTATTTAATACTAGTAGTGTCATTGCCAGCATGTGTCCAAAATGTTCTCTAAAAGTTAAACCCACTGAGCACATGTCTAGTTCATTCATCATTTTGTATTAATGCTTTCTTTCTCTTGATTTTGTTTGTAAAAAGTATGTTTTAAACCTGAATTTGTTAACTTACATTGTGATAGTATAGTATGGAACCACTTTTCTGATTACAAGAAACATGGTACAGAGGTGGCTGGACAGAAAGTGTCATGAAAACACTCATATGGTATAAGATGTACTGTGCTGGGTATCAGTTGGCTAAACAAACTGAACATTAAAATTCAAGACTGTGTCTTCAGTTCCCTCCCCTCAGTAAAGTACAGTGGACCCTTGCCTTATGCGGGGGATCCGTTCCGGACCCCCCGTGTAAGGCAAATTCTGTCTATGCTCAAGCCCCATTCATTTGAATGGGGCTCGTGCACACGGTGGCGTGGTGGTGCGCATGCGCCACAGCCGTGCGCTCCATTCATCTGAATGGGACGCGCTGCTCCTTGTACCCCTCACGCTCCCTGCGGCTTGAGCGCACCTGCGTATAACGCAGGTGCACTGTACTTGCAAAGGAATTTGAGAACTCAGTTGATTATGAGGAGCTTAATGAAAAGAAATAGATTGTATAGTTTTTGAGGAAGGTATCTTGTGTATTGTTTATTCAAACAACATTCAACTAAAGTTTTAAAAGAATGAAAAAAACTGCATTGTTTACAATATGTACAGAGAGTTGTATGAGCACCATTTAACTAAAGGCGAGAACCTGACAACCTTGTCCAAAGATTGTAACAATGACTAGCTAACTATTGCCAAAGATTTAGGTTTGGCACCTGTTAACAGAAGAATTATTTCTCTCTTCCCTTCAGACTTGCAGCCAGTTACCTATTCAGAGCCTGCATTTTGGTGTTCAATAGCATATTATGAATTAAATCAGAGAGTGGGAGAAACCTTCCATGCGTCGCAGCCTTCACTTACTGTAGACGGCTTTACGGATCCATCAAATTCTGAAAGATTCTGCCTAGGTTTGCTCTCCAACGTTAATAGAAATGCCACTGTGGAAATGACAAGACGGCACATAGGTATAGACTTGTAGCCACATGGTCAGTGGTTAACCTGCTTTCTCAAACCTTGTCTGTATTTTGCATCTTTGGCTTTACAGGGGGCACTTAAAGCAGCTGGGTAATAGCTGCTGAAATTAAAACAAGTCAGCAGCAGTTAAGAAAATAACTAGAGGAATACTAGCATACTAATTATAGATTAAGAAATAATAATCAGCATGCCTTAATAAGACTATTTTCTCCTTGGTTGTGTGGGTTATATCTGGTGAAGTTGAAGCTTTAGCATTTGTTTGTTTTCCCCAGGAAGAGGAGTGCGTCTTTATTACATCGGTGGGGAAGTTTTTGCTGAGTGCCTAAGTGATAGTGCAATCTTTGTTCAGAGCCCCAATTGTAATCAGAGATATGGCTGGCATCCTGCAACTGTATGCAAAATTCCACCAGGTAAAATGTGTGTGTGTGTGTGTGTGTATATATATATAAACAAAACAGTTCAACATATTAACACTTCTTCTCCTCTCTTACTGCAATGTCCGGGAGTAATATCTTGGGGGGGGGGATGAAACCATTTTACATGTTCAGTGTGATAACTTGCAGTAGTAATCATCAGTAATCATTGTACATGTTTCTTTTTGTAGGCTGCAACTTGAAGATCTTTAATAACCAGGAATTTGCTGCTCTTCTAGCTCAGTCTGTTAATCAGGGCTTTGAAGCAGTATATCAATTAACTCGAATGTGTACCATAAGGATGAGTTTCGTTAAAGGATGGGGAGCTGAATACAGGTACTGAGCCATTTTTCTTCCTTTGGTTTGTGGAGTCCTGTTTCCAAACTATACAGATCCAACATACAGTTTAAGTTAGTCAATAAAATATTGTCAGCCTCTTTTAAAGGAGAAAAGAAACTAGCTGGTTGCTTCACACTATTCTGGGAAATCCAGGGACTTTTCAGAAGCTTTTTGGGGTTCCTCAGTGAAAAGATTATTAGAGCCAGAGAGGCTGTATTATTGGAGATGGGAAGACATAGTTCAGGGGTGGAGACACTAAAATGCATTGGATTGGCTATGAATAAATACATTGGGAGTTGGCAATTAATTAATTGATCAGTCAGTCCTGCATGACTGCAGTATACAAAGAGCTCCCTGTTGATAAAAGTTTGAGTGCGCTACGATTTTGCCAGCCGTTAGGGGTTCTGAAGAAATCAATATGTCAATATTGAAATCAATGTGTCACAAAAAAATTGGCTTCTGTCATACCTTATTATTCTCCACCACCACCACCACCATCATCCTAGATTGCCTTTGCATACAATATAAATTTTTATTGGTGCAAATAATCTCAATTTGTTTAGGCCTCCTTAATGTGGGATATTAGTTATATTTTCACTCTTCACTCAGCCTCTTAAAATGTAATGGTGTACTCAATAATGGCATACAATGTAATGATTGATCAATTGTTGGAAATGACCAAAGCCTGAATCTTTTGACTCAGCCCATTGTTTCACCTCTTCCATGTTTTTCGTGTGCCTGTGTTTATAAGGGGTGTAATAGCTAGAAGAATGAGGTTGCTTTCTTGTACTTAGATAAGTTTGTTTTTGCTAGTTCATCTTGAACAGTTTATGCAATTGTCAAGGCCAAGGTGGTCTACAGTTTTAAAAAAGGATAAGGTTTTGCCTCTGTAACAGGTTTCTGTGAAAGAACAAATCCAGTTTGGCCTTCAGTCGTATTGAATGTATGGCAATATTACATTGAAACGACACCTTTTTAATACAGTTGTTGTATCAAAGCTGTACCACATCCCCTGTGAAACAAAACCAGAAAAATTTGGAACAGAAATTTTCTAAACTGTGAAGGTGTACTGTGTGGACCTGCAGGAGAGAGGGGAGACAGATTAGTATCTGTTGTTATTACAGTGTGCCTGCACCGTATGCGGGCGCACTGTACGCGGCTTTGAGCCTACACTGAAGCTGTGCATCAATAAAATATATGGCCCATGTGCCCCATTGTTTTCAGTGCCATGCAAGCATACGTGGAATTCCTCTTATGTGGGGAATTCAGATCCCCCTGTGTAAGGGAAGGGCCCACTGTATTTAGCAGTAGCTCTCTATGAGGATTTGATAGCCATTACTTTGAAAATTACTAGTAAAACTCCAAGTTTTTTTTTTAAATCATCTGCTGAGGCTGACCTACTAATCACTTCTCACTCAGCCTCATTGTTTCTTACCTATAAAACAGAAGTATCATTTGGTGGTTGCTTTTGATATTTGCATAACTTTATAGAGCCAGTGTGGTGTAGTGGTCTGAGTGTTCAATTAGGGTTCAAATCCACCCTCAGCCATGAAAAATACTAGGTGACCATGGGCTAGTCACATTCTCTCAGCCTCAGAAAGGCAATGGCAAATCCCCTCTGAAGAAACTTGCCAAGAAATCCCCATAATAGGCTAGGATTGTCATAAATTGGAAATTAATTGAAGGCATACAACTACAACAACAACAACTAGCCTCAGTTTAAGGGCATAGTATTAGAATCACTGTTTTAAAGTTAATCTAATGTTGGTTTGCATTGTGAAAGTAGTGATGCAATCAGGTGAGTAGGTCTGCTTCTGAGGTACTGCTGTGACTCTGGATCTGCTTCCTTCTCAGTCACTATTTTGGATTTGTCAGACTCTTGTTGGTAGACCTCTCAATTCTAGTGAAAAAACAACAACCCCAAAACAAAGTAGATACTACTGTATGGATTACATTAAGGTATTCAGACATGAAGCAGTTTTTCCCCTCTTTCTTTTAAAAAAAATATATTTTAAAAATTGGATTCTGTGACTGGAAGACTCTTGGAATTGGTGCTTATCACCAGCTGCGATAAAAAAAAAAGGACTGAGAAAAGTGTTACCCAAAGGAATGGAAAGTGCTGTAAAGTCATCTTGGAGATTGAGGTTTGAGACTGGTTCATCTTATAGCCCCAAAGCAGACTAGCTGCTGAGCAGGGGCTTATGTTTCATGGCTTGTATAAATTTAATATTTCACCATGAATTTCCTTCTTCTCTCCTTTCTCAGGCGGCAGACTGTAACAAGCACTCCTTGTTGGATTGAGCTTCACCTGAATGGTCCTCTACAATGGCTGGATAAAGTATTGACTCAGATGGGCTCCCCATCAGTGCGTTGCTCCAGCATGTCGTAAAGCTCCTTCTCATTGTCGGTGGGCTTAAAATACGAAGTCCAGGCAACAGACTTAAACCTAACAGCTTGTCTGTCGTAGTAACTCGTGTGTGGTCTCCATGAACTGTTTCCTATCCAAAAAGTTCTGTGAGAGAAGAGAGAGAGTGTGTGTGAGAAAGAGAGAAAGCACTTGAGGGTCTCATCAATTTTAAAGCACCTTGTGGATTTTGTTTCCTATACTCTGATACTAGATGAGATGTTAGTGTATAGAAACACCTTCTTCTGAAGGAGGGAGGAACATTTTAAAGACTTTAATGGTGTTTTTATTGGGTATATATAAATTGAGTGTCCTAAAGGTTTACCAATAACATGGACAGTTGGATTATTGTATTACACCCTCCTCCCCTGCCAATATGGCACCGTTCTGCTGTCCTGGGTTTTATTTCCAGTTGATAGATATGCAGAACTCTTTGACTTAGGCAGTCATCTCATAAAAAAAGCCCAAGTTCTTGCTTCTCCATATTTTTTATATTTTTATATATAAATATATATGCAGGCTTTCCGCTGCCCTATAACAGACTTCTATTGCAAAAAATCTCCTGCCCCCTCCCCCCAGTACACACATGATTCCAAATGTGCTAGGTTGCGCCTTAAATCCCTTTATGGAAAGGGAACACTACCTGGGTTTCATCTTTTGAAATCATGGGTTGTTGAGCATGCTTAAATGGACTTGAAATAAACGATATAAATTGGAATCTTTCCTTGGCCCATACCACTACCAAATCATGGCTTGGAGAAGTTCTCCCCCCCCCCCCCTCCTTTTGCCCCATCCAAGGTAATGCATCTGTTGCCGGCGATGGGTGCTTCAGCACTCCTGATCCTGAAATCCACCTTTCACCTTTATGTGTAAAGACATGGGGATTGAGGGAGGGAGCTACTCCCCAGCAAGGCATCAGTGGAAAAGTGTAATTTTAACATTGCTTGTTCTTTTAAACACTCTTAAGTGATCAGGAACAGGCTGCTTGTTGGTTTCAAGTCCTAGGACCTTGTCATGCCACACAGTTCTAGCAGTATGATTTAGCACTTTAGCTGCCAGGGCTGCATCCTATGGAATCCTGGTATTTGTAGTGTGGGAAGGCACTAGAGCTCTGAATGCCTTCCTTAAAATGCAAATACATTGGATGTTGCCAGGGCAGTTAAAAGTGAAACATAGCACTACAATTGTGTAGTGTTAAAGGGCCCCATGTGGCTCAGGCCCCTTTTCTCCTCAGACACAAATGTCTACCTTTGTCATGGCAAAGGTTGTACTGCCAGTATTCCCTGTGGTGCCAGAGTTCCTTTTTAACCCTGATTTCAAACTCAGATCAGAGGTTTGAACAGCCCTACACATTGCTAACAGTGCTGCCGTTGTGATCCTTAACTGAAGAGAAGGGAGGATTCACACCTGTATGGAAGAAAGAGTGGGTGCCTGCCTCCATTATTTTTAACTCAGTGCCAGCCCTTTATCTGAAGTGCCACATAATGTTAACAGTGGATCTGCAACACATGCATGAGTCCGTCGAAAATTTTTTAGGTATATACATTTGAAAATTATCCCCCTGTCCTGTCCCGTCCCGTGAACCCCCCCCCCCCCCGGCCCCGCCCAGGTTAGGTGAAACAACTGTAAAACATTGGAAATTTTTTTGTGTCTTGAAACCTTCATTCTGTAGCAGGGATGTGTATATGGAATGCTGAAGTCTGGCTAAACCTGACTCTCTTTTGCTTAATAGCTTTTCTTAAAGATTGCCAGGATGCAATCTTGAGGCTTGTTTGCTTAGCACTGATGAACTGAGAGGCCAAGCAAAGTCTCTTGCAATTCCTTTCATTCCATTCCCTGTTTCCTTGATCCACTGTTACCTACTGTAGCAGGACTCTAGGTATGCTGGAGAGCAGTTTGGGATGGATTAAAATTATCTTTTAAAGATTGAAAGAAGCTTGTGTCATGTTTATCTCCCGTTTCCCATCATTTGATGTTCAGTGGAGAGATACATGCTTGTCAAGCTATAATTCAGAAGTCCTAAAAGTACCCCTCCCCATGGACATTGAAATACAACTTCTAGAAGGGTTTAAATATAGAAAATTGTAATTTAATTGAAAGCTTATATGGCTGGTTGGGTCAGCTTTACATGGCTTAGACTTGAGCATCCATCCATCACAGATGGGACAGATCTTACAGCAGGGTTGTTTCCAGAGTCTATCTAGCCTGTGTATAACCAGCAAAAGGAAATCTCTTAGTACATGTTATTGTGAACCCTGGGACACTACATTTGGACCTTGCTTTCAAACATATTTTGAATTATATTCTACACATAAGTCAGGGTTGGGTAAGGGTTGGGAAACTGTATAGAAGGGTTCTTCTGACTTGAAAAGTATACATCTTACTAACAATCTTGTAATCTAGCTGTCTGTCATTCTCTTGATGTTGTGGCAGTAGCAGGATTGCGTTTTGTCTGTTTTCTTTCCTTCTCTTCCTCCTCCACCAATGGTTCGTTTTCACCAGTACTGTACTTTGTAAGTACACCTAATGACAACTTCAGCTTTGAGAACAAACGTGGCCAGTGTTAAGCTTTGTAATCAGCTGATTGAAATGATGATAATGATGGATATTTTTATGCCATAAAAATAAGGCATAGGAGCAATACCAAAAATCAAGCCTGAGGGTGGGGGTAGGGGAACAAAGTGGGTCAGGCAGTTTAAAAGAATTGGAAAAGCAGTTACCAATTTGTGTAGTTTTACCAGTAGCCTAATGTATTGGTAGAACTTGTGAACCTAAGAGATAAGCTTTCATGCGTGTTGCATTTGCCTAATATGTGAATACACTAATAAAGTTTTAATTCTCACTTCTGTTTGTTTGAATGCTTACACTCTGGGGACACATGGTGCTTTATTTGCTTGAAGAGCTCTTTTAATATTATTTGTGAATATTGCAAGAACTGCATAACTACCTCAAAGCACTTTAGCCCTCTCCCCCTGCATGCCAAAGCACTCTTGAAACTGTGGGAGGAATTTGAAGTTTTTTGCAATCTGACATGAGGGCAGGAGCACAATCTGCCATGCAAAATGAGAAGTTGTGTCTGTCTACAGATATAAAACTACACACTGGATGTGTCCAAGCTTTTGATTTTGATCTTTGAAGTTGGATTGTGTAGATTATGGTGCTCAACTTTCAGAAGGTAAGGGACTGCATTAATCCTCCATTACACCTTAGACAGCCAGACACCAGGCAAAATATTCAAATGTTTTCCCCCAAATGGCATCTAGAAGGTTTAAGGGCATTTCAGTCCCTG
>NC_056523.1:321156396-321165467 GCF_019175285.1 Sceloporus undulatus
TGACTTGAAGGCACACAACACACACACACACTATAGATTTATTATTATAGGTTTATTTTTCATTCCAAAAAAAAAAAAAAAAAAAAAACCAGAGGGAGCAAAGGAACCAAAGATGTAAAAGTGGTGAACATGGCATGCAGTGAGTGAAATAGCTATTTTGTTTGAAAATGGTCGTTCCTAAACCTTTGACTACTTAATTCATATTATATGAGAAATACAAACTTTTCTGCCATTGGAACATCTCACACATGTGTGCTGCTAGTCTTCAACATCCTTTTTATTGTAGACACGCACCATGGACTGGTTTAGATCAAAGCAGGGCCCAAGGGGCACCCAAGTCTTGGTTTTTGCACAAAACCAAGAGTCTCAACTGCTCTCCCTCCCTGTGTGCAAATTATGGTAGTCTAAAACATTTCATCTCACAATAGCCAATGTTGCCCCCAGTGCTTCACTATTTAGGCCCACTCACATTTCTAAGGTCCATACAGCTCTTTGTACAGTATGCAACTAGATATTTCTTGCTTTGAAAAAGAGCCACAGAGGCTTAAAAACATCTGGAGAGCTGAAAATGCCAACTGCAGTGAGATGGCCAATAATACACACAGACCCACACACATGAAGGTTTTGCAACATTACTGGCTGTTTGGAGAAGATGGAGGTAGAGCTCTCCGGGGTTCCTCAGGAATCAATGCAGTCACCAACCCTTGACACCCCTAGTTTATGTGATCTCTTCATAAAAATGCAAGCTTGTAACTGAACATAAAGAAAACAAAAATAAATACCATGAAAGAACTACACAAATTCAACCTAGACAACGAGGAAATCAAAATAGTAAAAGAGTCCCCATATCAGTCAAGAAAACAAACGAGGACTAGGAATGGGAAGGGCCGCCACGAGAGGCTGAAGATTCACAACTGAGCACTAAAGTTAGAATTGTCCAAGCCACCACATTCCCCATCCCCATGTACAGAAGTAAGAACTGGACAATGAAAAATGCGGATAAGAAGAAAATAAATTTGTTTGAGATGAGTGCTGAGGATACCATGGCCAGCTGAAAATAGAAACAAATGGATCCTTCAACAGATCAAGCCTGAACTCTTCCTGAAAGTCAAAATGATCAAACTAAGGTTGTCGTACTTTGGCCACATCATGAGAAGGCAAGAAACATTAGGAAAGACAATAATGCTAGGAAAGGTGGAGGGAAGCAGAAAGAGGAAGAAAACACGCTAATTGGATAGACTCTATTAAAGATGTCACAGGTATGAATTTACAGGACCTAAACAGAGCAGTGGAGAATAGGGGCGTCTCGGAAATTTCTCATCCACAGGGTCGCCATAAGTCAGGGTTGACTCAAAGGCAGTTAACAACATCAACAAACAATGGGTTTCAAAGATGATGCCATATAAACAAAGAATTCACAGACAAAGCCATCTTAGTCTAGATCAGTATGCAATGGGATCTTGTAGCACACTTGAGACAAATTGAGAGAAAAAAGCTGGTAGTCATGGTGAATCTGATGAAGTAGATTTAGGGGCTGTGCACATCGGCCATTAAGGATGGCCTGGGGGCAGAGTCATAGCCGGGTGTCCACATGATGCATGCCCCAACCCTGCCCCCAGGGCAGCATGACGCCACACGCCACTCCACAGCGCATGGCATCAGCGAGCTCCTCTGGAGCTCCATCAACATGACACAGCCCCAAAGGAGTGCCTTAAAGCCACGATGCTTCGGCTATCGTCCCTGGAAAGGCCAGACTGGGGGCTGCAGCATGTGGTTGCTGCAATCACATTCCAGCACAACTGGAGGCCCTTAGGGATGGTCTGCACAGCCTCTTAGTCTACAAAAGCTTGTGCTAGCAACTTGCCTTTCTGAGGCATCCAAATTTACTTGATATTTAAAATCAATAAAATACCACAAATAAAGGGTTTAAGACAGGGGTAGGCAACCTGCGGCCCGTGGGCCGGATGCGGCCCGGCGGGGCCTTGGGACCGGCCCCAGTCCGGTCCTGCCGCCGATTGCCGCGGGGCCTTTGGCCTCTTGCCGCAGGGGCAAGGGGGGCAATTGTCTTATAGACGCCTCAGAAAGATGCATTATTATTAACATTTTTTAAAAATCAACAATTTTTTTTGCGGGTCCCCACTTTTTTTTAAAAAAAGTGTCCACCATTTGAAAAGTTCATCCTACATTTGTGCCCAGTTTATTTATTTATTTAATTTTTTAAAATTATTTAATTATTTTTTTTTGGCTTCGGCCCCCCCAGTTGTCTGAGGGACCGCCACCCCGGCCCCCGGCTCAAAAAGGTTGCCTACCCCTGGTTTAAAGAATGTACCTGCATAACAGAGCAAAGCTTAGTACTGTGTCTATCCCAAACAAATTGATGTACTTTCTGGAAGTAGCTCTAGCTATCATGGCAATAGATACGTATAGGCCAAGAATCCTGAATCTATTAAAAGCCATTCTAATCCAGTGGCCCTCCCATGGTGCTGTATGTGGTAGCACATTGTACAGTTTTAGTTACATGCTATTTATATACTGGATATTAAAATACAGGAAAAGAGATTCCACCCTAAATATTAGGAAGAACTTCTTTACAGTAAGATCTGTCAACAGTGGAAATAAACACTGCTTTGGAGTGTGGTGGAATCACTTTCTTTGGAGGTATTGAGCGGAGCTGATGTGTGAATTCCTGTATTGCAGAATGGGGTTGCACTAGATGGCCCTCATGCTCTATGATTCATGAGTTTCCTAAATTTAAATCTTAGTATGTCCCTTAATCTGACATCCCTCCCTCTTACAGTCCAACATTAGCTTGTTCTAGTTATAGAGGAAAAGCTATCCCTGTTTCACTGATTGAAATGGCAACCCTCAAATACAATTGTATAAAAATGTAGCACTATGAGAGTAAGCATATGGATTACAAGCAGATAGCTAGTGCAGCTCCACAGAGATACGATCAAGAGGCAGTTTTATCTAGTTTGCTCAGGGTGTTTTATCGCTCTAAACTAGCCACAATAAAGAAAAGCAAACTTCCTTCCCCCTCGTGAAAGAAACACCACAGCTCTCTTGATCTTTATAGTGCAGAGACTGTAGAGAAGTTTTGCCCTCCTCAAAAGGATAGGGGCAAAGTATTCTTTAACAACCCCAGTCTATATAAATGGAAGTTACTTAAATTTCTCAGGTTACTTAAATTTTCTACGTTTTCTTGAAATGAATTTATCTAGCAAATCGGCCTCCAAGCTGTCGTAATTATAATTCATATATGCTGCTTTGCCATATTCTGAAACAACCATAGGAACAGAATCATACTGCTAGCTTTTTAAACTGCATCTAGATCTCCAAGAAACACAGTCACATGCATACTATACTACAGGGAGGCAACTTTTTGAGCCGGGGGCCGGGTTGCTGTCCCTCAGACAACTGGGGGGCCGGGAAGCCAAAATAAATTAATTTTTTAAAAAATAAATAAATAATAAAATAAACTGGGACAATGTAGGATGACATTTTCAAATGGTGGACCACTTTTTTTAAAAAAAAGGAGGGCACGCAAAAAAATTTGCTGATTTTTACAAAAATGTTAAATAAATGCATCTTTCTGATGGGTCTCTCAGACAATTGCCCCCCCTTGCCCTGCGCGCAAGAGGCCAAAGGCCCCGGCGGCAATCGGGAGGCAGGACCGGGCTGGGGCCGGTCCCAAGGCCCCCGCTGGGCTGCCTCCGGCCCACGGGCCCGCAGTTTGCCTACCCCTGCTCTATTATCACCTGTTATATTAAATGGTAAGAGATGCCATTTACAACCTTAAAGTTGCCCCAATAAGCAGGAAATGAAAGGAGGAAACTTTTTTCCTGTTTAAAAAAAGTTGTTCCTACCATGTGTACAAAAACTATGTTTTTACACAGCATTCACGGCAGCCATCCATTACTCAAAACTCCCGCTCCCACCAACACACACACCGACAGGACGGCAAACAGCACAGATCAGGGTCAAAATAACGTATGAAAGTTGTTCTCACCATCCACACCTCACTCTTAAGAAATGCAAAGGCAAATGGTCCTAGCAAAGACAATTTCACAAAAAGCTACTGGATGAACAGATTCTCCTCAGACTCAAAGAAGCCTGGATGGGGGAACCAATTGCTTAGACGAAGAACCTGGTTCCCTACTTTTCGACTGTATTCCCCTAAAAAAGTCTGGTCCACAAAGCGCAGTTATTTACTGGCAATGTACCAATGGGCAATTATTGCCACCATGTCAGAATAAAGACCAGAAAATGCTGTGAGCATTGTTCGTGCCATTCATTTTAGGTTTACAAGCCTTTGGCATTTGGTCACCAACAAAGAGGGAGTAATTAACAAAATACCTACTTTAGAACATTTTTTGATTTTTTTTTTCCTCCTGAAAGCACTTTTGCACAGGTAAGCAAATCTATCAGTACTAAGATGGTAGTTATTTGTTGGATATCTAACAACACAAGTGGTTCTTATAACACTTTGCCAACCATCATAGATGTTAGTCCAGCACTACTTTTAAACATCATGTGTATATTAAATTGGTAATTGACACTTTAAAACCAGTGCTTTTTCAAATGTGGGGGCGGGCCCCCCAAGGGGGGGCGCACAGGGCCTTCCGTTAAAGGGGGCATTTTATAGACAAATGATACTATTTACAGTCGTGAGGGGGGGGCGAAATGTTTTCTTTCTACCTAGGGGGGCATGACAGAAAATATTGAGAAGCACTGTCTTTAAAAAACTACACGTGGTGACCATAGTCTCTATGAGAACAAGGTAGTTTGTCTTAGCGAGAACTCATTCAACGACTGTTTTTTTTCTTTCACTAAAGCTCGAAGTATCTATTATGTAATTAGATGTGCAATTCAAAAAATCTTTACAATCAAAAACATGAACAGCAGTAAGCACATTGTTACTTAAACTTATAAACTGGACATCAATGCTCATGTGAAGAACAGTGTAGTAGCCTTATCTTACTACAAATACCTTTTAAAATACACAGGTAATCAAATGATAAGATATCCGTCATTTCATACCGTACTGAATATTACAAGTAAACTCTATGGAAGAAATGCAACTTTTACACAAGCACCCCTTCTCTGACTTTATATGGCCAAGGTATTAATTATAGTCATAAATCAGTGATAAACAATAGTTAGCTAGCATAGACTTATGCAAGAGTTCCATTTCTACTGGGAAATTACAAAAAAGAATGGAATGTTTTAGTAAACAAAGAACTATAAGGAGTCTTGCGCTTCCATCTTGTTATTACTGCTAGGTTCCCATCTAGCTAAATGATTTTACAATTTGCCGTTGCAATAGCAATGTGACCAAAGCACAAAAGTGGTTTGTTTGTGCCCTCTTCAAGTCATTTCCAACCTAAACATATGGTGTGAATCTATCAAAGAGGTTTCTTTGCAAGATTTTGTTCAGAGAATATTTGCCTTTACCTTCTTCTGAGGCTGAGAGAGCGTACGGCTTGCCCAGTAACGTTCTCATGGCGATAAGTACGGATTTGAACCTGGTTTTTCTAAGTCATAGTCCAGGTCCAAACCCAGAACCCCCACAGGGTTCAATACACATGGTTTTTATCGAGGATAACACCTTTCTAACACACAAAGAAAGGACACAAAGAATCACTTTTCATCACAATTAGAGCATACAAACTCACGTAACCAAGTCCCAAACAACGGTAGTAATAATCACACATTAGTTTACAGATCTGAAAACAAGCCATTTGCAAAAGCACCAATACACAACGCTATAGATGATTGTTTTTAGCAGTCTAAAAAACTGTGTGGCACCCCAAATTCTACCACATTTGAAAATCTAAAGAACCATTCCAAAAGCGTAACTGATGAAAGATTACTCCGGTAATGTGGGATAGACCGTAATTAATAGAAGAGGGGCGACACTGCGTAAGACGTCAAATGCTGGCGTAGATTAGAGGCGGAGAGGGGCAGCTTCACGAACTGGGGTGAGCTCGGGAGCTGGGAGGCCAACATATGAAATGGAGGGCGGGAGGCGTCAGAGGACGGAACTAACAAAACCACCCGGGGGAGGACGGCTGGCGTAACAACCCGATGCCATCATGAGGTTTCCACAAGTCGACAGGCTACTTGAAGGCAAGATATACACAAACATACTGAATTCAAAGGGTTTGTGGTTGTTTTTTGCTGTGTACCTTCAAGTTATTTCTCATCAGAATCACATACAGTGGTCCCCGAGGCAATAAGAATTGATTCGCGTTACGAATTTCCGGGATCCGGAATATACAAGCTTAGATTGGAAAAAACTGGGCCGTGGAGGATACGAGGTGGTTTCGGGTTACGAAATTTATTGCGGCGCGAACAATTCAAACGCCAAAGGCGCGGCTAGTGGCTTCAGTAGGCTTCCTTTTTTCGGTGCGACATGTATCGGGTTACGAACGGGAGCCGCGGAACGAATTAATTTCGTAACCGATAGGTTAGTAGTTGGAAGAGATCACAAGGGCCAACTAGTCCAACCCAATTTTGCCATGCAGGAAGATACAGTCATCCTTCCACATTTGCGGACTTGACTTTGGCAGATTTGATTATCCATGGATTTTATTAATATGTTCTCTCTAGGAATCTCTGGCCTGTTACAGACTGCCCAAATAAAGCTGCTTCAGGTCTCTTTGGAAGTAAGCTGTTTAAATGATGCATGCATCCTAAGAATCCAGAAGCTGCACCAAAGCTGCACTCCAGTGCTTAGGAATGGAGTGTGGCTTTGGCGCGACCTCCGGACTCTTAGGACCCATGCATCATTTAAATAGCATATCTGCAAAGAGACCCGAAGCAGCTTTATTTTGGCAGTCTGTAACAGGCCTCTAAGTCCTCCAACACAACTTTATGGTCAACATTAATCAAAAGTTAAAGTTCAAGGACCTAGAGATTCCTAGAGAGAACACTCCACTAGGCATTTCTAGCTCCTCCAGCGCAATTCTATGGTCAATGTCTGGCAGATGCTGAGTATAGAGTTGCACCGCAGGACCTAGAGATTCCTAGAGAGGTATTCTCTCAGCTAGAAACATAGTGCTTTTGTTATTTGTGGTTTGTCCACTTTCACAGGGGTCCTGTGCCCCTAAGCCTAGCAAATGTGGAGGGACCACTGTACAATCAAAGCACCGCCGATAGATGGCCATTAAGCCTCTGTTTAAAGACCTTCAAAGAATGTGTTCCACTGTGGAATAGCTCTTATTGTCAGGAAGTGCCTCCTAATGTTGAGGTGGAATCTTTTTTATGAAAACAATTATAAAGAGAAATGGAAGGAAGTAAAAAAGGATCTGTTAAGAGGGAATAATTTAAATCTATCAATTTTAGGAAAAATTTCCTTTATAAAAATGTCTATTCTCCCTAAATTCTTATTTTTGTTACACAATTTGCCAATTATTCTTAAGGAAGAGCCAATAATTCATTGGACCAAAGAATTGAAAAAATTCATATGGAAGGGGGGGAAACCAAGAGTAAAGTGGGAAACATTAAAGGACAGCAAAGAGCGTGGGAGATATGCGTTGCCAGATTTAAAGTTATATATGCAGGCGTGTAAACTTAGCTGGATACAGGAGTGGATAAAGCTGGAAGAAATGGATTTGCTGAATTTAGAGGGGGGAAGGTTTAAAGCATGGATGGCATGTATATCTATTATATAAGGACCAGGTACCATTCAAGGAATTTAGAAATCACTTCATAAGGAAGGCCCTTATATCAACATGGGGAAAACTTAGTGCGAAGTTTTATAGTAAATTACCTCTGTGGACCTCAATCCAAGAAGCTTTTTATAATACAGGGAAGAAAGGTCTGAAATGGTTAATATACAAGGATCTGACAACTAATGATAAAAAAGGGAATCTAGTAAAGAGAAGAGCTGATCAAGGAAGGTAACAATTTAAACTGGTTAGAATATTTACAAATTCAAACTAAATTTAAAGATGATGCTAAGAATAGAAGATTTGAAACTGTGATAAATGAGCTGGACGATATATGGTGGAAACCTCAGAGGAAGAAAATAGCTAAATTCTACAAAATTCTACTAAAAAAGGAGGTGGAAAAAGAAACGATAAAGGAAAATATGATAAGATGGGCGCAAGACATTGGTCACCCAATAACATATGAAAAATGGCAAAAAGCGTGGGAAAAAACAAATAATTTTACGGCATCACAAACATTAAAGGAGAACTATTTAAAGATTTCAAATAGATGGTATTTTACCCCGTCAAAAATAAAAAATTATAAAATACCAAACTTAAAGTGTTGGAGATGTGAGAAAGGCGAGGTACATTATTTTACATGTGGTGGTCTTGCAAGAAGGTTAAAAAATTTTGGCTTAAAATACATACAGCAATTCAAAAAGCATTTTCTAACCAGTTTAATATATCTCCTGAGTTTTATCTATTGAACATGTTGCCAGATATGGATAAAAAGAAGGAAAAAACCCATTGGAGAGTGCTGTTATATTTAGCTACAGTGGAAAGACTTGTAATTGCAAAAAACTGGAAAATAACAAACCACTCCTAATTGAAGATTGGATGCTAAAAACTCAAGAGCTCAAAGAAATGGATAGGCTCACAAAACTACTAAATAATAAACCTGAACAAGTCTTGAATGAAGAATGGTACCCGGTGTCACAAATGTGGAGTAGAGCATTTGATGTCAAAGAAGACTTACTATTAAGATAAACCTATGTTGTAATCGGAGACAAAGAGATATTACGGATATGATTTATATAGTAATGTTAACAATTTAGGGGTGGTTTATATTGGCCTATGCTATTGTTTTTCTTTTTTCTCTTTTTTGCGTTCTTTGTTTTGTAATTTTCTCGCTTTCTTTATGTGTAGTAATTATATATTGCAGTGTGTATATTATTGAAATAAATATTGGGGGGGGGGGGGGAAGAGATGGAATCCTTTTTCCTGAAGCGTGAATCTTTTGCTGAAGGTCCTATTTTCTGGAGTTACAGCAGACAAATTTGCTCCATCCTCAATATGATAGCTTTTCAAATACTTAAACAGGGTCATTACACAGTATCACCTCTTAACCTTCTCTTC
>NC_056523.1:321165492-321172904 GCF_019175285.1 Sceloporus undulatus
CTCTCACCCAGGCCTACACATACCCAGCTCCCTGGTCACTTGCTTCACGGGCCTGGTTTCCAGACCTTTCATTATTTTTGCCCTTCTCTGGCGTGCTCTCGCTTTTTTCAACCTCCTTTTTGAATTGTGGCCTCAGACCTAGACAACAGTACAGGGCCCTCCACATTCGTTGGGTTCGGGGTGAAGGCCCCCCATAAATATGGTAAAACATGCAAATACATCCACTATCTCTTAACTGCTCCTCTAAACGAGACCACACCCTCTCTGGAACTCTCCATGTCCTCCATGCAACTCCATGGTCAACCTCTGCCAGAGTTGATGATAAAGAATTAGCTGCAAGGAGCAAACAAATGTCTAGAGAAGTGTTTTCTCTAGGAACCTCTTATGTTCTCCAGCAAGACTCTATGGTTGTGTTGATTGGCACCTTCTCAGGAATTGTGCTGGGGGGGGACCTTAGAAATTTTACTAGAGAAAACATTCATTACCAACACCAACATAATAGTTCACATCCTCAAAAGCAAAGGAACAAAATGTAGAGGGCCAACTGTATTCTAGGTGAGGCCTGACCATAGCCGAATAGAGTGGGTACCATTAACTTCCCTTGATCTGAGACCTTATATGAGATCCATCTCATTACCACTTTGAGCTTTCAATAGCAAGGCCATGTCAGCACGGAGCTCTTCCGGCGGGCCTTATCATTCCGAGCCGCTGTTTAGTGACAACCCTCCTTTTTGAGCAGCTCCTTCCCCACGACACTTGAAATTTCTGCGCGCTTCCAAGAACCTTGCCTGCGTCGCTTGGGGAAGTCACGCCCATTCGTTTTCGGCCATTGATCATAATGGGCAGGCACCATGTATACAGGCGACCACCATTATCATGCCGCCAAAACATGCTAGGGTTTGCGGAGTGTGCAGTGCACCGCCCTCGTGAACCCTAGACAAACCGGCGTTTGCTAAAACCTTAATTACCATTATATTGAGATGAGTACATGCGATTCATTGAATGCAATTGTACGTTTTTCTCAGGTTCGTAACCCCACCTCAATCTGAAAGGGAGAGTGCGGAGAAAATATAAATATAAAATAATTATTATTATATACTTTTACACTTCTCATTGATTGCAGCCTAGATTGTATGGCCTTTCTCTGTGCGTTATACCACTGTGACTATATGTCACCTTGTGCGTTTACTAGGCATACTAGATCCCTTTTTCTCTTAACTTGCTATTATCAGTACACAAAAATTACTGTCCACTTTTTTTTGCTCTTATTGTTGAGTTTCCTTTGTTCTGAATTCTGACATCCAAATATCCAAAGACTAAAACAGTTTTCATGGTTGGTTGAGATACGACACCTTTGCTTTCTGACATGTGTTTCCTTGACAAAATTAAAAATCTTGTATAAGATTATTCTTCAGGCTATGTTATTTGTTGCATATGAAACATAAATGATTTGTATTTACAATCTTGGGTCTTCAAATCTCACAGGTATCTATACTGTGTGCGTATTATGAAAGTAAGTATTCCAAAATAAAACTAAAAAAATCAAAAATGCTAACCTCTAGTCGCAGCATTTTGTTAAGGAAGAATCAACCTGCATTCACGATATGAAACATTCCTATCGCTGAATGGTTCTAAACGGTATTCTTTAATCTTGCTTTACCACTACTTTTTAAAATTGATTTAATGAATTTTAGATTTTTTTAATTCGCGGCTATGAGTTGCCTTGTGAAGATATGACCTAAAAGGCCGCCTAAAAATACTTTTTAAAGGTTAACCGTATACCAGACACTTTGGCGGAGTTTCCAGCCTCATCACTCACTACTGCTGAAATCACCTCAGCTTTCCTTCTTACCTCCCCTCCCACCCTCTGCCCCACATATCTATTTACAATTCTTTCAGCAGATGTTTTGTCATTTGCTTCATGAGCAATAACATGTTCACCGCCCACCATTCACAGTAGGTTCTAACAAGCACTTTTTTCCTATTGCATGCTTAGCTTGCCACAGTCACAGACAGGCATTTTAAATTACTCTAGAACAGAACTCACTTAACCAAAGTGCACTTTCAAGTAACAAGTATATTACCTTTTACATCCGAACCCGCTTTCCTGTATTACACGAACAAATTTGCCCACTCAGCCGAGTAAGCTGCTTGGAGAAGAAACACTACGCATGACCCAGCAGCCTGACAGAAATACTAACAGCTCCCAACATACGTTTTTTAAATGGATGGCTCAGCCAACCTTTAAAAATTTGTATGGCTTAAACGAACGCTCTTGTTTATATGCCTATGTGTGTACACCACACACACACATCGCGAGAGCGAGAGAGAGAGAGAGATTGCAACAAAGAGAATATTGGGCCCATAAGACAGGACAAAATTCAAGCTGCTTCAGGTCATTGGCGGTATGCTGTTTCAATGATGCGTGTGTACTAACTAAGAGTCCGGAAGCCACGCCCAAAGCTCACAACTCAATTCCTACTGACTAGAGCACAGCTTTGGCAAATCTTCCGGCTCTTAGTACCATGCATCAATTACACAGCATACCTCCCAAAGTGACCACCCCAAGAGCTTTCTTTTTTATTGCCTGTCGTACGGGCCCTACTGGCCTGGCTTTTAAATCTCCTGTCTATCTTATCAGGATCCCTCTAACAAAGTTCTGATCATGTAAATTGTGGAATTAAATGGCCGCGCCTTATTTACAGGAGCACCGCTCCATTTTCGGAACGTGACGGCGCCCTAGCATCCGCACGTTCGACAGCCATTTCATGAGGGGGGGGGGGGGGGGGGGGGGGGGGTCACCGCAAGTGATCCATTGGTGCCTTGCTCTCCTAAGGTGCCGCAGAAAGAAGCCGCTTTTGCGGTTTCTTTATTAACAAGGAAGCCCACGGTTGTCCACTGCGGCTCTCTGCGCACCAATGGTCTGTTTGGGTGGTCTGTATCCCGCCACTGTTTGTAGATTTTTTATGGCCACAACACGGCTAGCCATGGAAGTTTTATCAACAACAAAAAGGTCACCCGACTCGGAAAGTGAAGGCAAATTAATTTCTTTGTATATTAAACTGCGAAAACACGAAAGAAACCGTTACAGGAAATTTCCTTCCGTGGAATGGGTTTTTGTAAAACTCCAGGGCGAGCAAGAGAAACAATTTGTTCAAAAATTCCTTTGTCTAATTTATCTTGATGATTCACGAGCTAAAGTAAATTATGTTGGTTAGCATCAAGAGCTAAAAGTCAAAAGGTAAAGTTGTTTTTGTTTTTTGTCTTTTCTTGCGTCATTTAAGAAACAGTGGAATACACCTCCTATAATTTATTACTGGTTTTTACCATACAGGTGGGGACGACAGAGAAAGAAACGAAGGAAAATGCATGGTGAGAGATTGGGAAGAAAACATGCCCTAATCGTGTTTTTGTTTTGGCACCTTGCTTCCTAACTTTATGCTTTTTGCCGGACACAGTTTTGAAATGAGGTGGCTGGGGACCTCCAGTGTTGCATGGCTGGAAAGACAGAAAAGGTTCACATTTCTGCTCCACTATGCAGAGATTGCAGAGTGGGTCCGCTCAGTTTCCTTAACTGTGCGCGAGAAGAGAACCGACAGCAATGTGGTGCTTTGCTTCCACGTACCACCCAACCTAACGCATTTAAGATTTCTGCTGCAAACACACACCACAATGCAAGCATGTTGCGTGTGAGAACGCTTTCTTTGCATTAGTAACCCCTATTAAGACTGCAGGCCAACACCACACCACACACACCACCACACCACACAATCTCTTAGGGAAGGTTTTATTGTTTGCTGGAAAGGAAAGGGACGCGAGGAAGGGAAAACCCCAACTCTCCATCTTCTGACAGATTTGAATGCCTAACTCGGTCCCAACTACACCTAAAAGAAAGGCAGAGAGACTAACTGGCAATCCTATCCGGATTTACTCCTTCGCACCAAAATATTTTTTAGCATCAGAATTTTATGCGGGAGCACCTTGGCTGGAGACAAAACACCACCTCGAAGTCCATATGGACTTGCTTCTGCAAAGTTCTTTGGATGGAAGTTTCACAGGATGTTTACATGTCCGTACCAGGATGTGCAATTTCTTGGGCTTTCTTTTTTTTTGGGGGGGGGAGCAGGTTGCCTGCCCCTAAATGATGGTGAACAGTATGCATTTCTTTATTGAGTAGCACTACCATGCACCCATCCCTTTTGAAAGGTGAGAGTGAAATCCCCCTGTAAGAGGGGGGAACACACCCAACCACAGGCTGAGATATCAACAATTTTTACACCCCCTGAAATCAGAGCGGACATGTGTTGTTTGGGGAGGGGGTGGGGAAGACCAGCTAAAGTGGGAGCACGTGTTTGGAGTGAGGTGGGAAGCAGAAAGAAAGTGGATCATTGGCAAGCCCATCTATTTAACGTGTAGGATACCATATGTGGTGTGGGGAAAGGCCTTAGCAAACAAAATAACAAACCCCCGGGTCGTACACTTAATTCATCCCTTAAAAAGCATCCAGCTATATATGTTGGTGTTTAACCAGCTTCAAGTGGAGTTTGACTCATGGCAACCGGTTGGTGAAATATCACAAGACAGCCGGCCTAAAACGCTCGGCTCAGGAGCACTAAGGAGCATAGGCATGGGTGCAAGGACTGAGTAAATGGCACTTAAATCAATGCTGTAGCATATAAAACTTTTCTACTGATCTCAGCCTTCATCTGATGTCGGCCCAAAATACAAAAAAACTATCTCAAGTTAGTAATCATGGACTTTCAGGCTTGAACTTTCTATGAACCATTTGTTTGTACTTCTTGGCACTCTTTCCTGACCCGAATCTCATAATGAGGTAATTTTCTTCTCTATCCTACTTCACTGTCCAGGTCTCTAAAGTCCCACCAGGGCATGCCAGTAGGGAAGCTGACCTTCCCGCCCCCCAAAAGATGTGAAGGATTGAGTGAGGCTGTCAACAAATGAGGACTAAAGTCGGAATCATCAAGCCACTGTAGTCTCCAATCACATGCATGACTGAAATAATTGGATTGGTGAATTGCAAAAAGCCAATACTAAGAAAACTCTCATTTGAAGATGTGGTGCTGTAGAAATGTCCTGAGGATACTGTGGACACCAAAAAGACAATACAAATATGTCCTCAAATTGATCAGGCCGTAACCCGGGTTCAGCCAAGATTGATCCAAAACTGAGGGCTCCTAACTTTGGCACCATGCCTGAGAAGGGACATGCTTATTATCAAAACCACTACTGTTTAAGAAGGGTAGCGGGTCCTAGACGGGACGGGAGACCGCCTGGTTGCCGTGACTTGAGCCTTGGGGGGACTATGCCTTGGCGATCCCGGGTTTGAATCCCACCTTGGCCAATCAAGCCCCGTGGTACCTTGGCTACGTCACCTCTCTCTGCCTCGGTATGGCTCTGACCAAATCCCTGCACGCCCACCTGTTCACACCAAACCCCCTGCTCTGTTTGCTTGCGGCCCATGGTCCGCATGGCTGCCGGCCCCCCCCACAGTCGCCCGCGCGGCGCCACATGCCCGCTGGACCGCCTGTTCGGGCGGGCCATAGGCCTCCCTTTACCCCCCCTCGCCGCGCCTTGGCGGCTCGGGCTCTTGCGCGTTTTCAACTTTTTACCTCGCGGTCGCCTCTCGCAGACCATGGAGGGTGGGGGGGCTCCCCTCCCCCACCTACGTAGACGTGGCGGCTGAACCTTGGTCTTGCTCCGGCGCATTGCGGCCCGTCCGGTCAGCCCAGCACAGCCCGAGCCGGGGGGGCCATTGTTCCTTGCCTGTTGGTGGGGCGCCCCCACCGCGGCGTCCCTCGCTTCCTCCAGCGGGTGCAGCGCCCACCCGCCGGGGCCTCGCGGGGCCTCCTCGCACGCCCCCCCCACCCCCTACCGACTTCCCCCCTCTCCCCCTTTCACCCTCTCCTACTGTCTTAACCCGGTGGAATTGCCAGAAAATAGTCTAGGACAAAAAAGCTGTTCAGATTTTTTTAAAACCCATGCGCCGCAGCATCCAGCAATCACTCCCTACATTTGCCATATCTGGAGGAATCCTATGGCAGTTAAAGTGATAGAAAAGTGCTATAATTGTGTAGTGTGAAAGAGATCATATTATCTGTCATCTTAAATTGCAACCTGTGGTATGAAGCCATTCATATCTCCATTCTAAAAAAAAAAAAAAAAAAAGGGGGGGGAGCTGAAGTCAAGAGAGTATAATTCAATTAAAGGACACAGAATTCAGAGACACAGGCATATTAATCTGGAATGTCAGTATACAATGGGATCTTGTAGAATGTCAAACTATACATCTGAGGAAGCAAACCAAGTCTGTGAAAGCTTATGCTACAACTTATTTCACACAGGCTCAAAGGTGCTACACGATCCCTCCACATATTAATTAAGGATACAGACACACAGCAAGAGACCAAGGTTCATGATGACTGACACGGGATATGAATGGAGGGCACTAAGACACACACACACACACACACACACACACACACACAGTATTTCAGTATTGCCTCCTAGCCCACAAGGGTTCCCAAAGTGATGACCAAATAAAAACCAATTAAAACAATTCTGGTCATCACCATCCACGTTCACGGCTTCCTTCCACAGAGATCAATGTGACCCTTTATTGTTTACATTGTCTTTTCACTTCTGCCACAGGAAGGCAGTTTGGAGGAAGCCCCCTGACCTTGCCCATTATATTGTTACTAAGAATAAAAAAAACCCCATGTGGCATGTGTTTCTGCTGCGGCCATCCGTGTGGTCAGATAATTGCACAGTAACTACGGCTATGACTGCACCACGACTGTAATTGGTCAAAATCTGCCATGCTGCCAGGCTTTCCCCCATCCTATTATCTCTTTATTAACAGAAACCAAATCTACCTTTGCAAAGAAAGCAAGGCCAGCAGTGATATTATGTGGTCTTGCAGATGCCTTCCCTTGGCTGTGATTTTGTTATTTCCAGCTCATTGTGTGTGGGGTGTGTGTGCCCAATCCTCATTTCACATTTGTCAGATACACCCAGGCAAATGTAGGTGTGGTTCTTTTTTCTTTCCTTTTCCCTGGAATATATATATATACTCATGATACACATCTGACACTGGCTAGGAAGTGCTGGATTGTACATCAGAACTTACAGAATGTTACAAAATGTAGACCAAGATGTAGAATCTTGGCTGTGTTCAACAAATGCCGGTATATTCAAAAAAATCCACATTAAAAATGTACACTTAAAATAATATGCATAAAATGGCTTTAACTGGTGGAAGAAAATATGCACATTTCAAAAATGTATGTGAAAATACACATGAATTTCCATGCAATTTTGAGCAATCCTGAGTCTCATTTTAGGGAGAAAGGCCATATATATATATATATATATATATATATATATATATATAT
>NC_056523.1:321172929-321193778 GCF_019175285.1 Sceloporus undulatus
ATGCATACCTTTTGAAAAGTAGTGGGTAATTTAAATTGCCTGGGAAGCTGGTCTTTGTTAATGCAGGTGTCCCAGGAAAATACTTTGGAATTGGGGGAAATCATATGGAATCTCCAAAATAAAGTCAGTGATGCAGAAACTAAACCGACGCTTCCACGAGAACTTTTCCCATCATGGATCCCATTGATAATCTGAAGAAAAAGTTTATTTCGTTCCTACCCAGGTTCCATAAATGCGACATGATAAAACAAACTCAGTCCATTTTGACATGACACCCATCTGTAACATTCTGGAGGGATGTAAATTAGAAAGATGGAGGCTAGTTTGTTTTCTGCTGCTCTTGAGATAGGACATGGCGCAAATGATGAACTTACAAGAAAAAAAGATCCATCTCAAAAATAGGAAGATTTCTTTACTGTACGAGTTGCAACATTAGGAATAACAGCTTTGGAGGGTGATGGACACACTGTCTTTTGGACGTCTTTAATCCGAGCTGGATGACCATTCAGGGACTGCTTTAGTTGTTATTCTTCCTAATGGCAGGGCCTTATATTTGTGGTCTCACCGTCTCTTCCCGCTCTACGATTCTATAACTGTATGTTATGTAACCATATAGATATGAATGAATGAAAGGTGGACCAAGTTTCACATGCTGGTGATGGCCACCGCTTTATTCTTCCAAAAGCCTACATTTTTTTTACTTTATCACCACTTAACCTTTTTCCGAGGCAGAGACAAAACAAAAACACTTTTGCTAGATATGTCGATATGAGCGACAGATAATACATCTATAAATACATTCTTAAAAATTAAATAGTTTCTAGTTACATATTAAAATCTTACTATCACTTCTGAGAAATGGGGTGTCTTGCTTGGCCCTCAAGATGTTGGACTACTAAACTCCACCATTGTCACCTTTAGCTATGGCTGGGCTAGGGCTGCGGGAGTATGCAGCCCAGAACCCCTAAGGGCTGAAACTTCAATTGTGTTGCTAAAAAGGCTGAATATCTCCTCCTCAGCTTAATGCGATCTGTTAGGAGCTTTATCCTGGGATTTTTCAGTCCATCTTTTTGCCTTTGGCCCCGTCACTCACTGGGATGTCCAGAACTCTGGACATGACTTGGACTCTGACTCTTTAATGTTCCAAGATATTCCCCACTAATGGTTATAAAAGATCATAATATGGATTCCGTGGCCTTGGGGCCCACAATCCTCCTCTATTGGCTATCCTTACCCCCGTCATACGAACCGCAGCCGAATGCCTAAAGGTACTGGAATTTTAGTCCTGACATTACACATTCCCGAGTTCTGTTCCATGGTTTACGAATTGTCTGAACTGCTGGGTTTATTTTGGTTTGCAGTTTTGCCTATTGATTGTTTCATTTTTTGTTTGTTTTTAAGAACTTTTACTCTTTGAATTACTTTTCATAAGGTCTCTTGGAATGGTTTGTTCCTGAAAGGCAGCAGTAAAAATAGGACGGAAGGAAGGGAAGGAAGGAAGGACTGCAAGGAAGGAAGGCAGGGTCAAAAATCCATCACCATATTCTAGAACCAGCACTCACAACCCAAGGATTTGGCAAACACTGACTGCTATCATCTCTTTCCTATCTTCCCCCACAATCCAATCCTTCTGATGCCTGTGGATTTGGTTTTAAAAGGGCACTTGTACATTCATACTTTAACACTGTGTCTTGTTTTGTTATTGGGCGCTGTTACAGCCTGGAATACTTGATACACGGAAGAAGGCAAAAGCTCCCCATATTGCCATGATTACTAGGGGCTAACCTACTGCACAAATAATGCCGAGTGATAAAAGCTTTAGTTGCCATGGGCTCCCTCTTATGCACTCCTGGGACCTGTAGTTTGTTGTGGCACCAGAACGCTAGCTCCCAACACTGCACATCCAGAATCCCATAGATGGAGCAGAGACAGAACAGGAGAAATTTCAGCACCGATTAAGTTTAAAGAGATAAAGGAACACCTTTTATCTAAATGACTAACTCCTCCCGGGACCAATGCACACATCCACAGGGTCCTAAAAGAACTGGCAAACTGTAATTCGGACCATTGGCACCATATCTTGAAAACTCCGGAAACAGGAGCAATCCCAGCAACCTGCGAAGGCAAACGTTCCCCATCTTCAAAAAGGGAAAAAGAGGATCCCCACCAATTATCGTCCGTTGTCTGACTCATACAGAACAGCTGCGGCAGATCATAACAAGAGTCTGTGAACCATCTAACGGCCAGCCATAATCACAAAAATCACCAGGGTTTCCGAGAAACACTCATCCAACAACCGATCTCTCTTTCTTTGATCAAATTACCACTTGGTAGATGAAGGGACTCTGTGGATAAGTATATCTGATTTCAGTACGGCCTTTGACAATTTCCCTGACTTCTTGCCCAAACAAGCTTGTAAAGTGGCTAGACAAAGAACTGTTAAATGGATCCTGTAATGGTGACCGGCCGAACCCAACCCGGGGCCCACATGGCTCCTTTTCCATCCTGGAGAGAAGTGACCAGGGTCCCACAGGGCCTGTCCTGGCCCCTGTATTCAACATCCTTTCATCAATGCCTGGGACAGAACTTGGGCATCACTTTCAAATTGCGTGTACCAAATAGGGGAATACTACTACCCCCAGAGCAGGATCAAATTCAAATGACCTGAAAGACTAAACAGCCGGCCAAAGCTAACCAAAATGAAATTCCAACACACGAGAAGTAAGGTAGCCACTTCGGGCAGACAAATACATGCACAGAATAGGATGGACACCCGGCTCGAAGAAACTACTGTGAAAGGATCGGGTCCAGTCGACCACACACGTTGAACATGAGTGAACCGTGTAGCGGCAGCAAAACAGGCCAATGCATTAGCTGCATCATCAACGTCAGTTCCAGCAAGAGGACTAAGTGGCCACTGTATTCTGCTCTTGTCAGGCCCCCACCTCGCATATTCGTTCCCGTTTGGGCGCCCCAATTCACAACGGCCTTGAGCCCTGGAGCAGTCCAAAGGAGGGCCAACAAGGTGAGTCTGGAACCTGCCCTAGGAACGACCCAGGGAGCTGGGGTGTTTAGCCTGGACCAAGAAGTTCGAGGTGATATGATCCCCTGTCAAAATTTGCAGGCTGTCATATGCGGAGGGCGCAGCTTGTTTCTGCTGCTCCAGAGACAGGACCCGGACAATGATGCAGCTACAGGAAAGAGATTCCACCAACATAGGAGAACTTCCTGCAGTAGGCTGTTCGACTGGACAGCCTCCCTCGAGTGTAGTCACCCTTTCCCTTCCTGGAGCGTCTTTAACAGAGGCTGATGCCATCCTGCTCGGGGCTTTGATTTGGATTTCCTCCTGGCAGGGGTTGGACGGATGGCCCTTCGGTCTCTCCACCTCTTGTTCTATGCATTCTATGAGCCCTAGCAATCGCAGATGCAACCTAACTCAAAGATGGGGTTGGCGTGGACCCTCGGTGTTGTTGGGACTTGCAGTTTGGGCTGCTTGGAGCTTGCAGTCCAGAATTCAGAACCTGTTCGATTACCATTTGATTGTGAGGTCTATTTGAGAGGGATTGTCAGGTAAATCAGAGATTAAACTATATCAGCATGGCTTTCTTGCTATGTTTTCCTTAATCTGCCAAGACACGACTCTCATTGCCGCTGCAATGTAAATAAGATTTTTATATAACATGCAAGCAAATAATGTATCTCTCCACATGTTCTTGCCTCTCTTACTTTTCTCAGCAAGACTCTCTCTCAATGAGTAATGACCTGGATAATACTGTGATTTTTTTGTTATCATGATATGCGGTATCATAGGATTATAAAGATTGGCCTATGCTCTTAAGTTCCCCTTATAAAATGCAAGCTTTATTTTTCTTCCATTTCTGTTGTTATCTTATTGATGATATGTAAGAAATTGCAGGCCTGTTTTATAAACATTGGGAAAGTTGTTGTCCCACGTTTGCGCGGGAGAAATGTTTTCTCAAGCATTTTAGCACACCCAGTGATAAGGACTGTCACCCTCTTTTGCTGCTAGTGTGAGTGTTTTCGATTTTTAGATACACCTTAGTGGTTTGCGTGTTGGATATGGCTTTGGAGACCAGGGTTTCATTCTCCGCTCAGCCTGAAAACCCACGGGTGAACCTTGGGCAAGTCACCTCTCTCAAACTCAGGGGAAGGCCATTGTACATCTCCACTGAACCAACTTGCAAGAAAATCCATGATAGGCTCGCCTAGGGTTGCCATAGGCAGAAACAACTTGAAGGCCACAACACCAACAAAAATTGTATCCCTACAGCTCTGCAGTTAGAGAGAAAGCAGACATGACCTCCCTACATGCACAGGCATATGCCACAAGAAGTCCGGACTGGCTGACACAAACACACTAGCTGGCACTTATTAATGACATACCCCCGCTAAGGTGCTCCCCACATGAGGCCCGGTTATTTCACATTGCAAATTGACCCTGTCTAGCTGATAGTGGGGACACTGATTGCACATGTGGGAATCATTGCAAGGCAACTAGGTTTACATTCATTTTGTGCTTTCATTGTGCATGGCCATTAAGGAACAGGGTCCATTCCTGAGTATGAGTCGTTGCAATGTGATATTATATAGATTAGTGGTTCTGGCCTTCTACACAAGTAGTCTGCCATTTTGATTGAATTCATGTAAACCATTTGTGGAGCATCTCAGCCAGTGTTGTGGAGAGGGACATTAAAATAATGGAGAGTTATTTTACTCTCGGGGGAACATTTCATGGATTGGTTTGCTTCCAATTTGGAACAAAAGGCTTGCCAAAAAGCGACTTACGGGGCCCAAATTAGCCGTGCAGGCAATGGGAAGCGTTTTGATGTAAGGTTTGGTGATAAAATCAGTGAACTTCCGAATTGAGCCCATTCGGAGATGTACGACTGAAGGAACTGAAAGTTTAGTGAGATAAAGTCTTAGTCTGGTCCATCACTCAGACTCCCTGCCACCACATTGGGCTTCCGTATTAGCTAATATATTTGAAGACTGTGGCCTGTTACAACTGCCAAAATAAAGCTGCTTCGGGCTCTTTGGAGGTATGCTTTTTAACTGATGCCATGCCAATCCTAAGAATCCGGCAGCTGCACCAAAGCTGCACTCCAGGCTTAGGAAGGAGTGTGGCTTTGTGGCTGGACCTCCGCGAACTTTAGGACCCATGCATCATTTAATGCTACCTCCAAAGAGACTCGAAGCAGCTTGTTTTTTGGCCGTATGTACAGGAATCTTTGAATAAATATAACTCTTTTTAAACAAAATGCTTGAGTATTTATATCTATATACTGACTTACTTTCTTGTATGTTGCATTCAACTGTTTGCCACATGGTTACTGAAGTACATCGCTTTTCCACAGAGCCCGGATGGGGATGTGTAAATCTTCCATCTGCTGTGGGATAGCATTCCCAGCCGTCTCACATGGGCCTTGCTGGCAGGATCAATGGGAGCTGCAGTCCAACAATCACTGCAAGATGCACCATTCTCTTCCCTGCCTAGAGCAAAGGTTTGCACTAAAGAAATACTTAGTTACAAACCGAGCCGAGGCAAAATTACCACCTTAACCTTGCTGGAAACTGTGCAGGTGTTTGCTATTGGGGAAAAATAGTCTTTTGTCGCCTGTGGATGAATCCGACTCGGGCCAATAAAATTCTTCCCGACCCTTGTCTTTTTGGTGTGGAGTCAGACGACACATAGGCCAACCCCCAATTCTGGTGCAAACACTCTGGATGACATCTGAGAGTTCAACACTAAACTGGGGTGTAAAACCCTTAAATGTAATAGTATAAATTCACTTTTGCTGTGGATCTCCTGGGAAGATCAGGCGCCCTCTAGCAAAACACTGGTGGCTTTAAAATGCATTCCACTGTGAAAAACTTGCACAGAAAGCCTCAGCTAATGGGGGACACCAGGGGAAATCGGGCCAGAATACACTGCTCCTGGAGAATTCTCCACGAATACGGATGCTCCTGGAGTATTTGGCATCTGATGCAGACACACATGTAATCATTCGCCGCCATGTGCACATCCATGTTACGAAGGAACTTCCATTTAATCCACAAGGTCAGGTTTCTTATAACTTGCTGTCATTTTTACAGAAATCAATGGCGGCAACAACTTAAGAGAAGGCATTGACTAAGGATGCCATTTTTCTATTTATATGTTTGCTGTTTTCCCACTTGAAGGCAGCTCACCAATGGTGAATGATTGCTTATTCTTGCTACCTCTGTGGCCATTTGTAAACATGCAACTACGATTGCAAAATAAGTGAAATGTATGCCAGGGCATAGAATTGAAAGGGATGGGGGGATAATTGCTAATGGAAGTACATCTATGGAGCATTAATAGCATTTGGGTTGCCATTTGTTCAGGAAACTTAGAAAATCTGACTGAAACAATGTCCCAGCCAGGCTTGACCAGTTGAAGCAAATACTCCTGGATTCTTTTCCTTGCGCAGGCCCAATATTAAGTTAAAAATGTTCACAGGTCACGGCCAACGGGAAACTATGTCAAGAAGGCTGGAAATGCCAGGGTCTCACCCCACCCTACAGGATCCAAATTGTGCTGCACAGGCATAGTATTGCATCTTATTCTTCCATTCCCCTTCCCAATTCCTCAAACAAATCAGACGGGAAAGGAATAGAGACAGCCATAGATCTCCTTAGGTCCTGTGGATGTGTGGGGGCTTGCGCCAGGTTAGGCAATAGATAATAATATAATAAAATAATCAACTAATAATAATAATAATACTAATAAATATGATTATTCTATGCCACCCAATCACGGAATCTGGGCAGCTACAACAAGGAATAATACAAAAAAGCAAACAATAACACGAAATACAAAGATATAACATGCAGCATATTAAGATCACAACAACAATAGCCAGTCAGATCATCAAAATAACATCGCACAATCAAGCAGCACTATTAACTAACCAAATACATAGCAGTTACAAAGCAAAACAAGTAAAAACGAAAACTACATAAACATTCCTTGCAATAAATAATTAAAACAACTAAGGGAGGGCGAGTTCTTCAGCGTCCTCCAGCTGGCCTCCTTGGAGTTAGGGCAGAAGATGGAAGGAGACGCTGGGTCCCCCTTCCCTCTCTTGGCTGGAGGAGGGTGGACTTCGTTCCCAACAGCATTAGAGAATAAAGGGAGCCCTTTACAATCTGGAGCTGCATGGAACCTTCTCTCATACATAGCTAGGGGAGCAAAGAAGAAAAGAGGGCTCTTAGTGTTTGGTACCTCATATGCAGAGGTAGCATATGTTTGACATATGTCATTGTTGTTGCATTCCTTCGTCCATTTGCCTATCGTGGGGTTTTCTTGGCAAATTTGTTCAGAGAGCCTCCCTTGCCTTCCCCTGCGGTGAGAGCATGTGACTTGCCCAAGTCACCCAGCAGGTTTCATGGCTGAGCGGGAATCAAACCCTAGTGCAAAATACCTACAACCCAAAATCCACAAAAACAGTGATTACCTCCGTTTGGCACAAAAATACCTGCTCTGATCTCTCTTATTGAACGACTTCCCGAAATGTTAACATCTTGCTTAAAGTAAAATAAAAGCAAATGGAAAGAAAGCCTCAGCATCACAATCTGCTATGATTATATAAAATCAAACAGAATTCTGTTTTCGTTCAGTTTCATCAGGCTCAGAATGGTTCCTAGCAAAACAAAACACAAAACAGTCTGTATTTCACACAACTCCACTTCAGAAGCCATTCCCTTTGTAGTCACATTCCTTCACATCTGTGATGAAAGCCCCAGATTCTTTATGCATCATTTCATCTCAGTGCACTGCACCATAGGTTCTATAGATTCAGGTTTCTTTACTTTTAATGCCCTTTTGAGTTTTTCTATCCACAAACACTGGGAAGAAGCATCTTCTGAAAAATTGAGATAGGCCGATACAGATGGGCAGAAAGGAGCACCGCACGCTGCCCCTTCCTCCCCCCATCGAAGGCCACAGCAAGCAAACGTCATGGCCTTCAGGAACCCTAAAAAAGAATCCGCTCCTGATGGGTTCTTTATAGGGCACGCACACACATGTGGATTACTGATGTGTACACATGGCACAGCACATTTGGATGCTGCGCTACACGTACATCATCATGGCAGCCCCATGTAGATGGAAGTGAGCCATTATGGCATGGTAGGTAGGGTTCTCCCAAGCCCTAATTTCATCCCCGGAACGCCCTTTTTGTCCATCTGTTGGGCCATAATTGATGATGATGCTGATGATGAGAGCAATTTCATTATAGCCACCCAATCACTGGGAAATCCAGGGCTTACAACAGAGGGATAATAGACGTTCCCTGCCCTCATGTTTACAATCTATAAAAGACACGACACCAAAAGGAGAAGGGAATGGGGTGGGGTGGGGGGATCAGGTCACGCAGTTCTTCTCTCCCTCTGAGCCTGGACCAAGGCAGCTGGACTGGAAGGAGGGCTCTTTTTTTAAATTACAGTTGGTTCAGCTCTATCTTTTTCAGTAAATGAGTGAATTATGTTCAATTGAATGAGAAAGCAAATGTTAAAAGTATAATGCACCACTTATTGCATCACATATACATACTTAACTCTCTATCTCTGCTGCGAACATTACAGGACATTACAACATGGCCCAAAAAAAATCTACAACCACAGTAAGGGGATGAACAGGTTGCTCACCTGTAACTGGTTTTTCGCGTGGTCATCTGCGAATTCACAACAAATGGTTTATTCTGCGCCTGCGCAGCAATCTCCGGAACTTCTAGAATTTAGGCAGAAAGTAATGTATCTTCTGCCACTTTTTGGCGGTAGCTCCGCCCACCCATACATAAGCCCCTGGTGGCCCGCTCCTCTTCAGTTCCGAATGAGCCGTAACAGCGCGCGGCAAACAAGTGTTGTCAATGAAGAGACACTGAGGGGATGGAGGGGGGTTTTTGTGAATTGCAGATGACCACTCGAAGAAACACAGTTACAGGTGAGCAACCTGTCTTCTTCTTCGTGGTCTCTGCGCTCACACAATGGGTTTAGACTAGCCAGCTATAGTCAGGTAGGAGGGAGTGTCCAATAAGCAAATAAATGACATAATCAATAAGTATGTAAACCAAACAACTGTGTTATTTATTAACAGTGCAACAGGTCTAATGTATGGCGAGAGAGTCACCTGCCCTCCCAAAGGCTTGCATCATGCCTGGCCCTTGCATCGCCTGTAATGTCTAATGAATGTCAATGGTTGGGACCAGGACAGTCGGCCTACACACCTCCTAAGGGGAATCCCCGTCAAAAGGCCGGATGCAGCTACCACCCTAGTTGCATGGTCCCTAAACCCGACCTGGTAGAGGCTTTCTCGCCATTCATAGCGAGGGTGATGGTACTGACCACCCACTTGGAGAACCTCTGCGGTCGACACCGGCAGCCCCTCTTGGCTCGAAGTAGCACCAAAAGTCTCTCTGAACGCCTGGAAGCCGATGTTGTCCAGATGAACGGCCACGCACCCTGCGGACATCCAGGGCATGGAGCTGACGCTCCGAGTTGTGGTCGGATTAGGAGCCAGAGTCGGCCAAACAATTCCTGGTTGATGTGGAAAGCAGACACTCCTTTGGCAAGAAGTATGTCTGTACGGAGCACCCCCTTGTCCTTTGGAAATGGAGGAAGGTTGGTCCATCCTCAGAGCACACAGTTCCCAGCTCGGCGGGCTGACGTTATAGCTACCAGGAAGGCCGTCTTCCAAGTCAAGAGTCCTCAGATCCGTGGTAGCTAAGGGTCAAGGGCTTGGACCCCAACTGTTGCCAGGACGGTATCTGACTCCAATGTGGTGTAGGGTCTAGAATCGGTGGGTGCAAATTGTTGAATCCCTAAGGAATCTTTACGAGAGGATCCCCAAAGAGAGAGGGCTGTCGTTGAAAAACAGGTCAGTGAGATGAAATGGTGGACAGGTAGCATTGATAGAACTCAGGCGAGGACCTGGTCCGCTAAGGTCATGAGAAAAGTCCCGAACTACAGGGTGGAGACACGGAGATGGGTGGTAATGTCCTTGCTTGCAGACAAGGTTAAGACCTATCCCATTTGTAGGATCATAGGACCTCTGTGTGGATGGTCTTCGTGCTGCTTGTTATGTCCTGAACACTGGTGGAATGTCCTCAGGATCGGATCCTCCATGCTACCAATGGAGGGAATTGATCTTCGGGATGGTGAATTAGCCTGTAGTGAGGCGGAGCAGGTCGGGCCGGTGCTCGAGGCGGAGATGTCCTGCGCCGTTGTAGGAGCGGAGCGAACCAGGGCTGTCTGGGCCACCACGGCGTTACCCGGATTGGTCCGTGTGGTGGCCAACCTTTTCCGAAGACCCTTGTGTCAGAGGGAACGGGGAAAGGCGTACAGGAGGCCTTGGGGCATTTGAATGGAAGGTGTCTCCTTCCGATCTTGGGTCTCTGTACCGTGAGCACATCTCCCGGTATGGTGTTCAGCCGGGAGGGCAAACAGATCGAGGAGGGGGGTTCCCGCGATTGAAGAGTCGGGAAACCCACTCTGGATTGCAGTCTCCACTCGTGGCAGGTGGATGATGACCTGCTGAGACGGTCCGCCAGGTGCTTCTGGTCCCGGCGAGGTGGTATATTGTCGAGGAGCTTGTATCATGCACCATTCCCAATGCGGATGGTGATTGCTAGCAGATCCTGACTTCGTACGCCTTGTTTGTTGAGGTAGTAATCCGGTGGTGTTGTCGGTGAGAAGGAGCACACCCTGTCCGCGAGGCCGCCCTGAAAAGCTCTGAGTGGCTTTCTCTATGGCGAGCATCTCCAATACGCTGATGTGGAGAGTAGCTTCTGCCGGTGACCATCTCTCCTTTTTGTAAGTCCAATGTGTGGGCGCCCCATCCTTGCAGGGAGGCGTCGTAGTCAGGGAGGTCTGGCTGAGGGGGTAGAAGGGCATTCCCCACACAGAAGTTGTCGGATTGGGAGCCACCATCGTAAGGACCTCTGTACCGTCCTGGGGATGGGAGGCAACTGGTAGCCGTGTTCGGACCGGGTCGAACACGGAGAGGAACACGATGAATGGGTCTGAGGAGCAGTCGGCCCACAGTCGTGAAGAAAGTGGTGGAGCCAGGTTGCCCATGGCGACTTGAACTGACGGGGCCTGAAGGCGTCTTCGGCGGAGGGGCAGGGCCTGCAGGATGCACAACGCAGCTTGGAACTCGTCTCTGGAGGTACGCCCTCATCTGTACAGAGTCCAGTGTTGATCCTATGAAGTTATTGCTTGGTAGGAGTCAGGTTGGACTTGTCGAAGTTGACTGTAGTCCTAGTGCTTGTCAGCGGGATAGGGCAACATCCAGCTGCTCGAGCCGGGCGTCCTTTGAGGATGCTGCGAAGAGCCAGTCGTCCAGGTATGGGAAGATGTGATTCCTTCTGACAAAGGTAAGCCCCACTGGTGCCGACATTCGTTAAGACTCTTGGAGCTGTGAAAGGCACAAAGGGAGACCTTGACTTGACGCCTGGTGTCCAACAGCGAGGCGAGGAACCTGCGGTGTCCTCCAGGATCGCTCATGTGAAAGTAAGCGTCTTCAAGTCTAGAGTCACGAACCATAGCCTTCCGTAGGGTGTAAGATAGAAGCAAGAGTTCCATCCTAAATTTTTATAACACAATAAAGTTATTAAGGCTCGAGATCCATTATGGGTCTGGGCCAGAGTCCTTCTTCGGTACGTGAAGTACCTGGAAAAAAAGCACCGGTTGAACTCAGAAGGGGACAGGTTCAATGGGCGCCTTGTCTAAGAGGTGCGCCTTCGCGAGAAGGGTGTCCGAGGACGGTTGAAACAAAAGCTCCGGTTGCGGCGAGCTCAGAGAACTCTACGCATACCCCTTTCGGACGATGTTAAGTGCCCAAGGTCCAAAGTAATGGCGGCCCAGGTGGGGAAGAAGGGTCAGCCTATTGAGGTGACGAGGTGCGCAGGAACCACATCAGAACCTCTTCTTGCCCCGGCCACCTTCTTCCTATACCCTTGCGTATTTGGGTTGGAACGATTGACGCCTGTCCGATGGAGGAGCAGACGGGGGGTTCGGCTGGGGGTTACTGTCCTGGTGGTAAGGACGGTCCTGGGCTGAAAACGTATTGGCCTCCTGAGTGCCGGGGCGCTGGCCGGGCTACCTCTGGTGAGGAGATTGGACGGTACGGAGGACATACTGGCTTCTTAGCCGCGGCTTCACTGGTACCTGAAGCTAAGCTTCTCGTCCGTGTCCCTATTGAAGAGGCCCGAGTTGTCAAAGGGCATATCTTCAATGCCGCCCCTTGCCTGAGGGTAGATTTGAAGACCGGAGCCACGCATAGCGGCGGAGCGATATGAGCCCGAGAGGATTTTGGATGCACAATCCGTGCGTGCCTGGCAGAGATGATCTGCTGTCCTGCCATCAGGTGGATCTCGTTCCTGAAAGCCGCCATCACTACGCTCTGTCCTCGGGCAGTCAGCAATGGTGGGATCCATCTTCTCCACCGGACTGGCACGTAGCCCCCCATGCAGCCGCTTAGTTCGCGATCTTGAGATCAGAGCAGCCGAAGCGTAGAATTCTTCGCCAAGGCGTCTCCTTCTTACTGTCCTTGTCTACAGGCGAGGACGCGGCTTTGGGGGCGAAGGTGGGCTGGGCCCCTTCAACAATAGCGAATTCAGCTTGGGATGGTTCGCAGCCAGACGGGGCGGATGGGGTAACCCGATACAGGTTCTCGATCCTGCGCGAGTGGCCGGGATGGTGGTGGGGCGTCCCCAAGAGCGCTTGGCGATCTTCTCCAGGACGGGAGGTAGGCCAGGGCTGGGGCCGGAGCAGAGCCGTGGATCCTCCTTTCCACCCGGGTCGAGAGCATCGCCTCCGGATGGGCGACTTCCAGCTTGAGGGCATCAGCCATCCGTATGACCCTGTCCGGCAAACGGCCCTGACGTCATCCGTGAGTGAAGGGACTGTAGGGCCCTGAGGCACAAACGGGGTTATCCTCATCCGAGACGGGAGATGCGGAAACGAGGAGAGCCCGAGCCGGACTTCGAGGGGGATGACTCTGCCGTCTGAGAGAGGGTCGGATGTCCCGAGGTCATCCCGGTTCGCCGGCGGGAGTGTCATCATCCGGCCGCGGCCTGAAGGTGAGCCCGGAGGTCCCGGTGAAGCGGGAGGGTCAACCGGGATGAGTACTGTTCCGTGCGCTGATCTGGACAATCTGGGAATGCCTGGAA
The DNA here is from genome assembly GCF_019175285.1 of Sceloporus undulatus. Lineage (NCBI taxonomy): Eukaryota > Metazoa > Chordata > Lepidosauria > Squamata > Phrynosomatidae > Sceloporus > Sceloporus undulatus. The sequence goes on from NC_056523.1 coordinate 321,186,144, forward strand.
GAGGTCCCGATCGTGATCTGCAGGGGACGATGGTGCCGCCAGAGCCTCGTCGGCTTCGTACCTAGCTGGCCCGGTCCGTGAGGCAGAGCGTGGTGTCTAGTTGCAGGGCGAGGGGATCTTGACCTCGCGCTCTGAGGGGAGAATGGGCAGGAGTCCTGAAGCTCTCCCTCCGATTCAGAGTCCACGTTCACCATCTGTAGGCTATCCGCCGTACAGAGAGGGACTAGTGAGGAGGACTCTGGGCTCCGCGGCACCGTACGGGAGAGGGCCGTAGAGACGGAGTCGGGGTCTCCACGGCTCAGGAAACAGGCGATGTCGCGGTACTGGCCTCGCTCAGGCGGAGGCACTGGAGACCGTGCTTGGGGGCCCCTTGCGGCGTTCTTGGCCGGTGGGGAGTCGAGCGAGCCCGCTTCTTGTCCCGGTCGGAGCGTTCTCCCCCTTTCTCTTGGGCTCTTTGGGGGCGTCCCGCTTCCCCAGAGGCTCCGGAGCCGCCAGGCTGGCTGAGAACCCTCTCATAGAGGGTGGCCTTGAGGTCCGTCCCTATTCTTACGGCTTGGGGGCACGCCTTGCACTGGCACAATGCCCTGACTGGCCTCCCAGGCCAGGGACACATTTGTCGTGGCCATCGGCCTTGGGGATTTTCACCCCGCACTTAGTGCATGCTTGAAGGAGGCCATGTAAGAGAGTCCTTACCAGCGAAGCAAGCCGAAATCAGAGAAAGTGGTCAAGCCGAGGGAAAGTCCAGGAATGGTCAGTGAAAGCCGAAGGTCAAAAGCCCGAGATTCAAATACCCAGGAGCAAACAATGCTAGCGAAGTTCCTCGAGCTGCTTACGGGCGGAATGAAGGAACTGAAGGGCGCGGGCCACCAGGGCCTTATATATGGTGGGCGGAGCTACCGCCAAAAAGTTGCAGAAAGAACATACTTTTGCCTAGAGATTCTAGAAGTTTCCGGAGATTGCTGCGCAGGCGCAGAAAACCCATTTGTGTGATTCGCAGCGACCACGAAGAAGGATTACCAGATACATAACCCACAGTGGATGCCAGCCTGCATTCACAAGCATGAAAAAACATCCTAGATTGTTGTTGTTGTTAACTGTCCGTGAGTTGACCTCGACTCATGGCAACCCTGTGGATGGACATCTCCAAGACTCCTTATCCTCAACTTCTCTGCTCAGGTCTTGTAGGCTCAGGCCTGTGAACTCTTGGTTGAGCCTATCTTCGGCATCGGTTCTTCCTCTTTTTACTGCCTTCTACCTTCCCTAGCTTATTGTCTTTTCCAATAGTCTTACCCTCTGATGATGTGGCCAAAGTGACAGACTCAATTTGCCCATCTTGGCTTTCCAGGCCTGTTCTCGCACGGACCCATTTGTTGTCTCTTGGTTATTCACAGTATCCTCAGCCTCTTCTCCAGTACTCCATCTCAAATGATTTGATTTTCTTTCTATTGTTTTCTCCACCGTCCAGCTCAACACTCCATACCTGGTAATAGGGATACAATGGCTTGGACAATTGTAACTTCAGTATTCAGTTGTGTCTCTTACTACTTACACATCCCAAAATATGGTTTGGTGCAAAGGATGAACTGTTTTATAAATACAGGGTAAATGAAACTTACAGTGTCCAATGCAAGCGATTCTCTCAAAAGCAAATGATTTCCTAACTACAACCCAAATGTATAGTTCCCATAATTGGACTATGTACCATCTTAGTACTAGGGTACAGCTCGCTTTTTACACACAATATCCACTTCATATGCATTGGGAAGTAGACTTAATCTATTGAACGCTCCTGCTGCCAGCTTCTTTCCAGTTCATCTCAAACGTGCTACAAGATCTCTGTACCTGTGGAACAAAATATTATTTATCGTCCACAAATAGTGTAAATGGATTCTTCCTGAACAGCAACACAGGTGGTTACTGCGGACTGCATAACTTTTATTCTAATGCTTTAATTCACTATTTTATTTTAGGCCAAATCTTCCTCCAGTTCCCAAATCCTAGGACATCAGGGATTCCGTTTATGTTAGGGGTTGATGCACAAGGCCAGTATGATTTGACCAGAGAAATCCAATCTAACAAAAGGGTTTCCAACTGGAGTTTTCCACTTAACTCTGGCAGTGTCCAAGCCAACAACAAAAAGGGAAGGGAGAGGCTGGTAAACAAGAGCAAGCTAGGGTAATTTTAATATTTTTTGACAGCCGTTAGTCTGTGTCGTATTGACTGGCCAAGTGAAATAAAGGCTAGGGTTCCTGTGCCTTTACGTGACATCATTTCACTGGGTGACCTTGGTAGTTACACTCTCTCACTCAGGGGAAGGCAGACAACCTCTCTGAACAAATATTGCCAGAAACCCTCAGAACAGGTTTGCCTTAGGGTCACCATAATCAGAACTTAGGACTTTATCACCGGAGGCAAGCATTTTTATTCTTTTTTATTATTTATGGTATTTATACCCACCCTTCAGCCCTAAAGGCTTCAGGTGGCTTACAATTATTATTTTTAATAGATGGTTCCCTGCCTCTGCTTACCGTCTAACAAAGCATCCTCCTCCCATTAAAATCACCATTAAATCCTGTCAATATCGTGCATAACAGGAAGATTTGACACACATCCCCTTATCGTGCGATATCCCATAAATAAAGCAGCAAATCATGCCGCTTTTATCTCTGGGAAAAATCCCGTGAATAAAAGTGGCACGATTTTGCTGCTTATAATGGAATGATAGCACAATATGGCAACATCTGTGATAATCAACCCATTATTGTGCGATATGCTGGGAATTCAATGGCGATTTAATGACAGGAAGGGACACTGGCCACTGATGAAGTCCTTACACAATCACCTTACATCTTAGCCATCTTTTCTCCGGTTAAAAAGATCCAGCTCCCTAGTCACTCCTCATACGGGATGGCTTCCAGACCTTTCACCATTTTGGTCACACTCTTCTGGACAGCTCCAGCGTGTCAATATCCCCTCCAAACTGGCCTTGAGTTTTCCCAGTCCCTGCTGTAAAAGACGAGAACTGTAGACTATCGACAAGACAAGGGTGCGCAAGGTTAAAGAAGCACTAATTCTGCTGTTAACTGCCTGCAGAATTCTCCTCTATCTGGCATTCTTGATAAATTCATAACAGGATTTTTTACTGCCCCGTTGCCTGGGGCGCTCGTTGCACTTTGTTCCAAACATCTTTGGAACAAATCACAGCCCCACATTTTCGATGCCATCTCTTTTGCATTCGTTATGTGTAACGCTGCTATAGGCGGCCCCTTTGTATGCGCCTTCCTCGCCCCCTCCCCCCCCTCCAAATGGTTTATGATCAAACCTGTCTTTTTCAAATTTACTTCCAAGGCTGTCTTGTTTTATTTATTTTTTTTAATGCTCTGTCATATGTGGCTTCACACTGGAAGCCTGCGGTTTAGCATCAGGCCATCAAAAGCCTAGACATACTTTGCCCTGCTGACAAGGATATTTTTAAATCACTTCTCGGAGATGTTTTTTTAAGCCATGTAAGCCTCTACCTCATTTTCCCACCCAACAATTTTGGTTTCTACTAGCCTTATCACTCTGCTGTGTAGTAAACTGCCCAGCTTTCCTGAGATGTTTCCCTTTCCCTGTGGTGTGAAAGACAGCCCTACAAACAAACCTCAAAGTAGAATTCCAGTAGCAGAGAAGTATTTTTAAATCTACATCTCACCACTGACCAGGGGGAAATATAATTTTCACAGTGGTAGTATCGGAGCTCAGAGGTTCTGAGAGCTGTAGCCCAAACCAGTCATTTTTCCATGCTCTAAGACAATATGTTTTGTTCCATATGCATGTGTGTTGAGTGCTATCATTCATTCACATTCATATTCATTCATTCATCATCATTAGTTACAGTATTTAGCCCTGCCCTCCGCCTAAAGGCTCGCAGAGTGCTACAATTATATTATTTTTATTAGACGGTCCCCGCCCCTCAGGCTTACAGTCTAAAAAGAGACAACACAAAAGGAGAAGGGAATGGTGGTGGGGAAGGGGCTAGTCCAGAAGTTCTTCTCTCCCTCTGAGCCAAGGACGATGGACTGCAGGGAGGGCTCTGCTCTTAATAGAGGCCAAGCCGGATGCGTTGGGCCTGCCTTTCACTCCTTCCCAGGCCAGAGATGTCCGTTGCAAGGGAGGGAGGGCCAAAGTCATTTCTGACCTTATGGCGACCCTAAACTGAACCTTTCATGGGACTTTCTTGGCCAAGGTTCTTCAGGGAGGTTGCCAGTCAATCTCTGAGCTGGGAGAATGTGACTTGCCCAAGGTCAACCAGTGGGTTTTCTGGTCCAGCCAGGATTCATACCCTGGTATCCACTGTCCTAGTCCAATGCTCAAACACTAAACCACACTGGTCCTCATTTTGCACCCTAGTTCACATCCTTTGACAGCTCCATCATGCCTTGGTTCTAGCAGCTGGGAGAGGCCCTCACCACAAGAAACAAACTACCAGCCAGGCACAGGTCCACATGTCTTGGGGTGCAACTGCACTGTAGAAATAATGCAGTGGATATCCACTTTAATGGCATTGCTCCATCTAAAGACCTTGAATATGTAGTTTCATGAGACCAGCATTCTTTGGCAGAGATGCCTTGTAAACTACAATGTTGTAAAACTACAAATTCAAGGTTCCATAGGATGGAGCTACAGCACTTAAATGGTGTCAAACTGCATTATTCTGCAAGTGTAGAGCACCTCTGGTCCCAGTGGCTGAGGGGCCCCAGGGGCCCCTCTTACATCCCCTCCCAGTTCCCTCCTTTCTTTTGTGCCATACATAGATTGTAGAGTGTCACAGCACTCTGGAAGCCTTTTTTGCAATGGGTGGGGGTAAATACTCCAGCTAAATACAAAACCCAAATGTACAATGTGGATCATGTTAAAGTTACCGTCTGGCTCCTGGTGGGTGCACAGTGCAGTTAAGCATTATGTTATTGAGAGATGGGGAAACTGCCTTAGCTTAGTGCATGCAGGACACATGTAAGTTATAGTTATAGTCTGCCCAAGCAATACTTGCCATCTAACACCAATAGAGGCAGGACAGAATATACTGATCTAGGACTTCTGAAGAAAGAGTCTCAAGATATAGGGTGAGTTAATTTGGCAGTAGTTCAATTTCACAACTTAAGGCCAGTATCTAACCCATAGTTGAAAGCCAGTGGTGGAGAGACTGTAGCCATCCAGATGCTGTCAGATTACATCTCCCATCAACCCTAGCCCATATCACAATGGCAAGGCATGACTGAAACTGCAGAGCAACAGTATCTGGAGGATCACACCTTCCAACTAACTAATAAAAAAGAAAACACTTCATGGTGGTTTATTACATCTGTGGAGTGCCACAAACAAAACTCTCAGTGGCCGATCATATGACTCACTGTTAAGACTACATGATTTGAACGCAGAAGCTTCCTGGGCCAATTCCGAACTACTCCAGCTTCATCAAGGCTAGTAAAGATGTGGTGTCTTCTTCTCCATCCGAGAGCAGCAAGATAGCTTAGGGGAAGGTCATGCAACACACAGGTGTATCCTGCAACGCCTTACCACTTTGGTGGGTGGCAGCTCACTGCCTGTTCAAAGTGATGCTGCAAGGCAGCAGTACCACCAGCATACCCTATGCAAACAGAACTGTCCAGTGTGACTGGGCCAAACCGTTTCTCTCCAAGTTTGCTCAGTCAGGGAGTTTTCTCAATAGTACTGCCTGTCATACACTGGGAGAAGGTGACTAGGTGAAGCAGACAGGAGCAAAATAAGCCAACCTCCCATTCAGTCTGATCTGGCATTCCGATTAGGTTAAATAAACACAGCAGGGTGTGGGTGGGTGTTGTACCCACTTGTGACATCATTCTTCTCATGTAGACCCCTGTGTTCAGAAGAGGGTGCCCAAAATGGTGAAAGGTCTGGAAACCATGCCTCATGAGGAGAGACTTAGGGAGCTGGGTATGTTTAGCCTGGAGAAGAGAAGGTTAAGAAGTGACATGATAGCCATGTTTAAATATTTGAAGGTATGTCATACTGAGGATGGTGCAGGTTTGTTTTTTGCTGCTTCGGAGGATAGGACCTGGAGTAATGGATACATGCTACAGGAAAAGAGATTCCATCTAAATATTAGGACAGTAAAAGCTGTTCAACAGTGGAACACACTCCCTTAGAGGATGGTGGAGTCTCCTTCTTTGGAGGTCTTTAAAGAGAGGCTGGATGGACATCAGTTGGGAGTGCTTTGATTGTGATTTCCTCCACGGAAGAGGGTTGGACTGGATGGCCCTTGTAGTCTCCTCCAACTCTTTGATTCTCTGATTCTTTGATTGTGATGCCATTAAAGAGAGAGATACTTTGCCACATAGAGGTTCCCTACCTGATGCTCAACCTTGGAAAACTCAAGCTATCCTGCATGGAGAGCCTCCACATATAAAGGAGGCTCTCTGCTTCAGAATGCTGCTCTCCACAAGAAAGGGATGTCAGCAGGCAGAGACATGACTGGGAGTTGGGACTAGAGCAAGTGGAAGGGTGATGTCTCAAAGCAGAAAAAGAAATGGCACACTGGTAATGTAGATACAGAAATATCATTTCACCTAGTGCTTGACCCATAAAGGATAGCAGACTATGTGGTTTGATCAGAAGGGGGGTGGATGCCTCCTTCCTAAATTCATAGCTCTGTTAACGAAGATCCTTCTTTCAAAATTGCATCCTGCATCTTTCATGCAATATGGATTTGGTTTGCTTGTACCCCTCTCATTTTTCAGGTCAGTCAGATGCATGTGTTTTTAAAATAAGCCCCAATTCTAGATTTCCATAACCAGCGGCTACAGCCATTTTTATTTTCTGCTCTCCAATTTAAAAATTGGAAAGGGAAAAAAGATTCTAAGTTCACATAAATAGCAGTTATGGTCAAAAAAGAGGCCTTTGATGTATGGAAATTTTCTATTCAATCCAGAAATCACAGCAGCCTCCAGTAAAGTTTGAAAAAAAGCACCTTAAAAATATAAATGCAAATCATTTCCTGTTCAACTTCCTTTCGCATCCAGTGGAACCATTGTTTTTACAAACAGCAGAAAAGAAATAGAAAGCCTCTGGTTTTGATCAGGAAAAGAAGACTGCAAATATGACTCAGTCAGGATCCTCCCAATGAATTTTTAAAGGGCACTTTTTCTTCTCCGCATCTATTTTGCAAGCCCTGTTTAGGGGAACATGAGAGCTACACAGTGCTTTAACTTTTATTCTACCAAGAAGCAGTATTGCACTATATCCCTGTCGTGTGAGCAAATTAGCTGAGCCTGTTGATTGAAAAACCCAACAGTAAGTACAAAAGATGGGAGTCCTAGCTTAAATCTTACATCACATGCAAAATTTATGTATTTTTCTTTTGCATATTTAAGAAATGGAACCCATCTGTAGTCAATAAACAAAGTGCTTGATCTGGCTTGGGAGGAAGTGAGGGCATCTCTATTAAATAATCCCACCTGTGGCCTGCAGTATCTACATTCTGGCCCCGAATTCCCCCAAATGTCCCCTTTACCTGCTTTGGCTGATATGCCAGCTGCCTGCACCCCTACCTAGAGCTGGAAGACATTAATAATAATAATAATAATAATAATAATAATAATAATAATAATAATAATA
>NC_056523.1:321193788-321205048 GCF_019175285.1 Sceloporus undulatus
ATAGGTTTTATTTATATACCGCCCAATCACTGGGAATCCGAGCGGTTTACAATAGAGGGGATAACAGACAGTTCCCTGCCCACAGGCTTACAATCTAAAAGACACGACACAAAAGGAGAAGGGAATGGTGACGGGGGGGGAGGGAATCAGGTCCAGCATTCTTCTCTCCCTCTGAGGCCTGGACCAAGGCAGATGGACCGGAGGGAGGGCTCTTCTTCTTCAGGCTAGCCCCTGATGGAACTGGGCCAGCCTTCTCTCTCCCTTAGAGGCCGAAAGATGATAAAGAAGGTAGTACATGCACTAATATCCTCAAGGCTGGACTTTTGCAATGCACTGTACATTGGACTACCTCTGTACAAATTTTGGAAACTTCAGTTGGTTCAAAACACAGCAGCCAGACTAATTGCTGGGAGATCCAGGAGTGATTACATTACACCAATATTAAAATCACTCCAGTGGCTGCCAGTTAGTTTCCTGGCAAGGTACAAAGTGTTGGTTATTACATTAAAAGTCCTACATGGTTTGGGTCCAGGTTACTTACAAGATTACCCCCTCCCATATAATTCACCTTGTACACTCAGGTCCTCTGGCGGACATTTTGCCAGGACTAGGTTGGCAACTATCAGCCAGAGGACGTTTTCTTCAGCCACCCCTAGACTGTGGAATGATCTGTCGGAAGAGATTTGACAGTTGAATACGCTGTCAGAATTCAAAACAGCATTAAAGACCATTATCTTCTGGCAGGCTTATCCAATTTTTAAATTGGGAATTTAGATGCTGAATTTTAAATGTGGACTGTTTTAAATTGCATATGTCTGATTTGTCCTTTTAAAATTGTTGATGTTGTTCATTGTTCATTTGTTGTTGTTCCCCACCTCAATTCATGGGGAAAGGTGAATAAGAAATAATGATAATGATAATAGTTGTTGTTGCAATATCCCCTCCCCTTTGTTTTCATGCATTCAGCTGCTCCCACAGCTCACTCCTCCTTTCCTCACACCTGAAAGGCAGAGGTGCACTTTTTTTTCCTCATGGAAGTTTCACAGAAATTTTCACATTTTTGCCTCATACCTTGGCTACTACAAGGGCTAAAGACTTTTGTTTTTATCTAGGCCAAATTATGGATCAAATGGGCTACAGGTGTCATGCCTACAATCTGGGTAAAACTCAACCAAAGCAAGGATATACAACCCTAGCCAGGGATTCATAGAGGATTCTGGAGAAGGCAGAACCTCAAAAATAGTGTGTGGAGGATTTTACAGGATATAAATATGGAACTTAAAGCATGTAGCCAAGCAACAAACAGAGAGAAGACAAGCTCCAAGTGCTCTAAGATGGTTTATTCAGTGTTTCTTCAGTGTTTAAAAAGCCCAAAACGTTTCAGAAACACTCGGCCTTCTTCAGAGGCTGAAAACAAATATAAATACATGTAAAATAAACCTTTAAAAAGATAAGACAACACTTATCAAATTATGATACAAAATTGTTCTTATAAATCTTATCAAAGTTATACATACCCATCGAGAGAAATCACTGGAGTTGTAAATACTCTCCCATATTTATTTCTTATTTGTTTTCAGCCCCTGAAGAAGGCCTAGTGTGGCCAAAACACGCTGGGCTTTTTAAACACTGAATAAGCACTGAAAAAACAGCTGACGCATTTTAGAGCACATGGAGCTTGCCTTCTCTCTGTTTGCTGCTTGAGGATTTTACAGGGGCCTGCATCTGCATTTTGTTTAGTCTCTGCGAAATCAAAGATGCAACAAAATTAGCCACCCTCAGATGAGAACAATGACTTGCACAGAAACAAAGGGAAGCCATTTTCACATGTACACTGAGATGCAACTCTACTATCAACAGAACAATCAGGATCTTTAAATCACAGGTGCAGCCTCACATTTTCTGTGCTAGGAAGTAGATTCTGATACTCACTTTTTTTTTGGGGGGGAGGCATTTTGCACATGCTTTGGTGAACTTAGTCCCTGTTTGTGCACAGATACCAGGTCTAAAGCTTGTTTCAAAGGAATCCAATATAATCCGTTATCAAGGCTAGTTAGTCCTTGCTTTGTTTAAAGCCAATACTTCAATTCTGCAAGATCTACATTTCAAAATAAGTAACATATAGTGAGCAGTGGTCTTACTATAATTCCAGCAAGATTAGTGTGGGAGAATTTGCATGCATAATATATATAATAGGCAATGGGTAAGCAGAGTTAAAAATAAAACTACTCATAAGCCAACACACAAAACAAATGAACACAATGCAAACAGCCCACAGACTGGAGTTAATTAAAAATGCAAAATAGCACATGGGTTGAATGGAAGATTCCTGTTTTGAACATCACTATCCAACCACCCCAGAATTACATATATTTCCATTGAAATACAGAAATGTTCCATATAAATACATGAATTGGATGAATAAATGTTAATCTGAATGAATGTTAATCTAAATTGAATGCTTACACTACTTTCCCCTCCAGACCACCCCAAATTAATTTAGTTTTTAGCTATTCTAATAATTAACTCCGCAGGGATCTCTGGCAAATAAGAAACAGAACAAATGGGGGTGGGAAACCACACACTGGGTCTCTTAAGAGGACATTTTAGGAAGAACCATATTCCATAAGAAGCCTTTACATCCAACACAGAAATTCAGATGTTTTAATTTATAGTATTTTTTAAAAAATACCTTCCAAAACTTCAGCTGGAGAGTTCCTAACCTTTTTCTGTTCTTGGAACACACTGATGATGGCCACTGATCTTACTACTGATTCTTACTGTTTGTGGGGAATGGGGGAAGTATTATTAACTAGCAGAATGACTTGAACAAGCACAATGCCACCACATACTCCTTAAGCTCAGAGCCAAAGCAGATACTACAGTAACCCATTGTCATTGCTCATTGTAAGAGGTTCTTTGATTCCAGTCAAAGAACCTCTTACAATGGCTTTTAAATGTAACTTTGGAACATGATAGGAAATGTTAATCATTACACAGTATTGCCTTAAGGCATTAGATCCCATCTGATCATGAAAGTTAAGTAGGGCCAGCCCTAGTTAGTACTTGGATGGGAGACAAACAGATACCAGGTGCTGTAGGCTATATGTGAGAGGAAGGAACTGACTAAACCACCTCTGCGTATTCCTAGCCTAAGAAAACCCTATGAAATTAATGAGATCGTCATATGTTTGACAGGTGACTTAAAGGCACACACACACACACACTCATTACACCAAAAAGGTAACTTTGGTGCCTTACAGACAGGCCCATAGAGGCACCGACGTTACGCGTGAGAGGCAGCACTTCCTGACGCGCCTTGCCCCTCGCGCGTAACAAGTGCATCAAAATGGTGGCACCACATACAGATGGGCACCGCCATTTTGACGTTGCGGACGCACAGCGTCTGGATGTCGCGCACCGGAAGTGGCGCCGTGAGTGCACGCCTCACGCCTTGTGGTGCCACTTCTGGGGCCCAGGAAGAAGCCCCATTTTGGCGCTTCTTTCTTGCTGCGTCCGGGAACCGCGCGGTTTAGCTGCTGCAATTCACGGATGCAGCAACCAGCAGCGGCGCGAGACTGCCCGTTCTGGGTGGTCCGTAACGCACCTTTGTTTCTACTTGTTGTGTTACTTTGCAAATGTAACTTGTTGCATCTTCCTCCTCTCAGGGGTGACTAGTTACTTCCACACTTTTTAAAATTAGGGATCCATTAAACTGAAGAGAGACATCACTGCAGAAGGCCTCTAGTACATGTCTCAGATGGGAGACTTACCTGCAGCACAGGTAGGTACATGTGTCAGATCTTCAATATCACCTGTCTCCATAGGCATGCCTATTTAACTGTTGCCACAGATCTTGTGAAAGCTTTGTGCAAAAAAGCAGTCATTTCTTCATTCACAAAACTTCAAGGCTCCATTCTTTCTCTGGAAAACAGACGCTGTTACAAAAGCATGTTTTTCCTCTAAACCAAGTGATATTCAAAGTGGTGATCCATAGGCAAGTGCTGGTCTCTGGAGAGCTTCCAAGAAAAACAAAAACAATTGTAGACAATGGAGACATAATATGGAACTAGTCCCTGGCACACTGGGGAAATAGTTCTCCACAACCACATTTGGAAGAGACTCCAACAAGGGCCACCCATTCCAACCCCCTGCCATGCAGGAATACACAATCAAAGCACTCCCAAAAGATGGCCATCCACTGCCTCTAGACCGTCCTCCCTGCAGCCATCTGAGGAGTGACTTTCATCCACCAGGCCTCCCTCAGCGGAAAGGGCCTCTCTTTCCTACATCCATCCGAGGAATGACTTTCATCCACCAGGCCTGCCTCAAGGAAAAGGCCCTCCCATTCCTACATCCATCTGAATGCAGTCTGATCTATCGGGTCTGCCTTAAGGGATAGCGCTTTCCTTCCCTGCATCCATCAGCCACCTCTCCTTCCATCACTCTCAGCAGCTGGGACCTTGAGCAAAGGCTTCCAATCCCACCCCTTCCTTCTCTATTTAAATCCCTTGTGCCATGTGATATTTAGGCAATATTACCAAGTACAGTTGGCTATTATATTCCTACTTTTGTCATTGTTATATTTTCTTCTTTTGATTATCGCTTACTAAATCCTTTCCTCCTATGGCTCCATGCATCTCTCCTAACCTGATCCCTATTTGACCTCTTCCTATCTCCCAGCTTCCATTCCTCTCTTCACTCTGGAACTGTCGCTCTGTTGCTCCGAAAGCGATTGCTGTCCATGATCTTTTTCTCTCTAGATCATTTAACCTTCTCGCTCTTACTGAAACCTGGCTCCTGGCCCATGATACTGCTACCTCCGCTGCCCTTTCTTTTGGCGGTCTCTCTTTCACTCACACAAGCCACCCTGAGGGTCAAGGAGGAGGGGTCGGTATACTATTGTCCAATTCCTGCCAGTTTCAAGTTCTTTCTTTCCCCCCCAGCTATTGTTTCTCTTCATTCGAGTCCCACTGTACTCGACTCTTTTTGCCTTTACAGCTCCGGGTTGCTGTCATCTATCGCCCTCCTGGTTCTGCTACCCAGTTTCTATCTGACTTTGAATCTTGGCTGATGTTTTTTTCTATCTGATGAAGTCCCTTCTTTGATCCTAGGTGACTTTAATATTCACCTTGACAATCCCAACAATCCTTCTTCATCTCGCCTTAGCTCCCTGTTTGCTTCTTTTGGCCTTCAGCCTCATTCTAACTCCTCAACCCATTCTTCTGGTCACTGTCTCGACCTAATTCTTGCAGCTAAATGTGTCATTTCCGACTACCTGGCATCTGATTTTCCATTATCTGACCACCATTTAATTTCTTTTACTCTTACTTATATCCCACCTCCTCGTCGTACTGTCCAGTGCCATTTCCGCAACCTTCAGTCTGTTAACTCTGACCATCTCTGTAAGACTTTGAATTCATCTCTCTCTTCTCTTGATCTTGGAGACTCTGCTGATTCAGCAATGTCTTTATTTAATTCCACTCTTTCTTCAACTCTCGACAGCTTTGTTCCTGTATCTGTACGCATGTCTTCCCCTATGACTAGGCCTCAGCCCTGGCTCACACCCACTATCAGGTTCCTCCGGTCCTGCTCTCGAGCAGCCGAACGTCTTTGGAAAAAGTCTAGAGAACCGGCCGATTTCATTCAAATGAGTAACTGCACTGTGCAGCCCACCAGGAGCCAGACTTAGTTGGGTAACTTTAAACCATGATCACATTGTACATTTGGGATTTTATATTATCTGGAGTATTTACTCCCCACCCTTCTGCAAAAAAGGTCCAGAGTGGCTTGCATTTGACAGCTCTACAATCTATGGTATGGCCAAAAAGAAAGGATGGAACTGGGGAGGGGATAAGAGGGCTCTGGGCCCTCAGCCATGGACCAGAGGTGCATCTACATGCAGAAATAATGCAGTTTGACACCATTTTAAGTGCTGTAGCTCCACCATTGAACCTTGGAATTTGTAGTTTTACAAAGCATTGTAGTTTTACAAGGCATCTCTGCCAAAGAATGCTGGTGCCTCATAAAACTACATATTCAAGGGTTCTTAGGGGGAGCATGGCATTAAAGTGATATCCAACTGCATATTTCTACAGTGCAGATGCACCCCAGACATGTGGACCTGTGCCTGGCGGTAGTTGTTTCTTTGGTGAGGCCTCTCACCAGCTGCTAGAACCAAGGCATGATGGAGCTGTCAAAGATGTGAACTATGGTGGCAAAATGAGGACCAGTGTGGTGTAGTGTGTTGAGCATTGGACTAGGACAGTGGGATACCAGGGTATGAATCCTGGCTGGACCATGAAAACCCTTGTGACCTGGGCAAGTCACATTCTCTCAGCCTCAGAGGATGACCATGGCAAACCTCCTTGAAGAACCTTGCCAAGAAAGTCCCAGGAAGGTTCAGTTTAGGGTCGCCATAAGTCAGAAATGACTTATTGGCCCCCCTCCTGCCAACTGACATCTTCTGGCTGGGAAGGATGAAAAGGCAGGCCCAACCATCCGGCTTGGCCTCTATTAAAAGCAGAGCCCTCCCTGCAGTCCACTGCCTTGGTCTCAGAGGGAGAGAAGAACTTCTGGACCTGATCCCTTCCCCACCACCTTCCCTTCTCCTTTTGTGTTGTCCTCTTTTTAGACTGTAAGCCTGAGGGCAGGGGACCGTCTAATTAAAAATAATATAATTGTAAGCCATCTGCGAGCCTTTAGGGCTGAAGGGCAGGGTCTAAATACTGTAACTAATGATGAATGAATGAATGAAGAATGAATGAATGAATGAATGAAAGCACTCAACACACATGCATATGGTAACAAAACATAGTTGTCTTAGAGCATGGAAAAATGACTGGTTTGGGCTACAGCTCTCAGAACCTCTGAGCCGATACTACCCACTTTTAAACATTATATTACCTGGTCAGTGGTGAGATGTAGATTTAAAAATACTTCTCTTGCTACTGAATTCTACTCTGAGGTTTCATGTTTGTAGGGGGCTGTCTTTCACACCACAAGGGAAGAAACATTCTCATGAATAGCTGGGCAGTTTACACAAGCAGAGTGATAAGGCTAGTAATGAACCAAAATTGTTGGGTGGGAAAATGGAGTAGAGGACATTAAACATGGCTAAAAAACATCTCCGAAGTGATTTAAAATATCCTTGTCAGAGGCAAAGTTATGTCTAGGCTTTTGATGGCCTTGATGCTAAACCGCAGCTTCCAGTGTGAAGCCACATATGACAGAGCATTAAAAAAAATAAAATAAAACAAGACAGCCTTGGAAGTAAATTGAAAAAAGACAGGTTTGATCATAACCATTTGGAGGGAGGGTGGAGGGGGCGAGGAAGCGCAGATACCAAAGTGGGGCCTATTAGCATCGTTACATCATAACGAATGCAAAAGAGATGCATCCTAGAATATGTGGGTGCTGTGATTTGATTCCAAAGATGTTTGGAACAAAGTGCTAACGAGCGCCCAGGCAACGGGGCAGTAAAAACCTGTTATGAATTTATCAAGAATGCCAAGATAGAGGAGAATCTGCAGGCAGTAACAGGCAAATGTTGCTTAAACCTTGCCACCCCGTGTCGAAGTCACAGTTCCTCTTTACAGCAGCTGGGAAAACTCAAGGCCAGTTTTGAGGGATATTGACACGCTGGAGCATGTCCGAGAAGTGGACCAAATGGTGAAAGGTCGGGAAGCCATCCCGTATGAGGAGGACTTAGGGAGCTGGATCTGTTTAACCCGGAGAAAAGATGGCTAAGAGTAATGTGAGTTGTGTAGGACTTCATCAGTGGCCAGGTGCCTCTTCCTGTCATTAAATCGCATGAATCCCAGCATATCGCACATAAGGTTGATACACATGAGTTGCCATTATTGTGCTATCACAATAAAAGCAGCAAAATCGTGCCACTTTTTATTCACGGGATTTCCCATGAATAAGCGGCATGATTTTGCTGGCTTTATTTATGGGATAATCGCACGATAATGGGATGTGTGTCAAAATCTTCCTGTTATTGCACGATTATTTGATAGACAGGATTTAAGGTGATTTAATGACAGGAGGAGGATGCTTTTAGACTGTAAGCCTGAGGGCAGGGAACATCTAATTAAAAAATAAGTTTAGCCACTCTGATAGCCTTTAGGGCTGAAGGGTGGGGTATAAATACCAAAATAAATAAAAATAAATAAAAATGCTGCCTCCTGTGTGATAAAGTCCTAAGTTTCTGACTATGGTGACCCTAAGGCAAACCTGTTCTGAGGGTTTCTTGGCAATATTTGTTCAGAGGAGGTTTGTCATTGCCTTCCCTGAGGCTGAGAGAGTGTAACTTACCAAGGTCACCCAGTGAAATGATGTCACGTTAAAGGCACAGGAACCCTAGCCTTTATTTCACTTGGCCAGTCTAATACTGACACAGACTAAAACAGCTGTCAAAAAATATTAAAATTACCCCTAGTCTTGCCTTCTTGTTATACCAGCCTCTCCCTTCCCTTTTTTGTTGGCTTGGACACTGCCCAGATTTAAGTGGAAAACTCCAGTTAGGAAACCCTTTTGTTTAGATTGGATTTCTCTGGTCAAAGTATTACTGCCTGTGTCATCAACCCTAACATAAACGAATCCTTGATGTCCTAGGATTTGGGAACGAGGAAGAGTTTGGCACTAAAATAAAATAGAATAAAGCATTAGAATAAAGTTATGCAGTCCTGCAGCTAACCACCTGTGTTGCGTTCAGGAAGAAACATTTAAACTATTTGTGGACTATAACATAATATTTGTTTCCACATGACAGAGATCTTGTAGCACGTTTGAGATGAACTGAAAGAAGCTGGCAGCATGAGCTTTCATAGACTTAAGTCTACTTCTCAAATGCATATGAAAGTGGATATTTGTTGTAAAAAGCTGAGCTGTACCCCTAGTACTAAGATTGTACAATAGGTCCAATTATGGAACATAACATTTGGGTTGTGTAGGAAATCATTTTGCTTTTGAGAAATCTGCTTGCATGACAACTGTAAGTATTCATTTCCCTGTATTAAAAACAGTTCTATCCTTTTGCAACCAACCATATTTTTGGGATGTGTAAAGATATGTAAGATACACAAGAATACTGAAGTTACAATTGTCCAAGCCATTGTATTCCCTATTACCATGTAGGATGTGTGAGCGGGACTGTGAAGAAAACAAATAAAAAGAAAATCAAATCATTTGAGATGGAGTACTGGAGAAGAGTGCTGAGGATACTGGTGAATAACCCAAGAGCAAACAAATGGGTCCTTGGACAGAACAGGCCTGGAAGCCAAGATGGTCAAATTGAGTCTGTCATACTTTGGCCACATCATCAGAGGGTAAGACTTGATTGGAAAAGACAATAAAGCTAGGGAAGGTAGAAGGCAGTAAAAGAAGGAAGACCATATGCCAGATAGATAGGCTCAACCAGAGAGTTCACAGGCCTGAGCCTACAAGACTGAGCAGAGAAGTTGAGGATAAGAGTCTTGGAGATGTCCTCCACAGGGTGCCATGAGTCGAGGTCAACTCACGGACAGTTAACAACAACAACATCACTAGGATTGTTTTTCATTCTTGTGAAATGCAGGCTGGCATCCTATTAGTGGGTTATGTATCTGTATATTCTTCTTCGTGGTCTCTGCGAACACACCAAATGGGTATTCCTGCGCCGCGCAGCAATCTCCGAAACTTCTAGAATCTCTAGGCAAAAGAATGTATCTCGCAAACTTTTGGCGGTAGCTCCGCCCCCCAATATAAGGCCCCGTGGCCCGCTCCTCTTCAGTTCCTTCATTCCGCCACGCTAAGCAGCTCGAGGAACTTCGCTAGCAATTGTTTGCTCCTGGTGTATTTGAATCTCTGGCTTTTGACCTTCGGACTTTCACTGACCATTCTCTGGGACTTTCCCCGGCTTGACCACTTTCTCTGATTTCGGCTTGACTTCGGACTGGTAACGGACTCCTCTACCATGGCCTCCTTCAAGCATGCACTAAGTGCGGGGTGAAAATCCCCAAGCCGATGGCCACGACAAATTTGTCCTCTGCCTGGGAGAGGCTCACATTCAGGGCAATTGTGCCCAGTGCAAGGCCATGTCCGCCCAAGCCCTTAAGAAGGGACCGGACTCTCAAGGCCACCCTCTATGAGAGGGTTCTCAGCCAGCCTGGCGGCTCCGGAGCCTCTGGGAAGCGGACGCCCCCAAAGACCCAAGAGAAAGGGGGAGAAACGCTCGACCGGACAAGAAGACGGGCTCGCTCGACCTCCCCACGGCCAAGAACCGCCGCAAGGGGCCCCCAAGCACTTCTCAGTGCCTCCGCCTGAGTCGAGGCCAGTACGTCGACATCGCCTGTTCCTGAGCCGGGAAGACCCCGACTCCGTCTCTACCGGCCCTCTCCCTCGGTGCCGTTGAGCCCAGAGTCCTCCTCACTAGTCACCTCTCTGTACCGCGGCGGATAGCCTACAGATTGTGAACGTGGACTCTGAATCGGAGGGAGAGCTTCAGGACTCCTATGCCCCATTCTCCCCTCAGAGGCCGAGGTCAAGATCCCCTCGCCCTTGCCAACTAGACGACCACGCTCTGCCTCACAGGACCGGGCCCGCTAGGTACCGAAGCCGACGAGGCCTGGCTGCACACCATCGTCCCCTGCATGCACGTCGGACCTCTTCCAGGCATTCCCAGATCTTGTCCACGATCAGCGCACGGGACAGTACCTCATCCCGGTTGACCCGTCCGCCTTCACCGGGACCTCCGTGCCCACCTCAGGCCGTCGTCGGATGATGACACTTCCCCCAGGACAACCGGATGACCTCGGGACCCCGACCCTCTCTTCAGACGGCAGAGTCCATCCCCTCGAAGTCCGGCTCGGGCTCTCCTCGTTCCGCATCTCCCGTCTCGATGAGGATACCCCGTTTGTGCCTCAGGGCCCTACAGTCCCTTCACTCACGGAGACGTCGGGCTTTGCCGACAGGGTCATACGGATGGCTGATGCCCTCAAGCTGGAATCGCCCATCCGGAGACGATGCCTCGACCCGGTGGAAGGAGGATCCACGGCTTCGCTCCGGCCCCACCAGCCCTGGCCTACCTCCGTCCTGGAGAAGATCGCCAAGCGCTCTGGGACGCCCCAGCCACCATCCCGGCCACTTCGCGCAGATCGAGAACCGTATCGGGTTACTCCATCCGCCCCGTCCTGGCTGTCGAACCATCCCAAGCTGAATTCAGCTATTGTTGAGGGGCCCAGCCCACCTTCGCCCCCAAAGCCTCGTCCTTCGCTGT
>NC_056523.1:321205073-321221274 GCF_019175285.1 Sceloporus undulatus
CCTGTAGACAAGGACAGTAAGAAGCTGGACGCCTTGGCGAAGAAATTCTACGCTTCGGCTGCTCTAGATCTCAAGATCGCGAACTACGCGGCTTGCATGGGGGCCTACGTCCAGTCCCTGGTGGAGAAGATGGATCCCACCATTGCTGACTTGCCCGAGGACAGGAGGCGTATGATGGCGGCTTTCAGGAACGAGATCCACCTGATGGCGGGACAGCAGATCATCTCTGCCAGGCACTCCACGGATTGTGCATCCAAAATCCTCTCTGGCTCCATAGCTCTCCGCCGCTATGCGTGGCTCCGGTCTTCAGATCTTACCCCTCAGGCAAAGGCGGCTATTGAAGACATGCCCTTTGACAACTCGGGCCTCTTCAATAGGGACATGGACGAGAAGCTTAGCTTCAGGTACCGGATGAAGACCGCGGCTAAGAAGCACGGTATGTCCTCCGTACCGTCCAAATCTCCTCACCAGAGGTATCCCGGCCAGCGCCCCTGGCACTCAGGAGGCCAGTACCGTTTTCAGCCCCAGGACCGTCCTTACCACCAGGACAGTAACCCCCAGGGCCGAACCCCACAGTCGCTTGCTCCTCCACCGGACAGGCGTCAATCTTCCCAACCCAAATACCAACAAGGGTATAGGAAGAAGGCTGGCCGGGGCAAGAAGAGGTTCTGATGTGTTCCTGCGCACCTCGTCACCTCCAATAGGCTGAGCCCCTTCTTCACCACCTGGGCCGCCATTACTTTGGACTCTTGGGCACTTAACATCGTCCGAAGGGGTTATGCCCTAGAGTTCTCTGAGCTCCCGCCAACCGGAGCTTTTGTTTCAACCGTCCCCTCGGACACCCTTCTCGACGAAGTGCGCACCCTCTTAGACAAAGGCGCCATTGAACCTGTCTCCCCTTCTGAGTTCAACCGGTGCTTTTTTTCCAGGTACTTCACTGTACCGAAGAAGGACTCTGGCCTCAGACCCATAATGGATCTTCGAGCCCTTAATAACTTTATTGTTTATAAAAAATTTAGGATGGTAACTCTTGCTTCTATCTTACCACTCCTACAGGAAGGCTACTGGTTCGTGACGCTAGACTTGAAAGACGCTTACTTTCACATAGCGATCCTGGAGGACCACCGCAGGTTCCTCGCCTTCGCTGTTGGACACCAGGCGTACCAGTACAAGGTCCTTCCCTTTGGCCTTTCCACAGCTCCAAGAGTCTTCACGAAGTGCATGGCACCAGTGGTGGCTTACCTTCGTCAGAAGGGAATCACAGCCTTCCCGTACCTGGACGACTGGCTCTTCGCAGCATCCTCAAAGGACGCCCTGCTCGAGCAGCTGGATTTTGCCCTATCCCTGCTACAAGCACTAGGACTACAGGTCAACTTCGACAAGTCCAACCTGACTCCTACCAAGCGAATAGACTTCATAGGATCAACACTGGACTCTGTACAGATGAGGGCGTACCTTCCAGAGACAAGGTTCCAAGCTCTCTGTGCATCTCTGCAGCCCTGCCTCCGCCGAAGACGCCTTCAGGCCCGTGCAGTTCAAGTCGCCATGGGGCACCTGGCCTCCACCACTTTCGTCACGCCGTGGGCCAGACTGCGCCTCAGACCCATTCAATCTTGGTTCCTCTCCGTGTTCGACCCCGTCCGAGACACGGCTACCAAGTTGCTCACCATCCCCAGGACGGTACAGAGGTCCTTACGATGGTGGCTCCAATCCGACAACTTCTGTGTGGGGATGCCTTTTCTACCCCCTCAGCCAGACCTCTCCCTGACTACGGACGCCTCCCTGCAAGGATGGGGCGCCCACACATTGGACCTTACAATAAAGGACAGATGGTCACCGGCAGAAGCTACTCTCCACATCAGCGTATTGGAGATGCTCGCCATAGAGAAAGCACTCAGAGCTTTTCAGGTGGTCCTCGCGGACAGGGTGGTGCTCCTTCTCACCAACAACACCACCGTCATGTACTACCTCAACAAACAAGGCGGTACGAAGTCGAGGACTCTGCTAGCAATCACCATCCGCATTTGGGAATGGTGCATAGACTACAAGATCCTGCTACAATATATCCACCTGCCCGGCGACCAGAACGACCTGGCGGACCGTCTCAGCAGGTCATCATCCACCTGCCACGAGTGGAGACTGCATCCAGAGGTGGTTTCCCGACTCTTCAATCGCTGGGGAACCCCCCTCCTCGACCTGTTTGCCTCCCGGCTGAACACTCATACCGTGAGATTTTGCTCACGGTACAGAGACCCAAGATCGGAAGGAGACGCCTTCCAGTTCAAATGGACCCAAGGCCTCCTGTACGCCTTTCCTCCATTCCCTCTGATCACAAGGGTCTTCTTGAAAATGTTGGCCAACCACACAGACGCAATCCTGGTAACGCCGTGGTGGCCCAGACAGCCCTGGTTCGCTCCGCTCCTACAACGGGCGCAGGACCATCTCCGCCTCGAGCACCGGCCCGACCTGCTCTCACTCCACGATGGGCTAATTCACCATCCCGAGATACAATCCCTCCCATTGGTAGCATGGAGGATCCGATCCTGAGGACACTTCCATCCAGTGTTCAGGACATCATCAACGCAGCACAGAGACCATCCACACAGAGGTCCTATGCCTACAAATGGGATAGGTTCTTAACCTTTCTGCAAGCAAGGGACATTCCACCATCCCGTGTCTCCATCCCTGTAGTTCTGGACTTTCTCATGACCTTAGCGGACGCAGGTCTCTCCTTGAGTTCTATCAAATGCTACCTGTCCACCATTTCATCTCACTACCTGTTTCACGACAAGCCCTCTCTCTTTGGGGATCCTCTTGTAAAGAGGTTCCTTAGGGGATTCAACAATTTGCACCCACCGATTCTAGACCCTACACCACAGTGGAGTCTAGATACCGTCCTGGCACAGTTGGTGTCCAAGCCCTTTGAACCCTTAGCTACCACGGATCTGACACTCTTGACTTGGAAGACGGCCTTCCTGGTAGCTATAACGTCAGCCCGCCGAGCTGGTGAACTGTGTGCTCTGAGGATGGACCAACCCTTCCTCCATTTCCATAAGGACAAGGTGGTGCTCCGTACAGACATAACTTTCTTGCCAAAGGTAGTGTCTGCTTTCCACATCAACCAGGACATTGTTTTGCCGACTCTGGCTCCTAATCCGACCACAGACTCTGAGTGTCAGCTCCATGCCCTGGATGTCCGCAGGGCGCTGGCGTTCTATCTGGACAGGACATCTGCTTCCAGGCGTTCAGAGAGACTTTTTGTGTGCTACTTCGAAGCCAAGAAGGGGCTGCCGGTGTCACCGCAGAGGTTCTCCAAGTGGGTGGTCAATACCATACACCTCTGCTATGAACTGGCTAGAAAGCCTCTACCAGGTTGGGTTATGATGCAACTAGGGTGGTAGCTGCATCCTTGGCCTTTTTGACGGGGATTCCCCTTGAGGATGTGTGTAAGGCAGCTGTCTGGTCCCAACCATTGACATTCATTAGACATTACAGGCTGGATGCAAGGGCCAGGCATGATGCAGCCTTTGGGAGGGCAGTGTTACTCTCTGCCATACATTAGACCTGTTGCACTGTTAATAAATAACACAGTTGTTTGGTTTACATACTTTATTGATTATGTCATTTATTGCTTATTGACACTCCCTCCTCCACTGACTATAGCTCGCTAGTCTAAACCCATTTGTGTGATTCGCAGAGACCACGAAGAAGAAGAACAGGTTGCTCACCTGTAACTGTGTTTCTTCGAGTGGTCATCTGCGAATTCACACAAACCCGCCCATCCATCCCCTCAGTGTCTGCTCATTTGACAACACTTGTTGCCGCGCTGATTAGCGGCTCATTCGGAACTGAAGAGAAGCGGGCCACCAGGGGCCTTATGTATGGGTGGGCGGAGCTACCGCCAAAAAGTTGCAGAAAGATACATTACTTTCTGCCTAGAGATTCTAGAAGTTTCCGGAGATTGCTGCGCAGGCGCAGAATAAACCCATTTGTGTGAATTCGCAGATGACCACTCGAAGAAACACAGTTACAGGTGAGCAACCTGTTCATCCCCTTACCTGTGGTTGTACTTTTTTTTTGGCCATGTTGTAATGTCTGTAATGTTCGGCAGCAGGAGAGTTAAGTATGTATATGTGATGCAATAAGTGGTGCAATTATACTTTTAACATTTGCTTTCTCATTCAATTGAACATAATTCACTCAGTTACTGAAGTATAAGAGCTGAACCAACTGTATTTAAGAAAAAGAGCCCTCCTTCCAGTCCATCTGCCTTGGTCCAGGCCTCAGAGGGAGAGAAGAACTGCTGGACCTGATCCCCCCACCCCACCCCATTCCCTTCTCCTTTTGTGTCGTGTCTTTTTAGATTGTAAACATGAGGGCAGGGAACCGTCTATTATCCCCTCTGTTGTAAGCCGCCTGGATTCCCAGTGATTGGGTGGCATATGAATAAATTCTCTCATCATCATCATCATCATCATCAATTATGGCCCAATACAGATGGACAAAAAGGGCGGTCCTGGGGATGAAATTAGGGCTTGGGAGAACCCTACCTACCATGCCATAATGGCTCACTTCCATCTACATGGGGGCTGCCATGATGATGTACGTGTAGCGCAGCATCCAAATGGCGCTGTGCCATGTGTACATCATCAGTATGCACATGTGTGTGCGTGCCCTATAAAGAACCCATCAGGAGCGGATTCTTTTTAGGGTTCCTGAAGGCCATGACGTTTGCTTGCTGTGGCCTTCATGTGGGGCAGGAAGGGGCAGCATTTCGGCGCTCCTTTCTGCCCATCTGTATCGGGCCTATCTCAATTTTTCAGAAGAGTGCTTCTTCCCATTTTTTTGTGAGTAGAAAAACATCAATAAGGGCATTAAGAAGTAAAAGAAACCTGAAATCTATAGAACCTATGGTGCAGTGCAACTGAGAATGAAATATATGCATAAAGATATCTGGGGCTTTCATCACGATGATGTGAGGAATTGACAGTACAAAGGGAATGGCTTCTGAAGTGGAGTTGTGTGAAATACAGGCTGTTTGTTGTTGTTTTTGCTAGGAATCCATTCTTGAGCCTGATGAAACTGAACTGAAAACAGAATTCTGTTTTGATTTTATATAATCATACAGATCTGTGATGCTGAGGCTTTCTTTCCATTTGCTTTTATTTTACTTTAAGCAAGATGTTAACATTTCTGGAAGTCGTTCAATAAAGAGAGATCAGAGCAGGTATTTTTGTGCCAAACGGAGGTATCACTGTTTTGTGGATTTTGGGTGTTATTGTATTTTGCACTAGGGTTTGATTCCCAGCTCAGCCATGAAACCTGCTGGGTGACTTTGGGCATGTCACATGCTCTCAGCCTCAGGGGAAGGCAGAGGGAAGGCTCCTCTGAACAAATCTTGCCAAGAAAACCCCACAATAGGCAGAAATGACGAAGGCATGCAACAACAATGACATATGTCCAACATATGCTACCTCTGCATATAGTACCAAACTAAGAGCTCTCTTTTTCTTCTTTTCTCCCCTAGCTAGTGTGATGAGAGAGAGGGTTCCATGCAGCTCCAGATAGTAAAGGGACTCCCTTTATTCTCTTGATGCTGTTTGGAAGCGAAGTTCCACCTCTCCTCCAGCCAAGAGAGGGAAGGGGGGACCCAGCGCTCTCCTTCCATCTCCTGCCCTAACTCCAATGAGGGCCAGCTGGAGGACGCTGAAGAACTCGCCCTCCCTTAGTTTGTTTTAATTATTTATTGCAAGGAATGTTTATTGTTAGTTTTCTCTTTTTACTTGTTTTGCTTTATTAACTGCTATGTATTTTGTTATTTAATATGCTGCTATTGATTTGCTATATTTTATTTTTATAATCTACTGCTATTGTTGATTGTGATCTTAATATGCTGCTATGTTATATCTCTTTTATTTCATGTTTATTGTTATTGCTTATTTTGTATTATTCATCTGTTGTAAGCTGCCCAGATTCCTAGTGATTGGGTGGCATATAAATAAATCATATCATTATTATTATTATTATTATTATTATTATTATTATTATTATTATTTTATTGCCTAATCCTGGCTCAAGCCAACAACACAGTCACATTACCTAAGGAGATCTATGCTAGTCTCTATTCCTTTCCTTCTGGATTTGTTGGAGGAATTGGGAAGGGAATGGAAGAATAAGATGGCAATACTATGCTTGTGCAGCAGCAATTGGAGCCTGTAGGGTGGGGTGAGACACCTGGCAGTTCCAGCCTTCTTGCATAGTTTCCCGTTGTCTGACTGTGACATTTTAACTTACTTATTGGCCTGCGACGAAGGAAAAATCCAGGATTTATTGCTTCAACTGGTCAAGCTGGCCGGGACATTTTTTCAGTCCAGGATTTTCTAAGTTTCCTGGAACAAATGGCAACCCTGATCTTAATGCTCTCATAGATGTCTTCCATTAGCAATTATCCATCTTTCAAATTCTGATGCCCTGGCATACATTTCACTTCTTTTGCCAATCTGTAGTTGCATGCTGTCAAATGGCCACAGGATGGTAGCAGAGAATAAGCAATCATTCACCATTGGTGATCTGCTTCAAGTGGGAAAACAGCATAACATATAAATAGGACAAATGGCATCCTATTGGCAATGCATTCTCTTAAGTTGTGCCTCCATTGAACTGTAAAAATGACATTCAAGTTGTAAGAACCCTGACTTGTGGATTAAATGGAATTCTCTCTTAACATGGATGTGCACATGGCAGGCGAATGATTACATGGGTGGTGTCTGCACAGGCCAGAATACTCCAGGAGCAGCCTGTATTCTGGAGAATTCTCCAGGAGCAGTGTATTCTGGCCCAGAATTGCCCTGGTGTCCCCCATTAGCTGAGGCTTTCTGTTGCAATGTTCACAGTGTTGCAATAGAGGGCTCCTGATCTTCCAGGAAGATCCACAGCAAAAAGTGAGTTATACTATTCCATTTAAGGGTGTTACACCCCAGGTTTAGTGTTGAACTCTCAGATGTCATCCAGAGTGTTTGCACCAGAATTGGGGGTTGGCCTATGTGTCGTCTGGACTCCACACCAAAAAGACAGAGGGTCGGGAAGACATTTTATTTGGCCCGAGTCATGATTACATCCCATCACAGGCGACAAAAGACTTATTTTCCCCAATAGCAAACACCTGCACAGTTTCCAGCCATTTTAAGGTGGTATTTTGCTTTCGGCTCTGTTTGTAACTAAGTATTTCTTTAGTGCAAACTTTGCTCTATGGCAGGGAAGAGAATGGTGCAGTCTTGCAGTGATTGTTGGACTGCAGCTCCCATTGATCCTGGCCAGCAAGGCCCATGGTGAAGATGGCTGGGAATTTCTATCCCACAGCATATGGAAGATTACACAATCCCCATCCTGGCTCTATGGAAAAGCATATGTACTCATGTAACCAATGTGCAAACATTGAATGCAACATGAACAAGAACAGTAATTCAGTATATAAATATAAATACTAAAAGCATTGTTGTTTTTTACAAAGTAGTTATATTATTCAACAGATCCTGTTACAGACTGCCAAAAAAAAGCTGCTTCGAGTTCTTTGGAGGTATGCTATTTAAATGATGCATGGTCCTAAGAGTCCGGAGGTCGCGCCAAAGCCACCACCTTTCCTAAGCACTGGAGTGCAGCTTTGGTGCAGCTTCCGGATTCTAGGATGCATGCATCATTTAAAAGCATACTCCCAAGAGACCCGAAGCAGCTTTATTTTGGCAGTCTGTAACAGGCCACAGTCTTCAAATATATTGCTATACGGAAGGCCCAATGTGTGCGGGGTCTGAGTGATGGACCAAGACTAAGGACTTTATCTCACTACTTTCAGTGCCTTCAGTACTTACCTCTTCCGATTGGGCTCAAATTCGGAAGTTTCACTGATTTTATCACACAAACCTTTCCATCAAAACGCTTCCCATTGCCTTCACTGCTGATTTGGGCCCCGTAAGTCGCTTTGGCAGCCTTTTTTTCCAATTGGAAGCAAACCAGCCATGAAATGTTCCCCCGGAGTAATAACCTCTCCATTAATTTTAATGTCTCTCCCACCACACTGGCTGAGATTCTCCACAAATGTTACATGAATTCACTCAGAAATGTCATACTACTTGTGTAGAAAGGCCAGGAACCACATCATCTATATATATCAACATTGCACGACTCATACTCGGAATGGACCCTGTTCCTTAATAGGCAATGCACAATGAAAGCCACAAATGATGTAGCCTATTTGCCTGTGCAATGATTCCACATGTGCAACTCAGTGTCCACCACTATCAGCTAGACATGGTCCTTTGCAATGTGGAATAACCGTTCCTCAGTGTTGAGCACCTTATGCTTGTGTATGTCATATAATAGAGTGCCAGGTATTGTGTTTGTTCAGCCAGTCCTGACTTCTGGTGCCTATCCTGTGCAATGTAGGGATTTTCATGTCTGCTTTCTCTCTGTACTGCAGATCTGTAGGTATACAATTTTGTTGTTGTGTGTGCCTTCAAGTTGTTCTGGCCTATGGCAACCCTAAGGCGAGCCTATCGGGATTTTCTTGGCAAGATTTGTTCAGTGGAGAAGTACCATGGCCTTCCCCTGAGGTTGAGAGAGTGTGACTTGCCCAGGTCACCCAGTGGGTTTCATGGCTGAGCTGGGAATTGAACCCTGGTCTCCAGAGCCATAGTCCAACACGCAAACCACTAAGGTGTATCTAAAAATCGAAAACACTCACACATACAGCAAAAGGGGTGACCTTCCTGTATCACTGGGTGGTGCTAATTCTTGAGAAACATTTCCCTCTCAAACTTGGGACAACAGCTTTCCCAATGGTTATAAAGACAGGCTTGCAATATTTCTTCATATCAGTCAATAAATAAACACAACAAAATGGAAGAAAAATAAAGCTTGCATTTAAGGAGAACTTAAGAGCCAATATCCAATCTTTATACATCCTATTGATCCCATATCATATACAACAATCACATTATTATCCAGGGTCATATACTCATTGAGAGAGGAGCTGCTGAGAAAAGTAAGAGAGGCAAGAACCTTGGAGAGATCATTATTTGCTTGCATGTATATACAAATCTATATTTACATTGCAGCTGCAATGAGAGGCTGTTGTCCTGGCAGATTAAAGGAAACATAGCAAAGAAGCCCGCTGGATATAGTTATTCTGATTTAGCCTGACAATCCCTCTCAAACTGGACCTCAACCAGCAATGGGATCAACAGTTCTTCAGATGTGCTGGACTGCAGCTCCCAGCAGCCCTAACTGCAGTCAACAACACTGATGGGTCCCACGCCCTACCCCATCTTGAGTTAGGTTGCATCTGCATTGCTAGGGGCTCATAGAATCATAGAATCATAGGTTGGAAGAGACCGCAAGGGCCATCCAGTCCAACCCCCTGCCATGCAGGAAATCCAAATCAACGCATCCCCAGCAGATGGCCATCTAGCCTCTGCTTAAGACCTCCAAGGAGGAAAACTCCACTACACTTGAGGGAGTGTGTTCCACTGTCAACAGCCTATATGTCAGGAGTTCTTCCTATGTTGAGTGGAATCTCTTTCCTGTAGCCTGCATCCATTGTTCCGGGTCCTATTCTCTGCAGCAGCAGAAAACAAGCTTGCTCCCTCTCAAATGACATCCTTTCAAATATTTGAACGGGCTATCATATCACTCTTAACCTTCTTTTCTCCAGGCTAAACATCCCAGCTCCCTAGTCGTTCCTCATACAGCAGGTTTCCAGAACCTTCACCTTTTAGTCGCCCTCTTTGGACACTCCAGTTTCACATCCTTTTTAATTTGGGCCCAGACTGGACACAATATTCAGGTGGGGCCTGACCAGAGCAGAATGAGTGGGACTATTACTTCCTTGATTGACACTATACTTTATTGATGCAGTAAAATTGCATTGGCCTTTTTAGCTGCCGCTCACATGTTCACTCATGTTCAACTTGTGGTCTACCTTGACTCCCAGATCCCTTCACATGTAGTTCATTCCAGCCAGGTGTCCCCAATCCTATATCTGTGCATTTCTTTTTCTGCCCTAAGTGCAGTACCTTACATTCTCTGTGTTGAATTTCATTTGTTAGCTTTGGCCCAGCTTTCTAGTCTATTCAGATCATTTTGTGTTGATCCTGCCCTCTGGAGTATTAGCTATTCCTCCTAATTTGGTTCATCTGCAAATTTGATAGTATGCTCTCAATTCTGTCCCCAGGTCATTGATAAAGATGTTGAATAACACTGGGCCCAGGACAGAGCCCTGTGGGACCCCCTGGTCACTTCTCTCCAGGATGAAAAGGCCATTGTTGAGCACCCTTTGGTTCGGCCGGTCAACCATTACAGATCCATTTAACAGTCCTTTGTCTAGCCCACATTTTACAAGCTTGTTGCAAGAATTTCATGGGAAACCTTGTCAGGCCTACTGAATCAGATATACTATACCACAGCATTCCCTTCATCTACCAAGCTGGTAATTTTTCAAGAAAGAAATCAGATTTGTCTGGCATGACTTGTTTCTCTGAAACCCATGTGACTTTTTGTGATTTTGGCATTTCTCTAGATGTTCACAGACTCTCTGTTTAATGATCTGCTCCAGAATCTTTTCTGGTATTGATTTCAGACTAAATGAGTATTGTTGGGTCCTCTTTTTTCCCCTTTTTAAAGATGGGAACAATGTTTGACCTCCTCCAGTCTGCTGGGATTTCTCCTGTTTACCAGGAGTTTTCAAATATGATTCCAATGGCTCCGATATTACATTTGCCAGTTCTTTTAGTACCCTTGGATGTAGTTCATCTGGTCCCGGAGACTTATCATTTAGATTAACAAGGTATTCCTCTACTATCTCTTTACTTATTCTGTGCTGAAATTCTCCTGTTCTGTCTTTGCTCCATGCTATGGGATTCTGGGATGTGCAGTTTTGTGAGCTAGAGCTCTGGTGCCACAACAAATACAGGTCCCAGGATTCATAAGATGGAGCCATGGCAACTAAAGCTTTACACTCTGCATTATTGTGCAGTGCAGTGTAGCCCTAGGTTCATGGCCATATGGGGAGCTTTTGCCTTCTTCCGTTGTATCATTATTCCAGGCTGTAACAGCTCCCAATAACAAAAACAAGACACAGTGTAACGTAGAATGTACAAGTGCCTTTTAAAACCAAATCCACAGGCAATGCATGATTGGATTGTGGGGGAGAGAGGAAAGAGATTATAGCATCAGTGTTGCCAAATCCTTGGGTTGTGAGTGCTGTTCTAGATATGGTGATGGATGTTTGACCCTTCCTTCCTTCCTTCCTTCCTTCCTTCCTTCCTTCCTTCCTTCCTATTTTTGCATGCTGCCTTTCAGGAACAAACCCTTCCAGGAGACTTATGAAAAGTAATTAAATAGTAAAGTCTAAAAACAAACAAACAAATGAAACAATCAATAGGCAAAACTGCAAACAAATAAAACCCAGCAGTCAGAACAATTTCGGTAAACCATGGAACAGAACTCGGGAATGTTAGATTTCAGGACTAAAAGTTCCAGTATCCTGTAGTCAGGTCTTCTGCTGTTCTAAGACTGTCGTAAGGATTAGCCATAGGAGGAGGTGTGGCCCTCCAAGGCCACTGAGTCCATGATAGGTTATCTTTATAAACCAGTAGTGGGGAATATCTTGGAACATTAGATTCAGAGTCCAGAGTCAGTGTCAGAGAAGTTTTGGCTCCCAGTGTTGACTGGGCCAAAGGCAAAAAGATAGGACTGAAAAATCCCAGTATAAGCTCCTAACAGATCTCAATTAAGCTGAGGAGAGATATTTCAGCCTTTTACAAACACAGTGTGAATGTTTCAGCCCTTTAGGGTTGCTGGCTGCAACTCCCAGCAGCCCTAGCCCGCATAGCTAAAGTGACAATGTTGGCAGTTGTGTCCAACATCTTGAGGGCACGCAAACACCCCCAGTTCTCAGAGTGATTGTATATATTTTAGTAACATAGAAACTATTTAATTTTTAAGAAATTTTTAGATGTATTATCTGTCGCCTCAGTATCACATATCTAGCAAAAGTGTTTTGTTTGTCTCTGCCTGAAAAAGGTTAATTGGTGATAAGATAAAAAAATTAGGCTTTGTAAGAAATAAAGCTTTGGACCATCACACAGCATGTGAACTTGGTCACCTTTCATTCATTCAATTCTATATGGTTACAAACATACAGTTTAGAATCGTAGAGCTGGAAGAGACTGTGGGGACCTCCAATTAAGGCCCTGCCATGTAATAATACGCAACTAAAGCAGTCCTGAGATGGCATCCAATCTCTGATTAAAGACTTCCAAAGACAGTGTGTCCATCACCCTCCAAAGCTGTTATTCTACTTTTGGACAACTCTTACAGTAAAGAAATACTTCCTATTTTTAGATGTGATCTTTTTTTTCTTGTAATTTCAATCATTTGCTCCATGTCCTAGTCTCAAGAGCAGCAGAAAACAAACTAGCTCCCATCTTCTATTTGACATCCCTCAGATGTTTACAGATGGGGTGTCTGTCAAAATGGACTGAGTTTGTTTTAATCATTGTCGCATGTTATGGGAACCTGGGGAGGAACGGAAATAAATTTTCTTCAGATTATCTATGGGATCCATGATGGGAAAAAGTTCTCCGGAAGGTCAGGTTTAGTTTTCTGCATCAACTGACTTTATTTTGGAGATCCATATGAAATTTCCCCCATTCCAAAGTATTTCCTGGGAACACCTAGCATTACAAAGACCACTTCCCAGGCCAATTTAAATTAACCCACTACTTTTCAAAATGAAATAATGCATCTGTACATTGTGTCTGTGTTTCTACTATCTGGGAAGCAGTAATCTCAGCTTTATTTCCAGGACACAGATTCAGCAGAGATCAGTGAGGGGAAGAGAAATCTCACCATTAAAACAAATGATTTAATGCTTAACTAGTGTAATAGTGCTAAGCGCTTTATACTTTCTACATAACTCGGAATATATATAATAATAATAATAGAACGGGAAACGGGAAAATCAGTTTTTTAATGTATGAGATAGTGTGTGCCACCTGATCATTGGGGGGAGAAAAGGAAAGAGGGAGGAAGGGAAAGAGACTGGATGCAAACCCATGAATATGTAGACATAAAAAGAATTATCCAGTATATCCTGAGCTCTTTTACCTATCTGAGACCCTAAGAAGCAGCAGGGGCAAGAGTCTATATCAAAGGTGTTCAAAAATGCAGCCCTCCAAGGGCCATTTTTGTGGTCCCCGGGTCAAAATTAATTTTTACAGATTTTTAAAAACAATTTTTTGCCTCCCCATGTTCCAAAATGCCCATTAGGAGTGTGAACATTTGTTCAATCACTGGCCAATTTAGGTCCAAGAGATGCCTTATTTAAAACTTCAAAATGGTGAAAATGCCCCTATGCTCCCAATTTACAGTGCTTTATAAATAAAGCATACATCATCATCATCTTTGCAGGATTATTGTAGGTGTGACCCTAATATCCTAATGCATCCCCCAGCCTTCCTAGGGGTAATCAGATATATAAATAATCCTGGTAGAATGTGGGTTGACTGTGTTTGTTCACATGAATTTCGAATGCATGCTGATTAAGTTTTTTGGGGGGGAGGCTGTCAAACCTCCACAATATCTGGGATAATTAATCTTGTTTTTCCCCTCAAGTATTCTTGAAAAATTCGCATTGTGGATGTGTTGAATAACCAATGTGGATAGACCCAGGATAAACTGGATTTAAACTCTGCATGTCGTAAATGTGTTTTTGACATGCATCATCAACTCTATCGATATTTGCAGTGTTGACACATAGGCAACAGAACTCACAGAGATGCGCATAGATGTGCTTCCAATACAAAGTGTGACAACTAATTGGGAATGCATGAATGAGATTATTTGCATAGTCATGTTGCAAAACAAAACATATAGATAACCCATAGTCACCCACCCTTGGTCTATCCCCTCATGTGAAGGAACGGGGCACTTTATGCCAGTGCGCGCCAGCCAAACCACAGAGAATCTTCTCACTCCTGCATTTTCACTGAGGAGTGACCTTTCTGTGCCTCAGGCCCCATTGAATGGCACAGTAGTGATATTAGGTTTTCTGCTGACTGTTGTTGACACCAATGGAATTCATGTTCGGAGAGGTTCAAGAGTAAGGACCTCAAAGGCCATGTTCTTTGAATGTCGAAGAAAAAGGGAACAAGCTCCTCCTGACAAAAGGATCTTTTGCTGCAAACCAAACCTTTAGCTAACAATACTAAATGCTGACAAAAGAGACCCTCTGGTTGTTTTACGGGTAATAAAGTATTAATTAGAGCCTTATCATAAACTACCTTCGACCTTTCAGCCAAAACAATAAACGATCCTGGTCCTTTGTTGCCTTGCATGATTGTGGCTTGTCAAATGTTGGCCAGGTGAGCAGCCTCTTTCTCCCCCTTGGGAAAGGTGAAGCCCGTAACTTGAGGATGTTCACCAACTTCAACGCTAATTAGTTTCAAATTAAATTTCCACTCTGCCAGACCAAGCACAAAGCGAGAGTTCTCAAGATACAAGAGGGTTTGGGGAGCAAGGGGAGGGAAAAAAAGATGGATGGAATGGAAGAAAGGAGAAAGACGTAAAAGGAACAGCAGGCATTTAATATGCATCCCCAAGGACTATTGTGGAGAAAGGGGGGGAAGTATCAGTTCAGTTCTTGGAGCAGTTGTCTCAATGGAGTGATGCCGAAATACATCACCCAACCTCTCCAATTTCCCTCTTTATTTCAGTGGTGAATGAGAGGGAATAGCCCTGTTGCTTTTGACTTTTTTTGGTAAAGGTTGCATAAACTGAAGAAGAAAATGTTTTCAGCCAAAACAATAGTCCCTCCAATATACTATAAAAACTCATCCCTTTCAGCATCATATTGTGACCTCCAGTGGCATATTTCCTCAGAGGTAAATATCACTGTGTTCTTTATGAGCTTGCTATTGTTATCGTATATAGTCGACTATAAGTCGACCTCATGTATCAGTCAAGGGCAGGTTTTGGAGCCAAAATTAGGATTTTAATATGACTCATGGATAAGTTGAGGTAAATTCAGGGGCATGTAACAAGGATGTAAAGGATGAGGCAAAGAAAACGATGCCAAATGACTTATAAAATTCCAGGAGGCTTAACTGCTTGTGCTCAGACTAAAGACTAGAAAGATAAGAATGTAGAGTCAGTACTTTCAGGTCAGATTATGCCCTTGGCGTTCACCAGGAGATGGTTCCTTTAATAAAAGTTAAAGTGCAGTATTTATTTGACCCGTGGATATGTCAATCTTTTTTTGTAGGTCAAATTTTTGACTAAAATTTCTAGACTTTTCATGCGTATCTACAGTATTTGCCATCAAGTCTGATTTATGGTGACCCTGTGAACAAAAGACCCCCAAGAACCCTGATCATCGACGGTCCAGCTTGGGTCTTGCAAACTCAGGGATGTGGCATCCTTGATTGAATCAACCTAACTTGTAATGTGGTCTTCTTCTAAAACTTACTGCCTTCCACTTTCCCAGACATTATTTTCTTTACCATTGAGTAAAAAATGTCCAAACTACAATAGCCTCAAATAGTCCTCTTGACTTCTCATGGGAGATTTCGGTAGTTTGCCTAGAATTCATTTATTTGTCTTTTTACCTGCCCATGGTATATGCGAACTCTTTTCCAATACGATATTTCCGATTAGTTGATTTTCTTTCTGGTCACTTTCTTTACTGTCCAGCTTTCCCAACCATATGTAGAAATCAGAATAGTATGGCATGGATGAATCTTTGGTATCCTTTCCTTGAAATCTTAAGTAGTTCCTTCCAAGTCTGATATGTTTGCCTCAGGGATACCATAAATTGGAAAAGACTTGAAGGCAAGTCACAGCAGCAACAACAAGTCCCAATTTTCCTCTGTGAAATGTTGGTGACTATGTGGCAGTAGATTTCTTTGCCTTTCTTTCCTTACCACCTGCTAGCATTGTACACCACAGTTTTACAGGTTATGACTGCCTGCTGGCAGGAAGATGATGTTTATATAAAAAGGCTGGGTAACATGCTGTCCTCCAAAACTTGCATCCCAGCTCATCACCAGTCACTGTTGTGGAAGGCTATATATTCTTCACTCCAGTTATACAGAATCAGAGGAAGTGGAGTGGCAAATCATAGAGGAAGAAAAGAGAGAGAGAGCAACAG
>NC_056523.1:321221299-321337364 GCF_019175285.1 Sceloporus undulatus
ATTATTATTATTATTATTATTATTATTATTATTATTATTATCTTTCGTCACTGTTCAGCTTTTACAACCATACATAGAAATTGAAAATACTATGGTATGAATAATTCTCACTTTGGCATTTCATGATGACAATAATATTTAGAATCCTGCAAATCTGTTTACAAGATTATTATTTTTTAAATGAAGGCACCACAGGTTTCTGTCTTCCATAGTTGACTTGCAAATGGAAGAGCATTATTTATAATATCTAAGGTAGGGTATTTATAAAAGTGCAAACAAAACAAAACAAAACGGAACAGCATTTATAATATCTAAGGAATGGTACTTATAAAAGTGTTAGATTATATGGATCTCTGTTACAGATTGCAGTGTGAAGGTCATAGAATCATAGAATCATAGAGTTGGAAAAGACTGCAAGGGCCATCCAGTCCAACCCCCTGCCATGCAGGAACCTTCATTCAAAGCATCCCCGACAGATGTCCATCCAGCCTCTGTTTAAAGACTTCCAAGGCGGGAGATTTCACTACACTCCGAAGGAGTGTGTTCCAATGTCGGACAGCCCTTACTGTCAGGAAGTTCCTCCTAATGTTGAATGAATGAATGAATGAATGAGTCTTTATTTATATACCGTCGTTCCTTCGATCACGGCGGTTTACAGAATAATAAAAATACAAGTTACATCAGCAAAAGTCCCCCATATTAAAACAGTACAATACATCAATTAAAATCCATCATTCAATCATAATAATTAAAACCAATTAAAAAACAATAAAACAAATCCAATCAATACAATGCACACAATACACAGGAGAAGAATAACAATTAGGACATGTGGGGGAAAGCTTGGCGGAAGAGGTAAGTCTTGAGATTTTTCTTAAAAGACTCGAGGGAGGGGGCCGAGCGGAGCTCCTCAGGGAGAGAGTTCCAAGTCCGCGGGGCCGAAGCAGAAAAAGCCCTATGCGCAGACACAGTATATCTCACCTTAGGAACTCTCAAAAGTTGTCTCCCACCTGACCTGAGAGTGCGGGGCGGATTATATGGGGAGAGGCGGTCCTCCAAGTACTCTGGGCCCAAGCCATTTAGGGCTTTATAGGTAACAACCAACATCTTGTATTGCGCCCGGAAGCGAATTGGAGCATGTTGAGGTGGAATCTCTTTTCCTGGAGCTTGCATTCATTGCTCCAGGTCCTAGTCTTTGGAGCAGCAGAAAACAAGCTTGCTCCCTCCTCAATATGACATCCTTTCAAATATTTAAACATTATTAATCATATCACCTCTTAACCTTTTCTTCTCCAGGCTAAACATCCCCAGCTCTCCTAGTCATTCCTCATAGGGCATGGTTTCCAGACCCTTCACCGTTTTAGTTGCCTTCCTTTGGACACACTCCAGTTTCTCAACATCCTTTTTGAATTGTGTTGCCCAGAACTGGACACAATATTCCAGGTGGGGCCTGACCAGAGCAGAATAGAGTGGGACTATTACTTCCCTTGATATAGACACTACACTTCTATTGATGCAGCCTAAAAATTGCATTGGCCTTGTTAGTTGCCAGGTTGCACTGTTGACTCATGTTCAGTTTGTGGTCTACTTGGACTCTGAGATCCCTTTCACACATAGTTTCATTCAGCCAGGTGTCCCCCATCCTATATCTGTGCATTTTATTTTTCCGCCCTAAGTGCAGTACCTTACATTTCTCCATGTTGAATTTCATTTTGTTAGCTTTGGCCCAGCTTTCTAGTCTATTCAGGTCGTTTTGAATGTTGATCCTGTCCTCTGGAGTATTAGCTATTCCTCCTAATTTGGTGTCATCTGCAAATTTGATAAGTATGCTCCCAATTCTGTCATCCAGGTCATTGATAAAGATGTTGAATAACACTGGGCCCAGGACAGAGCCCTGTGGGACCCCACTGGTCACTTCTCCCAGGATGAAAAGGAACCATTGTTGAGCACCCTTTGGGTTCGGCTGGTCAACCAGTTACAAATCCATGTAACAGTTACCTTGTCTAGCCCACATTTCACTAGCTTGTAATAATATATAGCATTTTCTTTTATAAGAATGACAGCATGGAAACATGCAGGCTTTTGATACCGCCATCTTCAACTTGTATTTGAACCAGAGTCTGGGGAACAATTGTATGATTTCTTGATTCTGAGAAATTTTAATTCATTTTTTCTCTCTGTGTCTCTGTGTATGTGCCTTGACTTGAAGTCACTTGTTGACTTATGTCCAAGACAACAACGAGAACCCCATGAATTTCATACAGTTTTCTTTGGCAGTGAATATTCAGAGGTGGTTTTGCTAGGTTTTTTTTTTACAGGTTTTTTCCTCCCGATTAATATTCTTTGGTTTCTTCTCTCCCTAACCCTTGATTTTTAGGGGGTTTGTGGAATGACTGCTTTGCAAAGCATTGATCAGAACATCAAATCCAAAGAATCACATCATACTTATGAATTTCCACAGGCTACCATCAAAACAAATGCCTGGGGATAAGAGGGATAAGAAACACATGTTCTAATATGTGTGTCCACACATTCTGGACAAAAGTGATCTTTCTGTTTAACTAGTGAAAGGCATTGAGAAAAATGGGATTCATAGTCAATGGATCTGTTCTTATCTCTTTCTGAGGTTGAAAGTCATGAAAAAGTTATTTTCTTAGACTCCAATCCAGCTTCCCCTAGCCAATAGGCCACAACATTTAATTTTTTTTCTAATGCTTTGTAGTAATTATGCACTATGTATATTCCTTTGTTGTGAAATGTTTGTGTGCTGTAGTATCAATATACATATAAAAATACAGAGAGAGGAAGTAGGGAGGAGCATCACTGGTTTAAGGAAACAACTAGGTTTAGTGTACACATTTACCAAATAATCTCAAATCCCCCTTCATTTTATGGTTATGTTTGTCTCTATGCTTTTGGAAGTCACACTTGGTTTTCAATTGTTAATATGTTCTCTGGTTTATTTTTCTTGATGGTATTGTAGCTTGTATAATAACACCACTGCAAAGTGTTCTGCTAGACACAAAACCCCCTGAGTTACTTCATATTTATGGGTTTCCAAACACGAGCTTTAAAAGATATTCTCAGGGATAAGTCGGATAAAAAAGAGACACCCACTAATGTGTGTGTACGCACACAATGGGCAAAGCTGTGCTCCTAAGAGTTTAAATAGTGGAAGGCGGTGAGGGAAACACATTTTCATGGCTTATGGTCTGTCTCTTGGGGAAGCTTCAGTTTTTCTACCAATTCTGAAATCTCCCTGGTTATGGATATAAAAGAAACTCAGTAGAGAATCAACTCGAAGGCCAATTTTTTGTGTGTAAATACATCAAGCATGCTGGAGTGAGTAAGAGGCTGAGGGCATGTCTGTAGTAATTGGTGTCACTTTCCATATCATGGATCTGCAAATCAGCTGCCTTGTCTGCAACATAATGCATATTTAACCTGCAGTGTTCTCACTGACATAACCAGGTAAACAGCAAAAGGTCAGTACACACTGATGTCGTAGGGTTGTATATAAAATTGTTGCTTGATTTATTGTGTGATTATGAGGTCAGTAAGTTGGTGGTGGTGGTTGGCATCTGACGTACTCTGCACAGTCCTCTAGAACAACCAAAATCTCCATGGTATGGTTTGTTGTTGTGTGCCATCAAGTCATTTCCAGCTTATAGCAATCCTAAGGCAAACCTATCATGGGGTTTTATTGGCAAGATTTGTTCAGAGGAGGTTTGCCATTGCTTTCTCCCGAGGCTGAGAGCATGTGACTTGCCTAAGGTCATCCAGTGGGTTTCATGGCCAAGCCAGGATCCAAACCCTGGTTTCCAGAGTTGGAGTCCAACACTCAAACCACTACACCCTGCTAGCTCTCCAACTTTCCTGATTTGTCAGGGACAGTTCCAGTTGATCATCTGCCTTCTTAATTTTTCAGCTACTTTTAAAATGTCCCAGCTCTCTCTTCTCTTCCTTCATCTTTAGCTTAGTTCAAGTGCTAAGAACTGGCTAGCACCATCAATATTTTTAGAAACAAAACATATGGACATCAGCCACATGTGTTTCCCTTTCATACTAAATATTTACTTTGTTTCTTGATGACTTTAAAAAACATTAAATATTAAAAATGCAAAAAAGCACTTTGTTCTAAGTTAACTCAGCAGGAGAAAGAGGAAAGGAGGGGGAAGAATCTTGCCCTTCCCGGTAAATTCAGGCAAAAGCAAGCTGCTGCAGCTTCTCCTGGCTTGCTTTATTCTTCTTGTACAACTTTTGCCATTTTGACCATACACTGATGTTACTCAACCATGTATGCCCCTCTTTTTCTACTGTGAAATGTTGGAGGGTATGGGGTCATCTTGACTAGAGTGAGCATAGTGCACATCTGGGCCCCATTTTTGTGGCTTCTGAAGCCCTCCAGAATCCCAAATTATTTAGAAGACATTTCAGCATTATTTGGGGGCACTTCCCCCTAAATCCCCAAACACAGGAAAGCATGTA
Source organism: Sceloporus undulatus (assembly GCF_019175285.1). Lineage (NCBI taxonomy): Eukaryota > Metazoa > Chordata > Lepidosauria > Squamata > Phrynosomatidae > Sceloporus > Sceloporus undulatus. The sequence goes on from NC_056523.1 coordinate 321,225,788, forward strand.
AAAATAACCCATCCTGAGAAGCATCTCAGAATCTTTCTACTCTTCCTAAACACCTCTGTTTTCCTCTGTAGTCCTTCTCAAAATGGTGAGAAGAAGTAATGACATGTTAATTCCTGCCACTGTTTTGAGAAAGACTAAAGAAAAAATGGAGATATTTGGCTTGGTGTATGTGTAGTGTGTGGTCCGTGGGGCAGGCCTGATCTCCAAGCAGTTGCCTGGCCCTGATCTGGACCAATCTCATGTCAATACAGAAAATCCACAGCTAAACCATCCCTGAAAGATAGCTACCCAAACTCTGTTTAGAAACTTTCATCGGAAAAGTATCCATCATCTTCCAAGATAGTGTGTGTCACTATTCAACCACTCTCATCATCAGGAGTTTCTGCTTAATTTTTAGTGGTTGTGCTGGCTGGGGGAATTTGGGTGTTGTAGTCCAAAAAGATAAAATCCAATGTGGTGTAGCGGTTTGAGTGCTGGACTAGGACTCTGGAGACCTGGGTTTGACTCATGGCTTGGCCATGAAGCCCACTGGGTGTCCTTGGGCAAGTCACACTCTCTAAATTTCAGGGAAAGGCAATGGCAAACTCCCTCTGAAAAAACTTGCCAAGAAAACCCTATGATAGGGTCGCCATAAGTCAGAAATGCCTTGAAGGCACTCAACACAGTCTAAAAAGAGAACTTTCTCAATTTCCACACTGTAATTCAGCTTCAATAAACAAAACAAAATTTTTAAAAAGGCGGCTAGGAGTTAGCATTTCTTTATACAAACTCAAAACATGATCCCCCCCCCCACTGTGGAAAAAACTAACACCTTCTGAGGAAGCTCTGAGTCAGTTTCTCCAGCCTGCTCAAGGGATATGCTAAAAAAATAAATAAATGTCGTTTTGTTTCCTTTCTGATGCAAAGTGACAACAGCCGATCAGCTTGGACTACAGAGGAAAGGCTCATCCCCCTCAGCAGGGCCAGGAGACTGACGGAGGTGGAAAGCAATTATACAGAGTTGAAATGGTGCCAAGTTAACCGGGAGAGATGCCTCTGCTCTTCGACAAGAGCTGCACATGGAATAATTATTACATGGGGCACGATCTCACATTTGATACTCTGTTCCCTCCCCTTCTTGCACACCCTTTCCTAGCTGTGTCAGCAAGGCTCCTGTTGTGCCAATGTACAGCCAGGTAGCCAAAACAGAAAACATTTTCCTGGGGAGTTATGCTTCATCACTTTGTCATCTGGAAATCCAGACCAAAGGTCTTGGCAGCTGCTGTCCAAACTACCAAGTACTTGCCAGCTCCTAACAAGGCCTAGTTCTTCTTGCTGGCGCATCAAAGATTCGTTGACAGAAGAATGGGTATCCCTCTGACATCCACCATGAAAACGGGGAACAACTTGACCAAGCAATATCAGAATGTGATCAAAATGGCAAAAGCTATTAATGAGGAAGGACAACAAACCAGGACAGGCTGCAGCTGTTTGCTTTTGCCAAAGCTTTATCATTATTAAACAAACCCAGCAGGCAAACGAAAAGACACATGTTTTTTTCCCTTCACATGACTCTCATTCTCTCCCACAAAAAGAGGAGAGAGGCATTGTAAAAGCATCATTTTTGCCAAACGGATTATTTCAGCTTGGGAAATGGGACACTTTTACAACCTCTTTACAATGGAAGAGAATGAAGCCAAGGGGAAGGAGGAAAAAAGCCAGGTTTGTTTAATAATGGCATAGGCTCTCAGTTTCCAAGAAGGGCAAGATTCTGCCCTCTCCTCTCAACTCCCCTCTGAGTTAAGATAGGTTTTCATTTGAACTCAGTTTCAGTTGAAGTAAGCTAAGGATGAAGCAGGAAAGTGGGAGTAGGAGAGAGAAACTAGGATATTTAAAAATAGCTGAAAAAGTGGGACAGTCCCTGCAAGACAGGACAGAAATGGGTTTGGGGAATGGAGAAAACAACAACCGGGTGGATTAAGACTGGGGAGATTACCCGCACTGCGTTCTGAGAACGTACTCAGAACGTGATGAGACACATTAAGATACCGTACGTCTGTGTTCCAATGGGTTCTCAGAACGTTCTAAACGTGTTCTACATGTGTTCCAGGAGGGGACGGATTGAATGGTTCCCAGTGAGCTTAAACATGATGAGAACACTTAAAAGAGGTCTGTGCGGTATTCTTATCCGTTTAAATCCGTTCTCATTTTCCGTCTCCTGATTGGCTGAAAGAATGAAGGCAGGGAGGCAGGCAGGGAGCCACTGCAGTGAGGGAAGGGGTGTGTTGTGGGTGTGTGTGTGTGTGTGTGGGTGTGTGAGGGGGAAAGAAGGGGAGGGAAGGGAGGAAAGTTGGGACAAGGAGAGAAGAGGAAAAGCGAAAGAGAGAGGGAAACGGGGCCAGGGCAGAGAGCAAGAGGGAAGGGTCTGGCTGTTTGCGGGGGGGGGGGGGGCGGTCCTTTCGGTGTATGTCCAGCGGGGCTCTGTGCTGGCAGCCTGCAGGAGGCAGGGATGCAGGACCCTTCTCCTCTTCCCTCCAGGAAGGAACCCACAAAAGCTCCTCTGTTTGGAGCACCACACAAAGCAAGCAAACAACTCCCAGAATTCCATAGCAAAGAGCCAGACAAGATTAAAGCAGGGAGGGAAGCTCACAGGCCCCACCTGGATATTGTGTCAGTTCTGGGCACCACAATTCACAAAAGGGCATTGAAAACTGGAGCGGTCCAAAGAAGGGCGACTAAAAATGGTGAAAGGTCTGGAAACCATGCCCTACGAGGAAGCGACTTAGGGAGCTGGGGTGTTTAGCCTGGAGAAGAGAGATTAAGAGGTGATATGATTAATGTTTAAATATTTGAAGGGATGTCATATTGAGGAGGGAGCAAGCTTGTTTTCTGCTGCTCCAGCAGACTAGGACCCGAGCAATGGATGCAAGCTAAGGAAAAGAGAATTCCAGCTCAACATTAGGAGGAACTTCCTGACAGTAAGGGCGTTTCGACAGTGGACAACAACTCCCCCGGAGTGTAGTGGAGTCTCCTTCCTTGGAGGTCTTCAAACAGAGGCTGGTGGCCACTGTCGGGGATGCTTTGATTGTGATTTCCTGCATAGCAGGGGGTTGGACTGGAGGCCTGTGGTCTCTTCCAACTCTATGATTCATGATTCTATGAAGGCACACATTCATGCGCATCCCGACACACACGTCGTAGGCACAAGCAGCGATGACCACAGACAAAAACAAGCTGCCAAAAACAGGAATTGGGATGACAGAGAGGACTCTTCTTTTTCTAAACTGGTTTAAAGAGCTGCTATGGCTGCCCCGGCTCTGCCCTTGGCCCAGTCCCCTCCGCTGGCAACTTGTTCTTTGGCTGAAGAGACGCATGGGCTCCTCCCTTTTCTCGTTGTTTGCCCTATCTCTCCCCCCGTCGCGCGGTCTAGCCCAATCACTCGCCCACCTGGCTCGTACTCTGCGTCCCGCACCCCGACCACGGCCACCGACCACGGCGAGCGAATGGACGACATGGCATTGTCTCTGGGCCTTGGTGGATATGTTCTGGGAACGGTTTCTCAAGAAAAAGGAAGGCTGTGGCGTAAAATCGTTTCATCACTTCTGATCACGTTCTAGTTTGCTAAGCGGTAATATCCGTTCCAGGAACGTTCTCATCACGTTACGACACGGAACGTTCTCAGAATGCAGTGGGGTAATCTCCTGGCAATCCCTCTTGAGAGAAGAAAGGCTGGATATAAACCAATAGATAGAGAGATAGAGATAGACAGACAGACAGACAACCTCTGGTGGTCCATGGGCCAATTGTTCACCCCTCAGGCCAAACCAGACCTGGAATTGCCAACATTAATAAAGTAAGGTCTTGTGTGAAGGAAAAGGCTTTCATGGCTGGCATCCATAGTTTTTTGTGGGTTATTCAAGCTATGAGTCTGTGTTCTGGAATTCATTCCTGATGTTTCACATGCATCTGTGGCTAGCATCTTCAGATATGCAAGCGAAACGTTAAGGAATATATTCTTCCAGAACATTGCCACATAGCCAAAAAACCCACAAAAAGCTAAAGTTAGGTCTTCTATTGATTTCTTTTGCTTTGTTTTTTTGTTTTTTTGAGGTGTGTGTGTGTGGGGAGGGGGAGTAGCTTTCTCCTGTATTCTGGTGTCACACTTTGACATAAAATTGCCACTTCTGGAAGCATCTAGACACTGGAAAATCAAAGCCTGAATATTATTGTTAGTTCCCAGTACAGATGATGAGATGATGTTTCCCCAGTTTCGGACTCAAAGCAGCTTATTACAACAGATAGTTGTCAAAATTCACAGTAGTTAAAAATTCACAGTACACCAAAGTTAGAAAGCAATTAAACTATCAGAAATTTATAAACAGTTAAAACCACAAACCATTTAAACAGCAATAACAAGAAGGAGGAAAAAAAGTCCAGCATGTTATCCAAGGCCTGTTTCCCACTCTCTCTCTCTCTCTCTCTCTCTCTCTCTATATATATATATACTGTATATATATAAAGGCCTGCTAGTAAAAAATCTTCATTTGCCTGTGGAAGATAGTAAGGATGGTGCTAGTTTAACCTCTGGGATGAGAATTATAAAACACTCAGCGGGCTTTCCCTTCCTAATTCTGTTGTAATTAGTGGTGTCTAACAAGGAGGATGGCCTTTGTTTAGTTTTACAAAGCATTCCCTCTCCCCCCCCCCCCCTCCTGCAGGTCAGTGGAGTAATTCAAATTGTCTTGACTGAGACGAACATAATTAAAATGGGGAAAATCAAGATATTTAAGTGATCCTACTGGAGCTGTATATGCTTATGCACTATGTGAGGTGCACATGAAACACACATGTGTACATATATGTTTATGATTTGAAGCTATAATGGATCTTTTAGTGGTGACTGGAGGGTGCCATAAAACACTAGTCTTTCCCTTCCACAGTGTCTAACAAGAAAGGATGGCCTGTGTTTATCTTTAGCACTGAATTCCTCACTCATACTCTCCCCTCCTGCAGCTGAGTGGAGTAATTCAAACTGCCTTGACTGAGACTCAGACAATTAAAACAAATCACTGAGTTATTGTTACTTTTATTACTTAAGCAAAAAAAGTCCTGAACATTGAATTTATCACTGAAGTGCCACCCCCCCCCTTACTTCTTTTGCAAATGAAGTATCTGCAAATTCTCATGCCTAGTTGGAGCAGGTGCCCAAGTTCAGAGCTGGTAAATACTTGAACAGCATCAAGAAAACCCAATATCCCGTATGTTTAATGAACAGCAACAAAAGCAGGCCTTTCCAACTTAGTTACCCTCCCCAGATATAGAGATATTTGCCCCCTCATCTGCCTATTCTTCCTCGCCTATTTTTATGTCTTTTTTTTATTGAATGTTTTTAATGTTTTTAATGCTATATCATCGTTTAATTCTGTTTTAATGTTGGGTATGGGGGCAGGTAAGTTTAGGGTTTGGTTTTTTTTCCTTCCTAATCTTACTGTAACTTGATGTGTTTTATTGTTGTAACCTGCCCGGATTCTCCGTGATTGGGTGGGCTAGAAATAAATCTATATTATTATTATATAAATTTTAGTCACAGATCTCTTTTGGTGCAATAATATATTTTTTCAGCCAGGGGGATCTGGGGAGGGAAAGTTCAGGGGCTACCGAACTTTGGGGAGAGGATCATGTGACCCTTATGCTGTGTTTTTCTGCTGCTGCTGCTGTTGTTGTTGTTGTTGTTGTTGTTAACTGCTCTCAAGTTGATTTCGACCCATGGCAACCCTGTGGATGGGACATCTCCAAGACCCCCTGTCCTCCACTACTCTGCTTAGTTCCTATACATTCAAATCCATGACCTCCTTGACAGAGTCCATCCATCTAGAATGCAGCCTTCCTCTTTTTCTACTTCCCTTCACCTTTCCTAGCATCATTGCTTTTTTCCAGTGAGCCGTGCCTTTTCATGATGTGTCCAAAGTACAACAGCTTGAGTTTTGACATCTTGGGCCCCATTCCCACTGGCTTATAATGCAGATCAGGATGCGAATCATGGGTGCATCATTTCCATTTGAGCGCGCATTCGATCTGCATTGCTCCGATATCGTTCCCAATGGAATTTGAATCTGAATCGATTTATCCTGAAAAACCCAAATTATTGGTCGATAAACCGGTTTTTTTAAAAAAACCCTGTTTAAACGGCTTCTTAGCAAGTTTTCCTGTGCCTGATTCACGGCATATGAATGGGAATGAAAGAGTGTCTGATTTGGGAACTTGGGAATGTGAGGAGCAGTGCTCAAGGGGCTGGCCCGGGGGTGTCACCCGCCTGTTCTCTTTTCAGCATTACTGGCTCCATTTTCTTCCGTTTGCATAGCCTTTCCCCCTGTGGATTGGGAAGCAGGGTAAGGCGATCACGCTACATTGAGCTCCAAACGCAGTAAACACATTACTCTCCCTGCAACCTCCTCCCTGCTCCACATTCATAGACCGATGTATGAGGAGACCCATTGAACACCATTTTAAACTATTTTTTTTTCTTTTTTGCCTCTGCCTGAGCACCTGAGCAGCTGATGGGCTTTGCAGTACATGCCTGCTTGATTGCCCCCAGACAGCCCAGGGAGCAATGGGGGAGGCAAAGGGATTTGGGGGGAATAGAGGCTCCTTCTCACTTTCCCAGAGGAACTATGGGGAGACAAAGAAGAGCCTCGGATGCAAAGGGATTGGGGGCAAGTAGAGTCTTCTCTTCTCTCTTTCCCAGAGGAACTATGGGGAGACAAAGAAGAGCCTTGGATGCAAAGGGATTGGGGGCAAAGAGAGGCTCCTCTTCTCTCTTTCCCAGAGGGAGTCTGGGGAGACACAGAGGAGCCTGGGATGCAAAGGGATTTGGGGCGAATAGAGGCTCCCCTTTCCCTTTCCCAGAGGAGAAAAGTGCCTAAGCGACTGATTGATTGTGATGTCAAGCACTTAAGTGCTTGATTGACAGCTGATTTAAAAAAAGAGGTTCTGGAAAGGCAATGGGAACAGGGAGCAAAATAACCTGCTTCAAATTACCACAGGGAAAATACCAGTGGGAACGAAAACAGGGTAAAAACCCCCGGGTCTGTTTGCACCCATTTTTAATGGGAACAATGGGTCAGATTCGAGTCAGAATCTGAGTCAGAATCGCAGCGAAATAAGCCGTTCTTTGCCCAGTGGGAATGGGGCCTTGGCTTCCAGGGAGATTTCTGGCTTGATCTGCTCTAGGACCCATTTATTTGTCATTTTGGCCGTCCATGGCTTCCTCAGCACTCTTTTCCAGCACTACAGCTCAAATGAATTGATTTTCTTCCTATCTTCTTTCTTAACTGTCCAGCTCTCACATCCATACATAAAGGGAATAAAATCGCTTGTGTGATTCTAACTTTTGTGCTCACTTGTCTATCTTTGCAATTTAGGATCATTTCTAGTTCTTTCATAGCTTTCCTCCCCATTCTTAATCTTCTTCTGATTTCCTGGCTGAAGTCCCCATTTCTACCAATGTATGATCCTAAGTATGAGAACTCTTTTACTATTTTTATTTCTTCATTGTTTAGGCTGAATTTGTGTCGGTTCTCATTATTTTTGGTTTTTTTTATGTTCAACAGTAAGCCTGCTTTTGCATTTTCTTCCTTAATCTTTCTTTGTAGTTGTTCCAGGTCTTTGAGGTTTTCTGCTAGTGTTATGGTGTCATTTGCATATCTTAGACTGTTGATATTCCTTCTTCCTATTTTCACTCCTCCTCCTCCTCCTGTATCCAGGCCTGCCTTTCTTACAATATGTTCTGCATATAAGTTGAACAGGTAGGGCGATAAGATGCAGCCTTGTCTGACCCCTTTTCCAACTGGGAACTGTTTTGTTTTTCTGTTTTCCCACCTCTCTTATAAAAGTGCACAAGTACTCTTGCTTTCAGCTGTGAGATGTTGAAGGATATGCTTCCCATCTCTGTATTCTTAAGAATTTTAGCCTTAGGCTTTCAGCTATCTCTAACCACTGCTCATAGCTCACCTCTGGGGGGTACATGCACTATGGAAATATATGCAATTAATACTGCAGCAACCATAATTGCTAATTATTAAATCAATGCAACCTTTGCCCCTTCCCTCCCTTTTTGTGGCCTAATTCTGTAAGGTAAAGCATTCTTAAATAACAGGGAAGATGGGGAAAGGGAGAGGGAAGGCCTAATGAGAAAAAAAAGTATGAACTAATAATAGAAGAAAATGGTAATGGTGAAGAGGGAGACAAATATATAGGTCAGGAGTAGGGATTGTGCGGCTTCCCAGATACCGTTGGACTGCAACTCCCAGTAGCCTTAGCTATCATGGGCTTTGATGAAGAATGTTGAAAGGTGCAATTCAATAACATCTGGAGTGCTACATGATTCCCACATCTGATGCAGGTGAAAGAAAAGCAAGGTTAAAAAGCATACTGGTGGTTCAAAACTGACTAGGAGAAATAGACCAGAAATGGGAAGGTTTTGACTACTGGAACTTAGAAATTCTGGAACAGGCTCATAAGGACAAGGGTATCCAAATCACAAGTCCCAAACCATTTTCTCCACTCGTCAGGATGGGGTGGGGATTCCTTTGTTAGAAAAATTCATTGTTAGACTTGGTATTTTTTATTTGAATTGCACACTCTGTGCACCTGTTGTTGATGCTTAAGGTATCATGCTTTTGGGGGGGATGTTTTTAATTGAATTTATAATGACATAAAAAAAGGATCAAACCACAAGAATTCCAACCAATGATACAATTACATCAATCTATAGATCTCCTAACTGCATTATTTGTAATATAATGTATATTATCCTATCTTATTTTTTTTTTAAAAAATCATTCATTTTAACATTCATATCCTAACAAATAATTGACTTCCTAATTTCATCTGAGCTGTTTATGTTTCTTTTTTTAAACTGTCTTTGTTCTTTGGATCTACTTCTAGTTACTGACTCTATACATATGAAGAAAAATAAAGAAAAGAGGTCTACAATCATTTCCTTTGTCTTATTCTTCCCTATGTCGTTGAATACTGTATCATGGTTTAGGATATCACCAGGGACTGGACCTGGTAACAGTACAGGTTGCATCTCTATGATATCACAACATTGATCTCAGGTTTGGCCCTAAAATCTCACGATAAGTCAGAACCAGTTTTGGAGATGATTCAGAGAAAGTGTTTGTTAATGCTAAACTCCGACTCTGAGATTATTTCCCATGCACTTTGTGAAGAATTCATAGTGTGTAGTGTGATATTGACCTAGGTCTGAAGAAGTAGACCTAATCTACGAAAGCTTATGCTAAACCTTTTTTGCACAGTGAGTTTCAAAGGTGGCACAAGATCCCTTTACGTATTAATCTGTTTTGTTATGTTCAACTCTATTAATAAAGTATTGTTTTAGAATTTATACATTGGCTGAAATTACACCTGCAAAATAATTCAGCTTCAGTGAGTGGTATCCTGCCCCGATTTGACCTCGTTAATACCACACTCATTTTCGTTTTAATTGAAATGCAAATTGGCCTTGAAAGCCACACATTTTCCCCATCCAAAATTACATTGGTACAAAAGGGTGTTTGTACAATTGTCCATGTGTTCAATGAATCAGATTATTTTAGGTCACACAACAGCAGTGGTTGCATTCTTTCTTTCTTCCCAGTATGCATATCCATATCAACCAATAGTCTTTCTTGTTTTTCTGTCATTCTTGAGAGCCAGGGTAGCGTAGTGGTTTGAGTGCTGGACTACAACTCTGCAGATCAGGGTTCAGTTCCCAGTTTGTCCATGAAACCCACTGAGTGACCTTGGGCAACCACAGGCTGTCAGCCTCATGAGAAGGCAATGACAAACTTCCTCTGAACAAATCTTGCCAAGAAAAGTTCCATGATAGAGTCACCGTAGGGTCACCATAAGTTGGAAACGACTTGAATGCACACAACAACAACAACATTCTTATCACACATTTGCACTCCCACTGGATGGGTCCCTTATCAAATCCTCTCACCCTTGGAGAATTATATGCCTCCTCATTCATTTTGGCCATGACATTTGAAGTTCCTCATATGATCTTCTCTCAAGATTAATAGGATTAAAAAAAAAACCCTACAGATGGGAACAACTAGTTTGTAAACCTATCATGACCAGTCCAACAAAAATTACAGCTTGATCTTCCCCATGTTTTTTTTGAATCTATTCCCTTCTTGGTCCAAAGGCATTTATTCTCTAATAAGGCTGAAATGGTCTGCCTTCTTACCAGAGAGTAAATCCCACTGAACTCAATTGGATTTACTTCTGGGTAGGAATGTATAAAAATGCACTATTTATGAATGGTAGGGCAGAAACATTGTTGAGGGCATTTTAGGGTTCTTCAGCTGAGGGAGGGGATTGATCCCTGAGTTTTCACAACTTAAACCTATTGGGAGGGAGGTGGGCAAAGTTCATGACAGGAAAGGTTCCAAAGGGTCCCAAGCTTGGCATATTTGTCCAGCAAGCTGGTGTCAACATTTTTTGTTGCTGTTGTGCAGCCACTTCACCAGCGGCAGCTTCAGGAAGCCCATGAAGGGCAGAAGGAAAAAGGAAGAGAAAGAAAATGGAGGGGTGGTGTGGAGGGACAAGAAAAAAGAGAAACTATGACATTGGCTAAGGCGGAATGGGTGAAATGATGAGGAGATCGGAAGGTGGGAGGCCTAACCTCATTTGAATGCCTTCATATATGAATGTCTGAAAGCATGCAGGGCTACCGAAATGGAGGCAGTCTGTTGGACAGTCGAAGGCCATTATCAGATGAGTCTGGAACTGGGGCTCTTCTGCACTGGGCGGTTCGAATTCACGTTATTTCGCACAATACCATCATACCAGCATTCGAATGGCCCAATCCGAACTCACGTGAATGCGCGAGATGCCGAACTGAATGCGTACTGGCTCCTCTTTTTGGATGCGGTTGGCCTGTGCGCTGATAAGGGGATTGGCAAATCCTGGGTGGGGCTCTGTCGATCCTCAGTGCGAATGGGTCTGGTGTGACTACCCAGTCCTGTGGACATTCCCTCGCAAGACCCCCAAATTTCCAATGAACTTCCGGTGGGTCCTTTCCCTTGCCGGTTCCAGGGAGCGGGTGGGGGGGGGCGGTTCCAGCGGCCTCCTCCTCCTCCTCCCGGCTGTGGGAGCCAGCATGAAGCTGCATCCCAGCAGGGAAGGGCGCGGGGGCCGCTGGAATCGTTGGTTCCAGCAGCTCTCTCTCCTCCCTCCCCGGCTTGGGGAGCCAGCATAAGGCTACCTCTCAAGCCGGAGAGGAGGCGGAGGAGGGCCGTTGGAACGGCGGCGATCGCCGCTGATTCTAGGCGGCCCCGCCGCCTGTTCCCTGCTGGGATGCGCCTATGCTGGCTCCCAAGCCGGGAGGAGGAGGAGGAAAAACGCATCCCCATTTACTTAGATGGCCCATCCAGCCTCTTTGACAGCCGCTGGAAACTGCTCCTCCCACCCCCCCCGCAATCATATTCACACTACTCACACACACACACGTAGAAACCGGGCATGCTAATTTGTTGCAAGGGAAGGTTCATGATAACGTTAAAACCACGGCAGGCGGAATGTCGAGAGGAAACAGAGGGAATGTAGCATGAGGGCACGTTGTATCGCGGATTGTTAATGTGGCATGAGCTGGCTCTCCAGTCTGTTTTTACCGGGGCTGTCATGACGTGACCCCCCTTTCACCCCGGGAAGCGTTAAGGTCGCAACCAATGCAGGGCACCACTGAGCATGTGCGAGGGGCCGATAGTAATCGGCCAATCCTCAGTTGAGCACCGGTGTGACTAAACATTCTGCACTGAATGCACTTCGCGCGAATGCGTATTGGCCCATTTGAATCCTGCCAATTCGGAGGGGCTCCCAGGTATTATGGTATTGGCGGACAATAACGGTGAATTCGAACCGCCCCGTGCTGAAGACCCCCAGTTCCAGACTCATCTGATCAGGGCCCAACAACCGAACTTAGGCAAAAAAATGGTTGATAACACATATGATGGGCATGTTGCAAAATAAACCCCTTTGGGAACTCCCGCCATGGACTTGCTCACCTCACACCCACCAGGCTCAAATTCTATATATGTGTTCTGGAGTGTATTGTGAGTGTGAAGGGGATGGCATCTTCAACTTTTTTCCTTCTTGTCCTCACCGTACATGAACTGCAGAGCTTGGGATTTATGATGGCTGACTGGTGTTTGGGGCGTGTGCAGTGACTGGAGGGGGAAAGAGGGCTAAAAGGAGACCAGATAGTGCCCTAACCTTCATCTCCTTTCCCCATTTCATGATTTCTCCCTAGTCAAGCAACTGTTTCTTTTTTTTTTACCCCACAACCCCACATCCCTACCACTCGTCCTTGCCCTCCTTCCTCAACTGACAACCCAGTTGTTGTTATTTAAAAAACAAAACCTAAGAGTAGGAGAAAAGTCATGGGGCCTCGACACCCAAAGAGACACAAATCCCATCTGATTTTGGAAGCTACGCAGGGTCAGGGCTGGCTAGTAGTTGGATGTGAGGACCACCAAGGGATATTAGGTCTGTGGCTATATTTCAGAAGAAGAACCTGGCAAAAACCATTTTCTTGGCTTATGAAAATTCATGGTCACCATGAACTGATAGGTGCTTGAAAGCACATCACATTTCCAGAGGATAAAATGTTCTTGTTGCAGCACAAAGAACACACTGTGGCAATTGTCTCAGCTTGTCCTGCTCCATTTGATTTATACAAAAATGGACACACAGATGAAAAGCTTCTCCTATTACTCTTGGCGGGGAGGACAGTCCATTTTCCTTCCTACAGAGACATTAAAGAAACCTGCCAGGTTATCAACAATGAAGGCACAGGATTGGAGCCAGAGAAAGCTCTGAAACGGTGGCTCAGATGGCAAAAGGCACCTCTTGTCATACAGCAAGGATTAGGGCTAGTGTATGTATTAGCTCCTCTTGTTGGTACTGTTTTGATGTTACTTTCTTCACACCTTTGCTAGAGAAAGGAAGCTATAATGGAACGGGTGTGGGGGAGAATTACCATGCCTTGTAACATGCCTGGTAGGGCTAATTTAATGAGTTCTAATGAGGGCTACCTTCCGGCGTTTGGAAATTTCAACTAGTTTAAAGAGCTGCAGCCAGATTACTAACGAGTGTGGCTGCAGGAGCAACAACTCCCTTGTTGCAACAGCTCCACTGGCTGCTGTCCATTTCAGGCACATTCAATGGCTTGTTATGATCTTTAAGCTCTACATGGCTAAGGTCCAGGTATTTGAAGGACTGTGTTTTCCATTATTACTAGCCCATTCTCTGATTGCTGGGGAGGCCTTCTTTCGTCTTACCATCCCTCAAGGTACATCTCTGGGAACACAGGAGAGGACCTTTTCAGTGGCTGCCCCCATGTGATAGCCATAGAGGAGAAATGGTTTGAGGGTTGGACTAGGACTCAGGAAGACAGGCTTCAAATTCCTTGCTCTGCCAAGGAATCTCATACTCTCTCAGCCATAGAGGAAACAAAAGGCAAATTTCCTCTGAAGACATCTTGCCAAGAAAACTGAACAGAGGGTTGCCATAAGTCAAAGTGTTGACTGAAGTCACATGACAATGACAGGAATGTATACATCTAGAGAACTCTGCTTGCACAATTATGGACTGAACATGGCCGTTGCTCAATGGTCAAAAAGTTTAACCACATATGTAAGGGATTTATGGATGTGTGACTCCAACAGGACTTTGTTCTGAGGGTGCTCTACACTGTAGAATAAATAAGCAGTTTGACGCAACTTTAACTACCATGGCTACATCCTCTTGATTTGTCTGTTTTAAAGGCCTTTAACCTGTTGGTGCAGACAAATCTATCCAGATGCAGCCAAAACCCATATCGTAGCAGGTTCAAAAACAAAACACCCAGCTATTGATCATTGGCAATGCAGTGACCTTTCACACTCAGAAGAAGACTCACAGATGTGTGTTGATTCATCCAAAGTTGGAGGCTTATCTTCAGTTGCATGTGTTACAATATATTACTCCTCTCCACCAAACTTTCAATAACTACTCTGATGTCTGCTCCAAAAAACTCTCCAAACTAACACCCACTAATCCACATATGACTGGTCTCTGGTCCACTTATCATAGAAGGTTGTGTGAGTCATTGCTCTGTGCCACATAGCCTGATGCAACCTTGCAGCAACTTTGCCTCATGCATGTGCTCCTGATTCAGGGTTTGTGGTTGTCCATGGAATTATGTCACTGTCAATCAAAAATTTTTCCTAGTTTTAAAGGCACAATTCTCCAACTAGCCTTTTCTGCCAAAGAGTTCTGGGCCTCACAAAAACTACAAATCCCAGCATTCTGCGGATGGAGCCACTAAAGTGATGTCATTATTTCTACAGTGTAACACACCCTTGATGAGTCTACTGTGGGATTCTGGCCTTATACTACCTTCACTTCTTCATCTCTACACACAATTTGTGCAAGTAATGCATCTCCTTTGGCAGCTAGAAGGCCAAAATCATCTGGTGAACGATTACAGTGGTACCTCGTAACGAATACCCAGGTTTACGAATTTTCGTGGACGAAAAATCCCATAGGGATTATGTTTCGGGTTACGGAATGTTTTTTCTTGGGTTACGAAAAACTTTTGTGCTTTTTTCGGCTTTTTTCGCACGGAATCGCGGCTTTTCCCCATTAGCGCCTATTGGCAATTCGGCTGTACGAAGGCTTTTCGGGTTACGAAAGCGGCCGCGGAACGAATTACATTTCGTAACCCGAGCACCATGTATAGCAAGATAGGATGCATGCCTTATACTGAATCAGACAGTTGGTCAACCTGGTTTATGACTTCTACATGGGCATTGGGGGTGTGCGACAACTTGTGACCTCTAGTTTGTTTTTGTTCTGCCAGTAGCCTGTATCTTTCATTTATTGGCTATTCTGTCTGGGTGCTTGGATTGCTTTGTAGGTTCCAAACAACTGAGGCCTCAGACATCTGGTTCGACACTGTCCCTTAGAACAGTTCTCTGAGTTTTCACGACCTGGAGATGATCAGGACTGAACGCTTGGAGCTTATAAATGCAAAACAGTTCCCTTTCCAATGAGCCACCAACTTTGCTTGTGGAAATTCTTGCTTCTTTATGGGGACCTGTTTGCCCGAAGGAAAAAGACAGTTGTTTTTACACATGTTTTACACCGGTGCTGCTGAATTACTCCTTAACCAGTGAATGTTTGCCCATGGGAACAAACATGTTTGCAGAGACTTGAATGTTGCTAGGGAAACTTGTCTAACGGTCCTTGGGACAGTCCGGCCGATGGGTCTAGGACAACTAACAGTTAATCCCAGGTCCGCCAAATTATGGCAATACGATGTTCCAAGATGTTTGCATGTCAAATTCCAAACACTGTTAGTTTTAGCCCACTTGGATGTAACACCTTTCCTTTCATATTAATGACTAACGGACATGCCAGCGCCTTGCAACAATTTCGACATCGGTGACTTTGCCTGCCAAAAATTTTGTAGAGCAGGAACAGAAAAAGAAAACAGCCACCATCATTTAAAGCGTTCTTTTTGCTGTTGTGACTTCTGTGTTCTCGTTCTGCCAGTCCCTGGTGAATGGATGAGCTTGAAATCACTAAGAAATGAAAGGAGCGGGATGGGATGTGGTGAGAAAAAACGACCAATATCGGGCAGTGATTGTGCTGCCAGGGTCGGAAATATTTTTCATGGCTTACAAAAATATTAAAATGGAACCAAGGAGTGGGAGGGGAAGAACCCCCTGATTTACTGTGTTCTCTTGTTGTAACCGCAGGATGTCGCTAACGGGACGATAGTTGCTGGACTGTAATGATGTGCCCTGTGCCGTATGGAAATGCCCCCCACTTAGCCATGCCTCAGGTGGCCTCTCCAGTACGCAGAGAGAGACGTGGCTGTCCCCTTGGGAAGAAGGCGCCAGTCTTGATGCCTTTGCCTCAGGGATGGAAGAAGATAATGGATGGGGGGACATAGGGCTTCTGGTGCTTTTGTCTCAAACGAGGGGCCTGAATGATGGGGGCATGTTGTGGAATATTATCAGTCATCCCTTGATCCAAGATGGGTAATACCATCAAAGTCCTTACCTCTTTGCTCCCTTCATTGCTGAGGGCTGCACCATTATAGCGGTTATGTCGTTCATCTTCTTAAGCACTTTTTGTGGAGGAAAAGTCTACAGCAGTGCCAACAAAGGCATGCAATATGGGCACCAGGTTGTTCTGCTTGATTTGCTGCTGTCGGCCTGGTGTAGTGAGGTACTCACCCAGGTGGAGAGAGCTGAGGGGAGCTAAGGGCAGCCAGGTTGTTTGAGGTTGAGGGGAAGGAGGAAGTTAGCCCAGAGGTGGAGCCAGGGGAGGAAGAGCTGGAAGGAATATAAAAGGAGAAGGGCTGAGGCGTGCGGGGAGGAAGGATGGATGTGGAAGAGCTGGTCGGGCAAGGGAAAGAGCAGGGCTTAAGTAGTCTAGAGAGGGAAGGAGTTGAGGTGCCTCTTCCAAGAAGGGCCCACCGGCAAGGGCAGAGGCCCTGAGAGGAGGGGAGGCGGTGGAACCCTCGAGAGGAGAGAGCCTGGACTTTTGCTGACTCTGGGGAGTGGACTACCAGAGATCTTCAAGTCTTGGAGGTTGATTGGTGGAGTCTGAAAGGGAAGCTTTGGGAGATGAGCCCTGCCCTGGTGGAAAGTTGAAAAGGCTGACTTAAAGACTGGACTTTATGTTTTGGGTTATCATTTACTGGACACCAAGCTATTTTCTTATTAAAGGTACCATTGTACCACGCTTGACCAAGTTTGTTGTGTAATGTGGGGAAGACCATAAGGGGAGGAGTCTACTTCCTTGCAAGATGGAGCCTGCAATGCCAGCCCCGCCCACACCTGGCATTACAATAACTCTAATGGACACTGTAGATTTAGCACTGGGTTTGTAGGCTGTCCTGATGCCCTAGGGCTAGACTTTGGATTTCTTGACTCTTGTCTCATGTCCCAGAAGACATGCAAAACTCACACCAGAGCATGAAAATTTTGATTTTTTAAAAGAACTATAAGTCCCAGTGTTTTGGCTTGGGCAATTCTGTGATATGTGATCAAAACAGTAGCCTTTCCATGCTCTGAAAGCTATCAGCTCTATGAGCTGAATCCTACTGTTAGTACCAACTGCAGTATACCCATTGAATCAATGGAATTCACCGTTCAACAGTTGATTCAGTGGATCTACTCTGCTTGGAAATAACCTCTGAAATTTAGGAGGCATCTACACTGTAGAAGTAATGCACTTCGACACCAGTTTAGTGTTATAACTCCATCCTATGGAAAAATGGGATTTGTAGCTTTACAAGATCTTTAATCTTCTCTACTAAAGAATGTTCATGTGTCACAAAACTACAAACCCCAGGAGACTGTAGCCATGGCCGTTAAAGTGGTGTCAGATGGCATTATTTCTACAGTATAAGATGCACCCTGAGGTTGATGATTCTGCCATTGGTTCATTGTGAAACATTGGCGCCATTCACACTTTGATATAAAGTGGCCTGGAAACCACTTTAAAGGTGGTGGTGGTGGTGGTGGTGTTGATGGTGGGGGGGGGGTCATTCACACTTGCACCAATTGTTCTTGATGCGCTTTGTGGAGGAGTCAGCACAAAACCTACTTAAACCAGTGTTTTTGAATCCAAGGCATTTACTGCTTCTTTCCAAAAGCTCCTGTTTTTTTTTTTGAGGGAGACACCAAGGAGAACATGCTGCCAATTCCATTCAGAGCATCCTGCCACCACTTCTCTCTTAGAATCATAGAATCACAGAGTTGGAAGAGATCACAAGGGCCATCCAGTCCAACCCCATTCTGCCATGCAGGAACTCTCAGTCAAAGCATCCCTAACAGATGGCCATCCAGCCTCTGCTTAAAGACCTCCAAGGAAGGAGATTCCACTACACTCTGAGGGAGTGTGTTCCACTGTCGAACAGCCCTTACTGTCAGGAAGTTCCTCCTAATGTTGAGGTTGAATCTCTTTTCCTGGAGCTTGCATCCATTGCTCCAGGTCCTATTCTCTGGAGCAGCAGAAAACAAGCTTGCTCCCTCCTCAATATGACATCCCTTCAAATATTTAAACATTGCTATCATATCACCTCTTAACCTCCTCTTCTCCAGGCTAAACATCCCCAGCTCCCTTAGCTGTTCTTCATAGGGCATGGTTTCCAGACCCTTCACCATTTTAATCGCCTTCCTTTGCACACGCTCCAGTTTTTCAATATCCTTTTTGAATTGTGGTGCCCAGAACTGGGCACAATATTCCAGGTGGGGCCTGACCAGAGCAGAATAGAGTGGCACTATTACTTCCCTTGATCTAGACAATATTCTTCTATAGATGCAGCCTAAAATTGCATTGGCCTTTTTAGCTGCCGCATCACACTGTTCACTCATGTTCAACTTGTGGTCAACTTGGACTACTAGATCCCTTTCACATATAGTCTAGTGTAGCCTGATGTCCACATCATATATCTCTGTGTTTCATTTTTTTTGCCCTAAGTGCATTACCTTACATTTCTCTGTGTTGAATTTCATTTTGGTCCAGTATACATTAGGAGAAGGGGGCAAGCACACAGCCGTGACAATGATCCACTGCAAAAAGGAGCTCCAAAATGGAGCTCCTTCCCACAACACTGCCAAGGTGCCATTTGAACCCTGGGGCGTCACGGTGACGTGTCTCGTGCGCTGCACTGTTTGGATGCATTGCATAAGACACGTTATTGGCACGTGCACTGTCTAAATGCACACACACCAAAATGGCGGTGCCCATATGTACTAGGATTCAGGAGTGTGCGGTTGCTAGAAACCTAGTATTGGCACCACCACGCTGCTTTTGGCCCATCTGCACCAGGCCTTTGTTAGCTTTGGCCCAGCTTTCTAGTCTAGTCCTCCTTCCCTTCCTCTTCTTCCTCTTCTCCCCCCCCCACACCTGCCGCATCCTCCTTTGACCTCCTCCCTCCTCCTCCTCTTCCTCTCCCCTACTGCTGCCATGTCCCCCAACATCCTCCAATTTCCTCTTTCCTCCTTCCTCCTCTTCCTCTCCCCCCCTCCTGCCACAATTGAATATTTTGTGGCATTTTATTCCCGTTGCCGTTCCTCCCTCTGAGTGTGAATGGCAATATGGATAAAATGCCATGGAGAGATTCGATTGTGGCAAACATAGTGGGAACTTCGATTCGGAATGGCATCACCAAGGAGACCCAGATCTCCTCGGTACAAAAAGGTAACTGTGAACGAGCCCATTGGAAAGAATGTGGGATTTTGCATGAGAAGAGTCAAAAATATCTGTACCACCAATTAAAATGGATCAAATAGTTATTCCAGAGAGTATGGGAATGGTAGATTTGTAAAAGAGGGTGGGCTAGAAATTTCTATCAGAGAATCTGTCCCACCTTTCAGATGTTCCTATAACCACATTTGCTTGGTGGCCTTGTGCAAATGACAAGGATGTAAAGTGAGGCTACATCAATTTAACCTGCCTAGATCCCGGAAGGGAGAGGTAAGATGTAAATATATAAATATATTATTATTGTTGTTGTTATTAATATTTAAATCAAGGCCAGAGGAAAGAATAAATGACTGGAAAGAAGTAGTCTGGAAAGAAGTAGATAATCGAGAGTGGCTTCAGATGTTGTGGAAGTTTACCTCTTAAGAGCCCCAGTGAGCATGGACAATGGCTAAGCATTCTGGGAGATAAATCCAGCCAATATCTGGATTCTCAGGCAGCATCTACACTGCAGAATTAATGCAGTTTGACACCACTTTAACTGCCATGGCTCAGTGCTATGAAATTCTGGGACTTGCAATTTTGTGAGACACCAGCACTCTTTGGCAGAGAAGGCTAAAAATCTTGTCAAAGCATAAATCTCAGGATTCCATAGGATTGAGCTTCAGCAGTTAAAGTGGTGTCAAACTGCATTATTTCTGCAGTGTAGATGAACCCTCACACATTAAAAACAATGGCAGAGGATTAATTGCAGAGTTTGAGAATGTCATGTTTTGTATTACAGCTCCAAGAATCCTCTAGCTAGCATGAGGGATTCTGGATGCTGGAGTCCAAAAAACAATTGTCTTAAGCTCTGGTTAACAGCATTAGTCTGCTTCAGGAAAAACACTGCAGAATCTTAAAAATGAAGAGACAGAAATAGATTATTTATAACAAAGAGTTGCAATTGGTGGATCAATCAACTTAATTGGTAAATTAATCATGTCAGTCTTTAGTTGGGGAAGGCCAGTTTATTCAGGAAGAATGATGTCCAAAAATATTTAATTTTTGATCCTCTTTTGACGTTGATGTGATTGGGAATGGGGTAGGTGGGAAATAAATTTAGTGAATGATTTAGTAGATCAGTACTGATATTCATGGCGGTTGTGTTTTTCACTTGCACACTGCAGCATCAGTGCAAATAGTATGCCATTTGACCCTTACATGTGGCCTTGTGCGCATGGAAAAGCTTTGCACATGGCTCAATTTCAGTATTGGGAATGTGGAACAAAGTACTGGCTTTAAAAGGAGGAAGAGAGTAAAATATTTTGATTATATACATCTAATAGCTTAGCTGCCTGGGATCTTCATGAATAGAAGAAGTTCTGCATTTTTAATTCTTTATAGGCATCCAAATCCATCTAATACATACATGTAAGAAGAGTTAGAAAAATTACTTGAAAAACATGGCCAGGAAGAGGAGGTACTGGCTTGTATAGATATACCTCTAAGGAACATCAATAACCACCTAAGAAAATGCAAGCCTGTGACTAACATTGTCATTTTATACATATTTTTTCTTTGGTATAATTCTTAACACATTTGCACCAGTGGAGCTTCAAAAGCTTGAATCATGCATTTTGTGCATTTTCGTTGGCTGATTAAAGGTATCACTGTTTTGTGAATTTTGGATGTTATTTCACTTTTCAATATGGCCAACTTCTTAAGGCTTCCAGTTGATTATGTTCAGAAGCACAAATTTATTTCATACATTGTGAGTATATTCTGTTGAGATATTAAATATACTCACAGTGTAATAAATAGATTTGTGCTTCTAGCATAATCAGCTGGGAGCCTGAAGAGGTTGGCCACATAGCAAAGTACAATAACACCTAAAATCAAAATATAGAAAACAAAATGGTGGTCAACAGATTGGAAATGATCAATATAATGTACATCCCCATCTACAAAAAAGGAGACACAGAAGATTACAGCAAATATAGGATGATAGCATTAATCTCCCATGCAAGCAAAATTATACTCAAAATTCTGCAACATAGACTCCAAGCATACATGGAGAGAGAAATACCAGAGGTATACGCTGGGTTCAGGAAAGGAAGAGGCACTAGAGATCACACTGCAGACATACCATGGCTAACAGAACACGGACTGTACTAGCAGAAAACGTCACAGACCTGAAACAACTACTAAGGAAGATCAAGGAAGAAATATCAAAGACAGAGCTGATGCTGAACATAAAGAAAACAAAAATAATGACCATGGAGGACCTACACAAATTCAACCTAGACAATGAGAAAATCAAAACAGTAAAAGAGTTCACATACTTTGGATCAAACATTGATCAGAAAGGGGACTATGGTCAAGAGATCAGAAGAAGACTAGGATTGGGACGGGTAGCCATGAAAGAACTAGACATGATCCTAAAGTGTTAAGATATTCACCTTCATAATTGGGCAAGCTATTGTTTCCTACATCACCATATACAGAAGTGAGAGATGGACAGTGGGGAAAAATGGATAGGAAGAAAATAAATTAATTTCAGATGTGGTTCTGGAGAGGATTGCTGAGGATACTGTGGTCAGCCAAAAAGACAAATAAGTGGGTCCTAGAACAGATCAAGCTTGAAATCTCATTGGAAGCCAAGATGATTAAGTTGAGGCTGTCATACTTTGGCCACATCATGAGAAGGCAAAACACATTAAAAAAGAAAATAATGCTAGGAAAGGTGTAGGGAAACAGAAAGAAAGGAAGAACACACTATTAAATAGACTCTATTAAAGAAGTCACAGGTATGAATTTACGGGACCTAAGCAGAACAGTGGATGATAGGGAATCTTGGAGATGTGTCATGAGATAGCCATGAGCCTTGATTGATTCAAA
The DNA here is from genome assembly GCF_019175285.1 of Sceloporus undulatus. Lineage (NCBI taxonomy): Eukaryota > Metazoa > Chordata > Lepidosauria > Squamata > Phrynosomatidae > Sceloporus > Sceloporus undulatus. The sequence goes on from NC_056523.1 coordinate 321,247,922, forward strand.
GGCAGTTAACAACAAAAATAACTCAGCCTGGATCCAGTCTGGCAGCTGTACCACGTGATGCTTTCAGAGTGGAATATTGTCTTCTGATAGGTCATCAATTAGAGGACTGTTTACTGCAAAATCAGGCATGTGGCCACCTTCACAGTGAAGCAGATGGCAACTTGAAAGTAGAATCCAAAAAAAAAGACAGGGAGGGGAGGAAACTGGAATGCTCTGGTGTCCCTCCCTTATAAGTACTTAACAGATCACTGTGGGACACCATGTGCTTTGGAAAATGTTTGTTAATTTAATGAAGAAAGCTGGCAAATGAGTGGTGTCTTGATTTCCTGCATGCATTTTATGTATCTCAAGTAATTAATTCCTTTGTGAGTGTTGGAGAATGGCCTGGGGTGGCTGAAAACAGAAAGCCACTGCCTTGACTGCCTGTTGACCCATAAAATGGCCATTGAGTCCCTCTGCCATTACCTGTCAACCTCCACAGGAAAGGCACTAAAGAGTCCATGCTGTTGAGTTAATGATAGTCAGTGAGCGTGCTCCCTTTGCTGCATGGCTGGCTGGGGGATTCAGGGAAATGTAGTCCAAAATATTTTTCTCAAACTCCAGTGAAAAGATTTCTATAGCTTTTCAGCATATCAAGGGCCTAGGATTTATAATTTTGTGAGACAGCAGCATAAGACATTGTTTCTATTGTCGAACATTGTTGAGCCATAGCAGTTAAAGTGACGTCAAACTGCATTATTTCTAGTGTAGATGCACCCCTACAGAGGTGAAAGATTTATACGAACTGAAGAGAAACCAGAGTATATCACACCCCTACAGAGGCCTCTTTCTCTGGACATTTTCTCAAAGAGGCTAGACTACCACTTGCTGGGGATAGTGTAGCTGGATTTCCTGCATTCAGCAAGAGGTTGTACTTGATGATCTATTGGGTTTCTTCCAATTGAAGATTCTATGATTCTAAGAATAGGATGAGAAGGTCTCAGGATGCTGGCTGATTTCTTAAGAAGTGCTATGATTCCATATCTCTCCATGCAGGAACACAAATCTGAGAGAAAATTTGTATTATGCTTATTACCTTGCTATTATCTTTGAGAACCCAGGAGTAGGCTTACTTGTTCTTATTATCCAGAAGTTCCTTCTAACATTCAATCAAAATCTACCCTCCTGTAACTTACAACATCAGCCTTCATCCTGCCTTCTGGGTAAAGGGCTATCCTCTCTGTGACAGCCCTTTAGATATTTAGAGTGCAGTCATGTCACCCCTCAGTTTTCTCCTAATCAGACTGAACACTCAGTTTCCTAAACCTTTCCTCATATCTTTTATTCCCCAGGCCTCTTATCATCCTTGTTGCCCTTCTCTGAATCCTCTCCAGTCTGTCAGTCTTAAAATGAGGCACCTGGAACTGAGTGCAGTACTTCAGATGAGGCCTGACAACTGCAGAATATAGTGAGACGATTATTTCCTTTGTCTTGGAAATTATGGTTCTATTGCAAGCTAAAATATTATTTGCCTTCTTTGCTGTATCATCACACTGCCGGGTCATGTTCAAGTTATGATCAACTATAATCCCATGGTTCTTTTCACATGCATCCTCAGCCACTAAGTGTTTATTTTATTTTTATGGCTTTCAATGTAGAATTTTTCATTTGTCTCTATGGAATTTCATTCTGTTAGTTTCATCCCAAGTTTCTTGTTTATCCAGATCCTTTTGAATTCTGTTCCTACACCCCAGTTCTATTCTTATCTCCCAGTTTTGTGCAAATTTGAGAAGGATTTGCTCCACCCCTCCATTGATAAAGCTATTAATAATATTTTTAAGTCATTCATAAAAATATTGAAGAGAGATGGTCGCAATTTGCTGTGCAGCCATATTGGCTTTTTCAGATGTTTTTCATTTTTCTTTTACCATGGGATTGTTTGTGACTGTTGTTTTTGCAACTTCAGGATCTTCCACTATTGTTGGGTGTCTTTTTCCTTTAACATGAGATGCCATCCAGTATTTCTCTGAACTTGTTGAAACCAGCTTTCCAGAAATCCAAGGTCTGTGTTTGACTATACTCTTTTTTTGTTTTGTTTTGTTTTTTTGCCCTTTCCCCCAATTGTGAATTCTAGCATTACATGGTCACTCTCCACTAAAGTACCAACTGCTTTGATTCTGGTGATTGATTCCTCCCTACTGGTTAGGATCCAGTCCAGGATTGTCGATCCCCTCATTCTTTTCTCTACCTTTTGAAACAGGAAATTATTTGCAAGGCACCTGAGGAATTTGTTGGACAGCCTATGCTTAGTAGGTATCGGGATAACTGAAGTCCCCAAGAATTCACTACTAATTTTTGCATCTTGGAGAGTTATGAGATTTGTTTCTCAAAAGCATCATCCACCACCACTTCTTGGTTTGTTGGACTCTAGAGCCAGTGTGCTACAGTGGTTTGAGCATTGGACTATGGTTCTGGAGAGCAGGGTTCGATTTCTTTCTCGGCCAAGAAAACCTGCTGGGTGACATTGGGCAAGTCACACTCTGTCAGCCTCAGAGAAGGGCAATGGCAAATCCCTTCTGAAGAAACTTGCCAAGAAAACCCTGTGATAGGTTCACCTTAGAGTCACCATGAGTTGGAAATGAGTTGAAGGCAAAACAATGCAACAAATAGACTCTTACCAAACTTTTGCTTTAGTATCTCTCTCAAATCCTCTCAACTGTTCCACTCCGATCACTCTTATAGACTTCTGTACAAGTGAATTTGTCTTTAACATTATATGTTAGTTCCCTCTCCTCATCTGCCACATATGTTCTTCTCATTCATGGCAATTTGGGGGGGGGGGGTCTTTACAGGTAGAATGAACAGAAATGCCCAATATATGTATGAAATCCATTCCTGTTTCTGGGTATTTTCCTCCACCTAGAAACATTCATTTTATTGGATGCTCTATGAAAACAAGATTCCTCACTGAAGTTAATGAAGATGCCAGAGAGCTCCGCAAAGAACCAAGAGGTTTGAGGAAATTAACAAAACTTTACTTAACAGAAGTCTCAAAAACTGAAGCAAAACAATATGAATGGCATAGTACAAAATCCTGATAGCAGCATGCATACATTGCCATGAGGGCAGCATAGAGAGCAGGATTCAATGAATGCTCCCAAGACCCAGTAGATCCACCAGGCAATTATACCTTTCTAATTAATTAATGCAATCACCTGGTCTACTTAGCTCATTACCATGGTCTACACCTGTCTGCTCACTAGATTCTCATCCAGTCACAACTTAGTACCTGGACATGCCTGCTTTGCTCTCAGAGAGAGAGAAGATCCATTTGCATTCCTGGTGATTCATGCTGAGGAAGCCCAGTGCCAAATAGCAACTACAGATGATCTATTCCAAAGAAGACAATTCCATACCAGGATGTTTCAATTTACTTTTCCTAGACAAGTTGCAAAGAAATTTCCCCTTTTCTCTCAGTGTGGGAGTAATAAGCAGATGCTTCCAATGGCTTACATGTGTCGTAATCTATCATATCTCGTGAAGTATGTACATTTGAGAGTATCAGTATTAAGATTTACTTCCATCCATGGCCCCAAGAGATATATCCCAGGGCTTAGTTAAAGATCATTGCCTCTATTCATCATCTCGTCACTGATGATTCCAGCATCTCTTTAATCTCTAGATGCTTTTGTCGGGAGCAAGTACTCTTGTTAGCCAGAGGATATAACCTGGGAGAGAGAACTCTACTTGTGAGTTCAGTCCACTTCTGATGGAATGATTTATATTCAGGTGTATGTACCAGACACCTGTTCCACTAGTCATTCTTGCTGCTCTGTTCTGTACCTACTTTTGGTAGACATCATTGTAAGAACATACAAGTTGCATGTCTGAATTAGATCAAAGTGCATCTTATCCAGCATCCTGTTCCTGGTAGTGGCTAGTCCTACACCTCTGTGTACTCAGTATGGCCAAGGGTCAGGGATGATGGGAGCTGTAGTTCAACACAGAACTTGGGACACTTGATGTTTGGGGACCACAACTCACAGAAATCCCCAGGCATGTGTCCTGGGGATTTCTGGGAATTGAAGTCCCCAAACATAAAGCATCCCAAGTTCTGTGTTGAACTACAACTCCCATCATCCCTAACCCTTGGCCATACTGAGTCCCAAAAGTAACTTTTCCAGGTGCTGGTCTAACAACATCTGAGACGTTTCACACCTGTGACATAAGCCTTGTTTGCATGGGTTAAAAACCCTGTGCTCACTCTGCTGCTAGTGCTGTCTGTTTCCATAACACGCATCATCTGTTTCCATAACACAATGCATTTGAGGAAGTAGACTGAAGTCTAGGAAAGCGCACGCTGCCAACTTCTTTATTTCAGTTAGTCTCAAAGGTGCTACAAGATCTCTCTACATACTGATTCCACAGACTAATATGGCTATATCTTTGAATTCCACAACACACAGTGACTTATGGTGAAAAACTAAACCCACTCATGAGCAAGTCACACTCTCTTAGCCTCAGCGTAATGGCAATGGAAAAAATCCTCTGCAGAAAGAGGACCCCACGATAGAGTTGCCTTATGGTCACCATAAGTCAGAAACAACTTGAAGGCACACAACCATCACCACAGGTTTCCCTGGTTAACACAACTTTGTCCTGGAATTAGCAAAGTTGTGGAAAGCCCCGGTGCTTCTTTGAAACCTCACGTTCATGTTGAGGTTTTGTGATGTACGATGGATTGGGCCCAATTTGGGCTGGCCAGCTGTTTGCATGCCAAGCACCATACCATTTGCTTTCACCATGCTGAGCAGCATGGGGAAAGGAGATAGCCTGTCCCTGGAGCTGCTGCGTTCCTTATCTGCAGGATCTCTGTGGACGGTCCTCCTGGCATGCCACTGCTTCTCCACATGGGACCATCCATGTGACCAATGAAGAGATTGGGCAGAGGAACACTGATTACATGGTGGAGTTCTCTGGAGACCCACGCCATGGGATCTGGGGTCCCTCTACCTTCTCCTCATATTGGTTCTGGGAGTTATAGACCAAGACCTGAATCATCATCATCATCATCATCATCATCATCATCATCATCATCATCATCATCATCATCATCTTGTCTTATACCCTGCCTTCCCCCCAAAAAAATAAAGCAGAAGGAGACTCATTAGTACCAATTAGTCTCTGGCAGTGGTTCCCAAACTTTGGTCTTCTAGAGGTTTTGGACTTCTGCTCCCAGCATTCCTTTTTTATACAGTGGTACCCCAGGTTACGAATTTAATTCGTTCCGCGGCGCCGTTCGTAACCCGAAAGATTTCGCAACCCGAAAAAAGGCTTTCCGCTAGCGCTGGAAAGCCGCGGCTTTTAAATTTTGTGCCAAAAAGCGCCGAAACACACCGAAAAAAATTTCGTAACCCGAAAAATCTTTCGTTACCCGGAACAGTTTTTTCCAAGCTAACTTTTTCGTACCCCGGAAATTTCGTAATGCGATCAATTCGTATCCCGGGGTACCACTGTACATATATTTTATTTTTTAGTTTCAAATACCATTATAAAAGACATTCATGAAAGAAAAAAAAATCACATATACATTTACAACACATCACATAACACAATGAAAATATACCATGTGCAACCTGACCAACCATACATTAATGAAATCACATCTCTAAACATCATTTGACTTCCTGAGTCCAGTCCAGGTTAGTTCCTAATATCTTATATCTATCTCTTCTGATTTTAAACCCTGTATCCTATATCCATCAAATAATTCATACAATCCTTTTTCACCTTAATTAATTAAAGTGAAATTATATCTCTTATACATTTCATATACCCTTCTAGTTTTTATTTCAAAACAAAAACCATATTATAATTCTATAGTCATTTTCTCTTACTTGTTTTACTTCAAAAACATTATCAAAGGCTCTCAATCTTTTTTCTTTTTCTTTTTCTTTTTTGCTTTTCCCATGATTTCCACCTTAATAGTGATGGAAGCTTATCTGCAACAGCTCCCAACTTTCCTGACCACTTGCCAAGCTGCGTAGGGTTTATGGGTGTTGAAGTCCAAAACACCTGGAGGACCAAAATTTGGGAACCACTAGACTCTATGGGACTGAAATAAGTGCCACCAGAATACATGGGATTGAAATAAGAGTAGACTCACATCCAGCAACACATTCAACAAATCTATACTTGTTGACACTAACCAACAGGATTTGAGTCAACCAAAGTAAACTTTTCCAGATGCTCTTTGTGTTTCTTGAGATTGGCATCCCAGGGAATCAAAGTTTCTCATAAATCCAACTGTGAATGAATCATAGCCTTTATATCCAGTTACCATATCAAGGTATGTGCCGTGGAGACAATGTATTTGATTTATACCCTGCTCTTCCTCATGGGAGCTCTGGGTGGCAAACAACCTGCAATTATAAATTAATTATGATATTATTATTTTTTACATTATGTATTATAATATAAAAATTAATTTATAATTATATAAAAGTGTAATGTATAAAATATATAATTATTCATTATAATTATAAATGATTATACATTATGTTATTATACTTTATTTATCTCACATTTTCCTCAACACCAGGATGCAAAGTAGTGTGCAAAATATTAAAACTGATGCACAAAGACATCAGTAAAAATATATAGAAGTTATTTAAAAATGCAATTAAACCACCTATAGAATCTCAACTGTTTAGAAATCCATTAAAAGGCAGATGATAAAAATCAACAAGACAGCACCCCATTAAAGGCTCATTACAATCAATACGTAAAATAATCAATTACAAATGTCTGCTAAAGCACAATTAAAGCAATCCAAATATGCGGCTGGTGGGTCTGATGTCAGTGAGGCAGAGAACCTGTTCCAGCCTTTCGTCTAAACTCCGGTAGACCTATTCAGTGTGCTAAACTGCTATTCCCAAAATAGATTAAACACATTGAACTAAAATTTGAACTAAATCCCAGAATTCATTTGCTACCCCAATGAGGCATGAGCTGCCATTGCAAGAAGTAATAGATCAACCAAACTCTTGCTTATACTTCTAAAGCCTGTACGCAGAGATGTGTTTTTAGCAGGTGTTTGAAAGACAAAGAATGCATCCATGCTGGTAGAAATAATGCAGTTTGATACCACTTTAACTGTCCTGGATCCATCCAAAAGAATCCTGGGGCTTGTAGTTTTGTGAGGCCCCAGCACTCTTTGGCAAAGAAGGCTAAAGACCTTGTGAAACTACAAATCCCAGCATTCCATAAGATGGACCTAAAGCACTTAAAGTTGCATGATTTTTACAGTGTAGATGAAAAGTGTGGGGAACAACTGGATCCCTGACAGAAGGCTGCTGACTGGGGCAGTTTATAGGAAGCCTATTATGGCATTGCTGAAGCAACTTCACTGGCTGCTGATCCATTTCCTGGCAGAAATCAAAGTACTGACTATGACCTTTAAAACCCTACCTGGCTTGGGTCCAGACTATTAGAAAAAAAGGTATTTTCCTGTTTGAGCCTGCCCATGCTCTAAGATCTGTAAAGGAAGGCTTTTTCTTGGTCCCACCACAATCCCAGGGATGTCTAGTGAGGACATGAGAGAGAAACCAGTGAGATATCATTGGTCAATGAGACATGTTCAAAGTAGTGTCACTTTTTCTAACTGTGCTATTATTATTATTATTATTATTATTATTATTATGCTTTATTTATATAGCACTATTGATTTACACAGCACTGTACATACAAACAATAAAATAGATAAAATAAACCTGCCCATGACGTACAATCTAATAAATAATAGCATAATACATATACATAATATATAACAATACAGGAAAGGGTACAATAAAGTAAAGCAGGCAACAAATTAAAAATGTCAAATAATAAATAATAGTCTTGCAATGCCTGGGAACGCTTCTCTGAACAGGATAGTCTTCAGCTCAGTTTTGAAACTGGTTAAAGAAGTGATGACCCGTGTTTGTGGGGAAGGAGGTTCCAGGAGTGAGGGTCAGCGAGTGAGAAGGGACGAATCCGGGATGGAGCAGAGAAAATCCTAGGCTGAGACAGCAGACCTTGACTACTAGAACAGAGGGCATGAGTGGGAAGGTGAGAAGAAAGAAGGTTAGATAAATAAGGAGGGGCTAGCCCATGCAGGGCTTTAAAAGTCTACAGCAGAAGCTTATACTGAATATGGAAAGGGAAGGGGAGCCAGTGAAGGGATGATAATAGAGAAGAAACATGGTCAAAGTGGCGATTGGATGTAATAATGCGTGCAGCTGAATGCTGGACTGAACTTAAAGGACGGAGGTGAAAGAGAGGAAGCCCTGCCAGAAGGAGGTTAAAATAATCTAGTTGTGAGAGCATGGACCAGAGTCTTGGCAGTAGAGGCCGAAAGAAATAGATGGATTTTAGCAATTTTTTAGAGAAAGAATCTACAGGCCTTGGCTGTGGCCTGGATCTGGGGGATACATGACAGAGAAGAATAAAAAAATGAAATTAAGACTGTGGTTGAATAGAGATGTCGTCAACAGAAACAGAAAAGGAGTATTGGAGAGAGGGCTTAGGTGAAAAGACAAGAAGCTCCGTCTTGGACATGTTGAGCTTCAAACGAGAGACAGCTGTAAGACAAGATGAAACTTGCTGTTCAAGCCCTAGAGAAAGGGCAGGGGGTGGAAAGATACAGCTGAGTGTCATCGGCGTACAGATGATAGGAAAACCCAAAAGAGCTGGTAAATTTTCTTAGGGACAATGTGTAGAGAGAAAACAAAAGGGGACCCAAAACAAAGCCCTGAGGAACTCCAACAGATAAGGGAACAGAGGACAAGGTCTGACCACTCGTGACCACTGCACAAGATCTATTTGACAAATAAGATCTAAACCAGTCAAGAACAGAGTCAAGAACCCAAAGTCAGAAAGTATGTCAACTAGAAGACCATGATCAATGGTGTCAAAGGCCACAGACAAATCAAGAAGAATGAGAACAGAGTAAAGGCCATTAGCCTTCCCCTGTAAAAGATCATCCGAGATCTACTGTATCCTGTCTAGAATCATAGAAATCTCAAGGTCAAACCACCTGCCATGCAGAAACACACAGCAAAGCACCCCCATCCAGCCTCTGTTTAAAGACTGCCAAAGAAGGAGACTCCACCACTCTCCAAGGGAGTGTGTTCTGCTGTAGAACAGCCCTTACTGTCAGGAAGTTCCTCCTAATGTTTAGATGGAATCTCTTTTCCTACAGCTTACATCCATAGTTAGAATTATAGAATCATAGAATCATAGAGTTGGAAGAGACCACAAGGGCCATCCAGTACAACCCCCTGCCATGCAGGAACTCTCAATCAAAGCATACCCGACAGATGTTCCAGGTCCTAGTCTCTGGAGCAGCAGAAAACAAGCTTGCTCCATCCTCAATATGACATCTCTTCAAATATTTAAACAGGGCTGTCATATCACCTCTTAACCGTCTCTTCTCCAGGCTAAACATTCCCAGCACTCTAAGGCACTCCTCATAGGGCTTGGTAATTTCCAGGCTTTTCACCATTTTGGTTGCCTTCCTTTGGAAAAGCCCCAACATCTCAACATCTTTTTTTGAATTGTGGTGCTCAGAAGTGGATACAGTATTCAGGTGAGGCCTGATCAAAGTAGAATAGAGTGGTACTATTACTTCCCTTGATCTAGACACTATACTTCTGTTGATGGAGTCTAGAATCACATTGGCATTTTAAGCTACTGCATCCCAGTGCTGACACATGTTCAACTTCTGTTCTACTGTAGTCACTGTCATAATGTTTTACAGGAGCAAATTCCTTACTTCCAGCAAACAAGAGTCCCCTTTGAAACATGAACTGCAACACCCAGACGACCACACTTTCCCTTATTGCCTTTCCCACCATGGCTTTGCCCAACTGTAAGTGTGCAAGCAAACTACGACCCTCCTCCCAAAGATATTTCTCTGCAGAGGAGACAGTGGTTTGCATTATGATGGGGTGGATTATGCTGCTTTCCATTAGACCAAAAACTTTTCATCTCTAACCTTTAAAGGTGACCCATGGTGAAGAGAGTGTCATATTTAGCTTTTATTGAGAGTTCAGCTTTCATGAATGTTTTATTGTGGAGGTAAATATCACATTCTCTTAACTTATTTACATCCGGCCAGCATCACAGAGGGCTTGTCAGCATTAAATATTAATTGTTCTCACTGGAGAATCTATGCTTTTGTCAAAAGTGATGCTGCCCATGTATTTCAGCCCCCCCCCCCCCCAATCCTTTTGGCCTCATGTATTCAGAAAGCAAATGATTATTATTCCATCACCCACTCATAGTAGGACTAGATGAAGATGATCAATGTATTACTCATTCAGTGTGGCTTTGAGAAGGCATTCCTTTTCTAAAATTCCTCTTGAGCTGATGCCATACTGCAGAATTAATGCAGTTTGACACTGCTTTAACTTTCTTGTCTTCATCCTGGGAAATTCTGGGATCTGTAGTTTGTTTTGGCACCAGATCTCTCTGGTAGACACGGATAAATATATTAGAAAACTACAAAGCCCGGAATTCCATGGCAGTCTAAGTGGTGTCAAAGTCCATGAATTCTGCAGTGTAGATGCAGCCCACAAGATTAGAATGAATGGAAAATTCATTCACAAGACTGGGTGGAAATATTTCCCTGTTCACAGAAAGGCATGCTTTCTGGGTTCTTTGCCCAGTTTGCAAGTGGATCCAACCAACCAATGAAGCACAAGCATTTGCTCTCTTTCAAGGCTGACATGAAAGAAATGACAAGTCTGTGTGAGGTATGTATGTGGGAACACATCACAAACAACTTTGTCATTTTATAAACAAGTCGTTTTCTATTTTCAAGGATTTTCATGCAATCATGAGCATTAAGAATTTAGATAAATTTGTGAAGTCGAAGGCTTTCATGACCAGCATCCATAGTTTTTTGTGGGTTTTTCGGGCTATGTGTTTCACCAGCATCTGTGGCTGGCATCTCTGAAGAAGCCAGCCACAGATGCTGGTGAAATGTCAGGAAGAAACTCTTCTAGAACATGGCCACATAGCCTGAAAAAACCCACAAAAAACTTCAGATAAATTTATTCCATAGCTTTTTCAGTCTAGGGTATTCTAATATATGCCTTTATTGATTAGTGTCTTAATATGTGAATGTAAATCCTAACAGGGTGAGCACAAAAAATATACAACAATATCAGTAGTAATTGTGCTTATGTTAGTCTTTATTGCTTCTAATCCCCCCCCCCCCAACAACCTTTTATAAGAACCAATGTGGTGTAGTTTGAGTGTTGGACTATGACTCTGGAGACCAGGGTTCGATTCCCTGTTCGGCCATAAAACCCACTGGGTGACCTTGAGCAATGGGGAAGGCAATAGCAAACCTCCTCTGAACAAATCTTGTTAAGAAAACCCCATTAAAGGTATGGTACCACAAGTTGGAAATGACTTGAAGGCATACCAAACCTATATATATAGGTTTGGTATGCCTTCAAGTATATATATAGCAAATACTTAATAGTTTTCTAGCTCAAGTTTTTTTTGTTTTTGTTTTCCAGTGGTTTTGAGGTGGGTTCTGGGTTTCATCCCTTCCTTGTTCTTAGCCCTGTAACCAGGCCACACATTAGTCTTCACTCCAAAATAACTCCAATACCTTGGATTTCCTTCAAGAGAAAACTAAAAGACAGGGTTGGTTTGCCACCCCACTGATATGGAAGCCACCAGCTGCAACTATGAACTACTCCATTTTCTCTCATCAGAGCCACATCTCTTACCACTTCTTTCAGTCTCAGAACTGGGTCTCTCTTCATTGCATTTTGCTTTACTCAGTGTAAAAAAAGGTATCTCTTTCCAATCTGTTACATTTTGGAAGTTGTGGGGCAGGCTATGATGTTTGCCAGCATCCCTCTGTATTATCGATCGAAAAACCTTTTGTGTTTTTCTCCCCCCTACCATTTAAAGAAAAGAATTGATCTCTCATGTTGGCCCTTGATCCCTCTGGAGATTAAGGTCAAGGTTTATGCTCTACATTTGTGACACTGAAGCAATCTCTTTAGACACAAGGGGGGAAAGCATCCTAATGGAATTTTTTAAACATCCAGTCCAATCCAATCCATTGACAGGTCTGCCCCAAGAATGGAGAATATCAGAGACAATCTGTCCTAAACATTGCTTGTCAAGACCTTCAACAGCAAGTGAAGAGAACAGGATGATCTATCTTTAAAAATGACTCTTTTTTGAATGCAAATATAGATCTTGTAGCACTTTGGAGACTAACTGAAAGAAAGAAGTTGGTAGCATGAACTTTCATAGACTTCAGCCTACTTCCTTTTGGGAGGATAATGGGCTTCCGTCTGTTCTACCATCTTGGTTACTATCCAGGACCTTTGTCATTCTCTCTGCATCATGGGAACTCTGTCTCCCTAATATGGCATCAAGTAATCATGTCTGCCAATTTGGGCTGCTGCCATACTGCAGAATGAATACAGTTTGACACCACTTTAACTGTCATAGGTTCCATCATATGGAATCCTGAGATTTGTATTTTCTCGTGGCACCACAGCCCTCTGAGAGAGAAGGCTAAATATCTCACAAAGCTACAGATCCCAGAATTACATAGCTTTGAGGCATGGCAGTTAAAGTGGTGTCAAACTGCATTAATTCTGTAGTGTAGATGCAGTCTTGGAAGGCTCAATAAGACAGGTAGCTACTGCTCTGCTTTGTTCCTGCAAAGTCATACTTGCGACCTCTCTAATAGAGTCCATCAATCTAGCATGCAGCCTTCCTCTCTTTCTATTTCCCTTTCTTTGCATTATGATTCCCGCCCGCCCATGAGTCATGCCTTCTCATGAGGTGTCCAAAGTATGACAGTTCAGTTTAGTCATCTTGACTTTTAGGGAGATATCTGCCTTGATCTCTCTAGTACCCATTTATTTGTCTTTTTGGCTGTCCACAGGATACTCAGCACTATTCTCCAGGATCACACCTCAAATGCATTGATTTTCTTCCTTCTTTCTTAATGGTCCAGCTCTCACATCCACACCTGGTAATAGGGAATACAACGGCTTGAACAATTCTAACTTTTGTGTCAGTTGTATATCTTTGCATTTTAGAATCTTCATATATGTGCTGGATATATTTTAAGCCATTTGTGAAAGAGCAGTAATTAAGCTATGATGGAAAATTATGAAAAGAAGCACCAAGTGAAAGCTTTTTATGTTGAGTCTTTCCCTTACATTTTTGGTTGTTACTGCTATTTGTAGAAAGCACCAAATAGTTAACAGTAGGGTCATAAGGCTCTAGAAATGTGTAATCTGTTTTTTCTTGAGCTTCTTGAGAGCTTGATAACTTTACAGTTTCTAAAAATTTTCCCTAGTTGAGGATACTTTCCCCCTCCCATTGGCTCTGTCTTATGGTCACCCTCGGACCTTTCCTCATCAGTTACCAATAGCTGTATATTATAACACCTTCATATTATTTCCAGAACTGAAAGGAATATGGCCTTGCATACCAATTGCTGGGGATTGCAAGAGGAAAGATAGGAACTCATGTGGTTTGGCCACTGTAGGGACAAAATGCTGGACTAGATGGGCCTTCAGTCTGACCCTGACCCTGCACTTCTTGGAAGGCCAAATCCCCATGACGAGCTCTGCCACAACTTAATGAGTATTTCCTTCCTAAGACTGATAGTAGACAGACAAAGAGGGTCTAATTATTTGAACCCTGGTCTCCAGAGTCATAGTCCAATGCTCAAACCACTACACCATGCCGATCCTCTCTCTGTATGAATTCAAGTTCCCCTTCACACATGATTGTACTTTTTGGCCATGGTCCATGTTCAGTTCATAGATCTGTTCAAGTGGACTTGTGCAACTGTAACTGTTGCATGTATGTTTGCACATTCCTGGATGGTTTACAACTACTCATCGGGCCTTTCAGTGTACCATTTGATTCAGTGAAATTGCAGAAACAGCAAACACATCCAAAGATACATGAGTAGTTGCACAATGTTGATTTTCAGCAGGAGGGTAGTTTAGCATAGCTACTACTTAATTATGTGAGCATGGATTTTACACAACGCAAGCGTGATTTACGATTTTGGTGATCGTGTTTTATAATGGACACTGTGCCAGAGACAAACAAGACTAATCTGAATTTGAATCTGCCCTAAATAAACTGAAAATAGAATTTACCAAAATCTACTATGTGTCAGAATTCCAGGCTAATGGGAACATACATACAAAGGAATCATATTTTTAAAATGTTCTAACCTTTGCAATCTCCTCTTAGGCCTCTGTTATAGCAGAAAGAGCAAAATATCAGCGGCTAATCTCTCCATTAAGGTCCAGCTACCTCTTCCCCAAATCATGCTCCTGTGCTTGTGTTTAGACAAATGTAGCAGCTTTCAGAAGCATTAAAGGCTCAGTCCAAGAAGTAAGGATGATTATCTTATCCTTGTTGATGTCTGGAACTGGGAAGGTTGCTGTCAGCTACAGTCTTTAGGTGACCTGTTATTTAATGCAACCTGCAAGTGCAGGGATTACACTATCGGGGCTGAGATTACAGTGCTTTTCAATATTATGTTATTAGCAAACCTGTGAGTGGATCTGAAAAGTGTGATAATTGTCCTAAGCCATTTCCTGGTGGGGGGCATGGTTTAGCCTAGTTTCAATACATCACTGATTCTTAAAAACAAACAAAACCAAAATAAAACCCAATCCCATTTTAACTGTCCTCTCTCTTGTCTGCTCCTTGCAAAATGTTTTACATTTCTCAGGACTGAAAATCAAATCATTCATTTTGGCCTTGTGGCCCTAAGCCAATTGCTCTCTAATTTACCAACCAGTAAATAATCCTTCTAATTAAAATAAATCTAATCCATTTTCCACAGGGTCAAGCCAGCTTTTTTTATGCATCCTTTTGAAGGAAGCTTTGAATTCACGAACTCTTTAGACCTTTATGGCAGTTTTGTACCTCTCATTTTTATAGTGTGTTTTATTGCCCATTTTTGATTATATATGCCTATTGTTCCATCCTTTGTTGGAAAGGGCATTATAAATAAACCTCCTCCTCCTCCTCCTTCTCCTATCTGCTCCAGGTTTTCATTTGAACTTTTAAAGGAGTTATCCTGGTGCAGAATCATATCCCAGGGTCCTATCTCTTGGATAGCTTTTTTAAAGCTGAAACCCAGAGCAGATTCACCATTTCACTGACTTGGAAGTTCCAGCTGCCATTGGTCTCACTAGGATGCTAGCTATCAGAAAGCGTTCAAGAAAGTAGAAGATATATTAAATGGAGTCTTCTGCAAAGAGGTCTTCATGGTCTTGCTAAAGAGTGAAAAATCCTTCAACTTGCCCATGCTCAGACTCAGCCAGTGGACTCCCTTTGCATTTGTTCTGGATTCCTAGAAGGTTTGTTCCCATCCTGTTCCGGTCTCAGAAATCCTCTCTCTTTCTGTCTCTCTTTGGAAAAGCCTTGTATTAGCTGCATATTTTGGTAAACGGTGTGACATCTGTGAACGGCTTTCTAATTGCCCCAATAAATCAGTGTGATTGGAAAATTCTTGAGATTTTTATTGGGAAGGAAATTTACAGCAATTAAAACTAATTAATTGTGAGTTTCTATATTCATCTGAGAAAGGTTTCTGATGCACTGATCTATTTCACTGCTGTCTCTAAGAATGCAACCTCAGCAGGAAGACAGGAATCCACTGATTTCGGGACAGTGTGGTGCTAATGATAAAGGGCTTTGCAAATTACAGTGTTTTTTTTAAAATGTATACAAATACTTCAATACTGGCAGTTTACATGAGGGCTGGCACACTGCATGGGATAAGATAAGATTCATAATCCCCGAAGTTCCCTCAGCCATAAATTAACTGGGTTGCCTTGGGTAAACCAGTATTCTCCATCTCAGGCACTTCTCCTGAAATGTAGTACCTGTAGTAATACTATTGATCTGCATTGTAGGGTTGTTGCAAGGATGATGACTATGAAGTCTTTTGAACATGATGAAAGTGTTAAGTTGTGTACCATCCCTCTGAGGGGAAAATGTTGCAGCCCTTGGCTGGTATGCCAGAAAAAATAATCCACCACAGAAACCGCTGTTACCAGATGTTTCCTCTTCTGAATGGGTGGCACTGTCACAATGCCAGACTTTTCTCAGCAGAACTGGGAGTTGGAAAGGAAGAATCCCTTGTTGTGGAAATCTCTTGGCTGATTGTGGCATGGGGATGACCCTGGGTTCTTCAAAATAATGCCTGGAGGCTTCTTATGTCTTTGTGTGTGTGTGTTGCTGAAGGTGGTATCCAGTACCTCCTTGTACAATACCCTTTCCCTGTCTGTGCAATGGCAACTTGAGAGAACCTAGGCACATCCCTTCTGTCAAACAGAAGTTGGCTAGTGATGGAAATGTGACACCTTCTGTCTGCTGTTATGGAGTTACCCCAAATGGAGCCAATAGAAAGGGATACTTACTAAAGCGACAGCGGGGTGGAGGCTTCTCACCCCAGTACCATTTGGTTGAAGATTGGTGGTGGATTTACTCTGTCCATTGCGTTGCGAAAATGCTTTTCTATATGACAGTTCAAAGTGCTTTTGAACTAATGCATTTACGTGTAATGCCATGGCTGTTAGGGTTTCTTTTTAAAGAGGAAAAGGAATAAACCTTCTCCAAATCAGATAATCATTTTAAAAATATCTGCCCTGTGACTTACATTGCTTTTATTCATCACACTCCACACCAGGGAGGGATGTGAGGTTGGGGAGACGGGCTGTGGAAAAATAGAAAAATATGCCAAGCCCATGCTTGCATCAAAAGCAAAAATAATGGGTTGAAAGTACTTAAAAGCTTAGGGGTAGGAAAACTTAAAACTGGATGGATTCAGCTCAAATCCTATCAGATTTTCTTGGTTCTCATAAACCTTTAATCAGCTCCCAGGAGGCATATTTGCTAAACATAAAACAAGCGATTAGAAAACACACAAACTACTGGCATTACACTAGCAAATTGGGAGCTTTTGACTTCAGACTGATTTAAGAATGGGACTTTAGGAGTTGAACTAGATTGTACAAAGAACACAGGGCCTGAAACTGAACATCACAGTTTTGGAATTAAGTTTCACTTTCCTCATAATATCTAGTTGAATTTATTGATACTTTTTTGTGTTAGTATGTAAAAATGATTTGGCAAATTACAAACACAAGCTAAGATTCTACATCATCCTTGCACAGTAGAAATCTACTGCTCACATAGTTGCAGTAGTGCAACACTCTTCTTCTGCACACTGACATTATGCAACTGGCTGCATAATCTGCAAATGTGCTACACTGGAGACACTGAGTGACATCTTCCTAGGAAGGGCAATTGCATGTATAACAGTTACTGGGAGAAATATAGGACACTGCACTTGTGCTCTAAAAATGAAATGCACAGATATCGGATGGGAAATACCTGGCTTGAGAGCATTACATGTGAAAGGGATCTAGGAGTCTTAGAAGACCAAAAGCTGAACAAGAGTCTGTAATGTGATGCAGCAGCTAAGAAAGCCAATGTAATTCTAGGCTGCATCAATATGTGTATGTATAATATCTAGATCGAGGGAAGTTAATAGTACCACACTATTCTGCTTTGATCGGCCTTCACTTCAATACTGTGTCTAATTCTGATCACCACAATTTAAGAAGAATGTGGATAAACTGGAGCGTGTCCAGAGGAGGGCAACCAAAATGGTGAAAGGTCTGGAAACCATGCCCTATGAGGAGCGACTTAGGGAGCTGGATATGTTTAGTCTGGAGAAGAGAAGGTTAAGAGGTGATAAGATAGCAATGTTTAAATATCTGAAGGGAGATCATATTGAAGATGAAGAAAGCTTGTTTTCTGCTGCTCCAGAGATTAGGACATCAGAGACGTAGCCTGGATTTTAGGAAGGGGGAGTCCAGACTAAGTGCCACCATTATAATGGGGCTTGGGCGCGGTGGCGCAGCAGCATGCACCATTCATTTTTCTAATGCAAGGGGAGGGGTCCGGACCCCAAGAAACCCCCCCCCCCCGGCTACGTCCCTGAGGATATGAAGCAGTGAATTCAGTCTACAGGGAAAGAGATTGCACCTAAACATTAGGAAGAACTTTTCATGATAAGAGCTGTTCAACAGTGGAGCACGCTGCCTTAGAGAGTGGTGGAGTCTCCTTCTTTGGAGGTCTTTAAACAGCGGTTGGATGGTCATCTGTCAGGAGTGCTTTGACTGTGTGTTCCTACATGGCAGAATGGAGTTGGACTGGATAGCCCTTGTGGTCTCTTCTAGCTCTATGATCCTATGATTCTATACACTTGAAGAATTCTGCCTACATAACTGTAAGCTGAACACAGACATTATGCCATGGCCAAAATGTACAACTGCATGGATACGGAGACTTACCATTGATCTTAAGGCTGATTGCTTTCATGTCACCGGAGTGGTGAATTCAGGGGTCAACCAAAACTGTAACTAAAAAATAGATACCAAATGAAACCAGAGACCTATTTATTAAATACGACAAATAAGATTGCAAAAAATGATAAGTGGAAATTGCAGATGGTTTTTATAAATGATTACTGCAGCCAGAATTTTATTGCCACAAAAGTGGAAATCCTCACAACTGCCAACCATTGAAGAATGGTTTTTAAAGCTTATTGAAATGATAGAGTTAAATAAGTTAACAGTGTATATAAACCACAGATCAACAGAAAACAATGAAAAGGATTGGGCTGTGATGATAGGATATTGTGAAAAGATAAAGAACAACTGAGGGTTTTTAAGACAAAATAGGAGAAAATAATATATTGAGAATATTGCTAGTATCCTTTTGATACACTTTTAAGACATGAAGAAATTGACGAATATCCAGAAATTAATGAAATAAGAGTATCAGATCCAAGGGAAACTAATTGGAAGTTAATTATGTGTGAATGCAATAGCAATGGTATTATTTTGTTGTGTTTTTTTCTTTGATGTTGTATTATATTATAGTATGTTTGTATATGGTGTGTAAGATATGTCATGTATGCTATTTTTATAAGAAAATTTGTAAAATAAAAAGGGAAAAATTGCTCATGTTCATGAAAATAAACTTTTTTGCATCCTTATATAATAATAATCCAGGGGTCAATCAAAACTTTAGAAGATTGATCAAGTTAGTTTTCCCTCCCCCTTCCCCTTCCCCTTCCTTCCTTCCTTTCTTCCTTCCTTCCTTTGTTCTTTTTTTTGAGGATATAGCTCACCAGCTTGGAGGAGTTCCTTTAAAATTCAGGCTAAAACTCAGAGTGGATTCACCACTCCTATAACATGGGAGCCACCTACTTCCATTAGAAGGGAAACTGTACTGCCTGATACCTTTCAGCAGATTGGGAAGAGGAATGTATTCCTTGTGTTATCCAAAATGCCAGGGTACTGAGAGGACACCTACACAATCAATGTTTAATAGGGGAATTTTATTACAATGAAAGCTGCCAAGAGGGCGTTGGGCAACTAAAGCATGTCTCAATCCTCCCCAGATAGATCTCAAAGCATGTGCTGGTTTGTAAGGGAAAATATAGTCCTTGAAAGAAGAAGAAAAATAAGGAGGAGGACAAAGAGGATGAGTCTGAATCATCAATGGTCCAAAACTCCTCTCAATAACACCTGGTAGACTATGAAGCCAACAATCATGCTTGTATTTGCCTCCAAAAGCAAAAAAGGGCATATTTTTCTAAACCGTCTGGACTGCCACAGAGACAGCCCTTCTCTTGGTGAAGGTAAATCTAGCTGACTGGTCAGAAGAAATTGAATTCTGAGCTGTTCAAAATGTCCTGACATCATGACGATGAATAGTTTGTGTCATCTTAACGTGCATTGAGATTTCCCCAATTTATAATTGTTGCCATTCAAAATTAAGATACAAATTCAGAACCTGAATTTAAAGTGTAAAAATATGCCAGTTTTCTCTAGATTTGTTGACATCTCTTGCATTTTTTTAAAAAAATCAATTGGTATTTAATGCCAGACCTTATGAGATGTTAGTACAAATACACTGTGTATCACCAATGAAATCCTTTCGAGTACTAATGCAATTGCATGTCTGCTCAAAAATTAAATAAAATTGCACCTTGCTAATTTAATTATGTCAGGGGCTAAATATGTTTGTGATTCAAATTTCAACGCTTGTCAAATACCAGCAGTCAAATATCGGATATTGAACTCAAATATCATAGGCTCCCCAATAAGATTTTAAATGTCCCACAAATACTGTAATATACCGAAAACATACAGTGAATATTTGATACCAAAATGATACTAATTTTGAAGGAAATTTGGAGAATAAATTAATCTGGCACATGCTAGAAGCTGGTCATGTCTTTCCTATGTGCCATGGCTCTGAAATAATTGTTTTAGGTCTCATTAAAAGAATTTTAGAAGGTTTTGTAGTTTCACTGTCTTGTACTGTAAGTTGTCTGCAAGAACTCTTCCTTGAGTATTTGGAGAAATTGTATAGGATTGCATTATCCCAGTGCCTGCCGCATTTCTCTATCATAAGATAACCTTATAATTCCTAATGCTCAATGTCTGCTGGAGGATTACCATTTGCTAATGTAATAGAATCAGTTGTGGACTGAGGCACGGAAGAAATGGGAGAAGAAACCAATATTTCAAGTAAAATAGGTCAGAAAACATATTTCGACAGAAATGTCCCCCCATTCCCCGAACTCTTGTTCTATTAAAAAGCTGTTTTCCTCCTTCCTTTTACACATATCAAATTTTTATTATACATTACTATTCGTTCATCAAAGGATATGCTTGTATTCTGGTTTCTGGAAACATCATCTGTAAAAGATGCTGTTTCTGCAAAGCTGTGTAACACTTCCTTGTGGTGTATGATGTGGGACTGCTGAATGATTACATCTTTGGGGTTGCATATGATGCAAAGATTAATTTTGTGTTAGAAAGATTTGTAGTTGTAGTTGGACATGTTCTGTGGTGAGGAATTTTACTGAGGGTCAGCATTGTGTCACCTTGAATCTTGGTTTGGGGAAAGGAAGTGGAGGATAAATAAAGTTGACAACAACAACAACAACATCGTTATCCTGCCTTCCTTCCTCCTCCCCCCCCCCCCTGCATCTGCACTGCATAAATAACGCAGTAGTTTGTAGTTTGTTTTGACACCAGAAATCTGTGACAGAGAAGACTAAACATCTCACAAAATTTAAAAAAATCCTAAGATTCCATAAGATTGAGCCAAACTGCATTATTTCTATAGAGCAGATTGGGGCTTAATCTTTTGTGTTCCTTTTTATTGTAATTGTACTTTTAAAAGCCAATAAAAGTAATTTTTTAAAAAGGCAACAAAGCCCACAATGCATTTCTGTTACAAAGAGTAAGGACTAGAATTCACTTGGAGAGTTACATCTTTGGATTTATATGAGCAGGAACTGGAACTGAGCCATTGCATAATGTCCATATTCAGCGAGGGGCCGCCCTTACATACCTACAGAGGGGAGCCAATGAAGTGACCAATGTGGAACAGGATCAATATGCAATGTGACCGATGTACAATGTGACCGATGCACAACAGGATTGATGCACCACAGATCCAATGCACATTGGGATACTCTTTTTTTTCTTTTTTTTCAAATAACTTTATTTCTTAACAAAAAAGACAAAACAATAACAAATACAAACAAAAACAATCTAAAATACACATCCTTAAAAACCAACTTCAAAAATTAAAGGTCATATGGGATGTAAAAGGGCAACATTACATAAAAACAGGGATGGACTCAGAACACAGAGATACCTTCTTTGCACCAGTTCAATCATCAAAAAGGAATCATATTACAAAGGGAAACGAACTTCTGCTCCAATGTTGTTGAGATAAGATATAAGTGGAGACCATCGTTCTTCAAAAGGCAGAGCAAGATTCCACCCCCGCAACCTTCTAGATTGATCAATGAGCTTTTCCATAAACCAAAAATTCCAAAATCGAGACCACCAATCAATCATATTGACCTTTTCAGTTTTCCAAGCCCTGGCAATTTCAATCCTGGACAATGCCAATAAAAATGCAACAATATCTTTATTGTGTAATGCCTTGTTTTCATTAATAAACACTGAAAGCAATAGAAGTTCTGGAGAAGGGACAATTTTTTGATCAGTGATTTCTCAAACTAAGGCGGGATAAAGACTGCCTCTTTGGGGCAGCCTGCACCCACCCCTTTCTCTGATGGGTCAGGGCCTCAGCGGCCACAGCAGCAACCCCAGAGGCCCCGATCCGCCACTTTTCCAGGCATCAGGGAAGCGGCAAAATGCTGCTTCCCCACAGCCTGGAAAAGGGGTGTCCTTGGGGCTTCATGCCCCAAGGACACCCCAACAGTGGCGGGGAGAGAGAGAAAGGGACCACTCGGCCCTTTTCTCTTCCTTATCGCTGGCGTGGCTGTGTAAAGGCCGTGCCAGCGATACGTGCGGTGAAAGGAGCTCCGTTTCGGAGCTCCTTTCGGCGCCACTGAAAGGGCACTACAAGCGCCCTGTAGTGGCACCAGTACTTAACAGCCGCGCCACGCCATTTGGACGCGGCATGGCAGTCATGTCAAAATGGAGGCACCTATCTGTACTGGGTGCCACCATTTTGATGTACAGAGTACGAGCTAGGGTTAGGGAGCGCCTGTAAAGGATGCTCTGAGGCAACCCTAGCACGTACTCAGTACGTGCTAAAAGGCCCATCTGGACAGGGCCTAAATTAACTACTGAATGCCAAAATGCAAATACACTTGGACAATCATACCACATGTGCAGGAAGGTACCTCTACTACTACACCCTCTCCAACAGCACGAGGTGGGGTTCATAGTAATGCGTGCAAGTTGTAGTGGTGTGAGGTCCCCAGCTTCAACACAACACTGATAGAGCATGAGGCTCACTGTTTTGCCCCTGAGGATGCTAAGGACACTGAATGGGTGCAGACCAGAGAGAGTTCGAATCTCAACCTGTGACAATGATAAAGAGAGATTTGTGATTAAGCAATTCTCAACCTGCCTGCCTGTCTGCCCACAGAGCACTACTTAACAAATCTCCCTTTGCTTTTTACTTATTTCTATTTTTTTCATGCTGTGAGTGGTTAATGTTGTGGTAACATTCCTAAATTGGGACACTCTTGACTGATAGACATATTTATACTTCACTGGCACATTTTAAAAAAAAAATCTCTGCTACATTGCTAAGTATGTGTAAAGTCACGTAACATAGACCATGATAGATAATTCCAGCCAAGATACAATTTAAAAATAGAAAATCCATGATGCAGCAAGACTGTGAGCAAGAAAGACATGCACAAAACCAACCATGAAGCATAGATGAAGTGAGAAATGGTTAACGTGGGATGTTATTTCGTAGTGCAACTCAAAAACCCAAATGGGTTTCTGACACAAATCTGCTGGAAAACAGCCAGAAAAACACACCATCTTGTTTTCTCTCTGCATACCCATGTCATCTGTTTTAAAACTGCTTTTGAATTCAAAGCTTTTGGCTTGATGATATGGTTACAACTGCTGGCTGGCTCTATTTTTAGTCAGACAAATTGCTTTGTTCAGGGCCCAAGAGGACTTCTTTGGATGCTTTCAGGAAAAAGAAACAAACCCCAAACTATCTGAGCTTGGCAAAAGCAATTTATCCCTCCATTCCAAAATAAAGGGACAACATGAATGAAGGCAGACCTTGGAAATATTATCATGAATGGCTAACATGTTAAATTTTAAAATGTATGCATTAAGTTAATGTTGGTTGTGATTTGGTGCTGAATGCATGCAATAATGACAACAATGGCTGGCATTCTGCTTGAGACTTCATAAATGGCCTCACCTCTGCACAAAGTTTAGTTGAGCAGTTTGGCAATGTCCATCTGCCAGTGGAGTGATTTATACACAATTCTCACTGTTCAATGGGTACTGATGTTTATTTGCTGGCAGTGAAAGATTAAGTGGAACTCCCACATTATGGCCAAGCAACATCTGAGTCTGGTTAAGTTGGCAACCATTATTAATGAGAAAGAACAGGCAAATTGGGATACACTGCAGCAGTTTCCTTTTGCCAGAGCCTACTGTGAAGGTCAAGATTCTGTCCCCTCTTGTCCTCTCCACCTCCTGAGTATATTGAGTGCAACATAGTTTTGTACTTGGAACTAGTTTTCAGCCATTGAAGTAAGCTGCGGATAAAGGGGGAAAGTGGGAGGAAGAGAGAGAAACTAGGACATTTTAAAAGCAGCTGGAAAAGTAAGGCAACAAAGGATTAATTGACAATGTTCCAGCCAGATCAGGACAGTTGGAGGATATGTCCTATGCCATTCTGGGAGTTGCAGTTTTGTTGTTGTGTGCCTTCAAGCCGTTTGGACTTGTGGCAATCCTAATGGGAACTTATCATGGGGTATTCTTGGTAAGATTTCTTCAGAGAAGGTTTGCCTTCCCCTGAGGCTGAGAGCATGTGGCTTGCTGAAGGTCACCCAGTAGGTTTCATGACCAAGCTGTGAATTGAACCCTGATCTCCAGAATTTTAGTCTCAACACTCAAACCACTATGCCACACTGGCTCTCTAGTTGCAGTCATGATGGGGGAGTATTTAGAATTCTCTATCAGAGAGCTCTAGTTCCTCACCAGACTACAAATCCCAGGATTCCATTTAATGTTGCCATGGCCGAAAAAAGTGGAATCATAGCCCTGTAACTGTGCAATTTGAAAGAGTGTCTGATCTGTGCTAGTGAAATTTCTGCTTGGTTAGACTGCATTGAGAGATCTGAGTAACATGTGCTCTTGCTTTATAGATTTGAAAAGCGATGGGAAGCCTTGCCGAATGCAGTAAAGTGACAATCTCATTGATAGACTGTAAAAAGCTGGAATCAGTCCACTCTTTGATTTAGACTAAAATCATCAAACCACAACAGCTTTTAACATGCATCGTCTGACAGTACCAAAAAAAGTCCCTTGCAGCCCTAGGTGAAATTATGATAACAAGAGGGAGAGAAAGGAAAAAAAAGCTATTACTGACACCATGCTTTCATTATGCAAATGATATTAAGATAGGCTGTTCAGATCGCCTGTGGCTATGCTATAATCTCCATGCAGTGATTATAATGTGTCAAACTTAGTCATTTTGATTATGACATGTTAATTACATGCCATCCTCATGCAGACATGAATATTACTCGCAGTCAAAAGAAAACCACAAATTGGGGGCATTGATGGTTCTGTTTTGTTTGGTGTTTTCCCCCTTGTTGTTGATACTGTTGTTGATAAAATGGATTGAAAGATAAAGAGCTACGTAATATTGGCAAAGTCATTAAAGAGAATCCAAGCTTGGCAGGGCTTTGTGCAAATTGTTCAGTGCAGCCAGATATAGGCATGGACGAGTCTGTCAATTTTGTTTGCTCTCTGGTTTTTTTTTACTCCTGAGCCTCTCCTGCCCCACTTTTGCATTTCTTTTTTAAAATCTGTAGAAAAGTTTCCATGTATTTCGGCACACATTCCACCTAACAGATACCATTTTGTGACCATATGTACTACATGTGAGATGGGACCCTAAAGCATCAGCATGCCCTCCAACATTTCACAGATGAAAACTGGGATCTGTGTAGCCAAGCAACATCTGAGTGTGGTCAAGATAGCAAAAGCTTTTAATAAGAAAGAACACATGAGCTAGGAAAGGCTGCAGCAGCTTGTTTTTGCCTGAGCCTACTGGCAAGAGCAAGATTCCTCCCTCTCCTCCTCGGTCGCCTCTGCTAAGTTGAAAACAAACTGCCTTTGAAACTCTGAATGTAATTTACAGAAACTAAAGTAAACTGATGACAAAGGGCTATAGTGAGAGTAGAAGACAGACACTGGGCTATTTTAAAAGCTGCTGAATATGTGTGATGGCAGAGGATTATAGTGGATTATAGTGCACCATCCACATTTGCTGGTGTTATGGACTAAGGACCCCCTGTGAAAGTAGAAAAACCACAAATAAAAAAACCTCTATTGTTTTACCTGAGAAAACACCTCTCTAGGAATTCCTAGACCCACCAGTGCAACACTTTGATCAACATCCAGCAGAGGTTGACCATAGAATCATGTTGGAGGACCTACGAATATCTGGAGAAGTTTTTCTAGGAATCTCTAACTCCTCCATTGGGACTCCAAGGTTAACATCCTGCAGAGTCGTGCTGGAGGACCTAGATATTCCTGGAGAGAGCATGTTAATCAAATCTGCAAAAGTCAAAGTCACAGATGTGAAAGCTGACAGTAACTGGGACTGTTCCTACCAAATCAAGACAGTTGAAGGGTTTCATAGCATAAATCCTCATATAGCGAGTGATGTATTGATTGTGCCATGCTACACTAGTGAGGAATGGTAGCATTACACAACTGAACCCTCCCAATGTGCAATCAAATGCACAACCAAATGTGTATATGCACACCCATGGATCCCTATGCACATCTAATCTCATCTACATACTTGAACAACTTTGCTTTATGTGGACATTTTACATCAGGCAAAAAAAAAAAAAAAGTCTGATCACTTCCCTAGTGGGGAGACTTATGCATGAAGACATCAAAATTGTCCTGTTAGTTCATTTCATTAATGCAAAAGATGGCTGGGCAGGTAACTGCATGTTCTCAGGTTCTGAAAGTGTAATCTGCAGTGCAGCCAATCCTTCCCCAGTCACAAACACAGCCCCTTTTCTCATTTTGTACTTGGTGGGTACGGAGCTTATGTACCACACATAAACTCAAGGCTATGATGCCTGTTGCACGTTCAGTCATGCCATAGTGGAGTCCAGGCCAACCCTGACCCCCACATTTAAAAAACTCTTTGTTCAGGCTGGGATTTTTTTTGAGGGGGGGTCTCAAAATTGCCATAATAATCACCCAAACTGCTGCAAATCACACTTGTATTTCTCTACTCCCTCTCACTGACTCTTTCAAATCCCACCATGTTGTGACTTTTGTTGTCTGCCACTGAATAGATAATGATTTATGGCAACCTTATGAATAAGGGAACTGCACATCTCTATGTTAGCAACAGCCTTGCTCAATTCCTTTCAATCCTGGTCCCCAATCCCTCTCTAAAATGGCACTAGTGATGCCACATTATTTCCAGTTGCAGCACCATGGTTGCAGGTTGAACTGCCAGACCTGCAGTGGCAGTTTAAAATGGCTCCTTCCACTGGTCCAGTTGTCCACTCCAATTTATGAGAAGATCTTCGCCACAGACTTCTTTCAAGCAATTTCCACTAATATAACACTCTTTGCTTTGAAGATGAACACATTTACTGTGCCATGAATCCCTCTGGCTATGAGTGTAAGAGTTTGGGAGGCAGAACTCCACTATGGCTCAGGACTCAGGAGTTTTGTTGTGGCCACTCCATGGGTGGTGGAAGATGAGAAGCATGATCTACCTATGCCCTATAGTTCTTTTTTCCTAGGAGCAGCAGCAGACAAGACTTGCCACAGAGCTTGAGGTGCATTTGTTTCTTGGAGAGGAAAAGGACAGCAAACTTGTTAGGCAATGGGATGCTTGAGGTCTATTCAACAGCCTGTCTCTGCTGCATATCAGAGGAGCCTTGAAAAGGAGCTTTAGAGGGATGTCCCTTCTGCCTCAAACAGCCCATTAACTAACAAGTTTGCTATCTTTTCTCCCCCCCCCCCCCAAAATCTGCCCAAACCTTGGGGGAGCAATTCTTTGCTGCTGCCCCCCCCCCCCCCCCCCCCCCAAAAAAAGAACTTTAGAAGGAGTCTTTTTTTCTTATGTGCATCAAGGGAACCATTCCCATTAGCTCATTTGCCCTGGGTAGATCCGGTCCGGATTCGGTAAGCTGGTACCGAGTCTCCCTGGAAAGAAGTTCCCACTATCTTTACCCCGATCGAGGCCCTTCAGTACAATCTGCCCCGCTGACATTCACATTTCAAAAAGTAGCACTTTAAAATGGAGCCTCCTTGTTGTCAATCAAATGATTTCTAAATCACTTCCGCTCTTGTCATTGGTGATGTGTCATGCAGCCATTCGCCAATGGCATGGGTGCTTTCCCCCTCCTTTTTTTTAAAAAAAAAATCTGGTGGCAGTTCGCATATTCTGTCAATTTGACACATAAGAAAAGAGAGAGACACAGGGAGCTTTGGCCATTGGGGCACATTTGCCTGTAGTGCCTTTCAAAAATAGTGCTATTAGTGTCTTTAAAAAAAATCAGTGGCAACGTTCATTAATGGCATGAGTGCTTCCCCCCCTTTTAAAAATCTAGTGGCAATGTTTGCATATTCTGTCAAATTGTGAAATTAACAACAACAACAACAACAACAACAACAACAACAACAACAACACCCTCCCAAACATCCTCCCTGGCAATGTCCAGGGTTAACCCCAAAACATCCTCCCTGATGAAAGCAGAGCCAAAAGTGCTCTGCTTTTATTTTGGCTGCCATGCCAGCAGCAAGCAAACAAAAAGGAAATGGAGCTCAAGCATAATATGTACCAATCTGTAGCACAAGCATTCATATAATCTGTCAATAATAGAAATAACAAAAGAGAGAGGGGGGGGGGAGTGAGAAAGCCGTTTGCAAAGCGACCGGTGCGAGAGGGGAGGCATGTTCCACCCACTGCCCACCCTCTGATCTAAATCCCTCCCCTGAACTTGACCCAGTCATGACTCAGGCCAAGTTTACATTTGCTGGCAGCAGGGAAGAAATGGGTTTTCCAAAACATACAAACAAACAAACAAAACCAGGATATAATCCACTTTTGGAAAACCCGTTCTAAGGGGGATTTGCCCTGGATTGGGTGTGCAAAACCCAGATCCAGGTGTGTAAAAATCAGTGCCAGTGGGAACTTCCCACTTTTAATCCGGATTACAATTCGGTGCAAAAGGTAGTCTGAATGGCCCCAAAGATAGATTGCCAGGTAGACTTCAGTGCTGGCTGCCAAACCCAGAAATATCAAGTTGGTAACTAAAAAAAAAAAAAAAAATACAAGTCATGGGTTGAGTCAAGTCAGTGCATTATTCATGTGGAGTCAAGTTCAGTTTGAGTTGTTGAAGGGACTTGGGTCCGACTTGAGTCTGACTTGAGTCTGAGTCAGTTGACTCAAATCTACATCACTGAGAGTCCAAGGTTTTTTTATCAAGAGTCTTTAGGTGATAGGTGTATGATACACACACACACCTCTCTCTCTCTCTCTCTCTCTCTCTCTATATATATATATATATATATAGGTGTGTGTATGCGAATCCATGCACTTGTATGGGTGAAGAGAGAAAAACTGTAAACAGTGGGTCTGCATCGTCACTGATGTTGCAAAAAAGGCTTCTTGAAGGTCTTGTAAAGCATACTTTTATGTCAAAACTGTTAAAAGAAATTGTACATTGCTTGCAAATTGTGGATTACATTCCCCTCTGAGCTATAAATGGTCCTCATACTTCCAGTTTTTAGAAGAGCCATAGCTTGGACCAATTCCTTTTTTTTTTTACTATAATTCCCAGAGTACCCTAGACAGCATTTAGTGGGAAAAGAAAGACCTCTTTCCCAGGCTCTGAAAGGAGACATCAAGAGACATATCTCAAAGATAGCCTTATACCGTTACATTTGCAGCACTGTACTGTGTGCATGTGTGTGTTTCCAGGGTGGTGATGGTGCTGTCATTTTTGATATAATTTACTGTATATTTCATTTGCTACTTTGGACCATATTATTCAATGCCTCTGGCAGAAATTTGGCACAAACAATACTGCAGTTCAAGGATTAGTTAAATACCAAATTTGCACCATTTTCCTATTGCTACGCTGCAGAAATTAAGCACCACTTTAACCGCCATGGCTCCTTCCTGTGGGATCCTGGGATTTGTAGTTTAGTGAGGTATTAAGCCTGGTCTGTCAGAGAGCTCTGGTGCCTTGCCAAGTTATAAATCCCAGGATTCCACAGGATGCATCCATGACAGTTAAAGTGGTATCAAACTGCTTTATTTCTACAGTGTGGATACACCCTTAGGCTCCTTCCACACTGCCAAAATAATCCAGTTTGACACCTCTTTAAGTAGCATGGGTCAACGCTACACAAAACTACAATCCCCAGAATTCCATAGCACTGAACCATGGCAGTTAAATGGTGCCTAACTGGATTATTTATGCAGTGTGAATGCAGCCGTAGGGTGCATCTACACTGTAGAACTAATGCAGTTTGATGCCACTTTAAGTGTTTCAGCTCCATCCCATTGAATCCTGGGATTTGTAGTATTACAAGGTCTTATCAATGACTTGGATGAAAGAATTGGGGGCATACTTATCAAATTTGCAGATGACACCAAATTAGGAGGAATAGCTAATACTCCGGAGGACAGGATCAAAATTCAAAATGACCTGAATAGACTAGAAAGCTGGGCCAAAGCTAACAAAATGAAATTCAACATGGAGAAATGTAAAGGGAGGGTACCAGGGATTTTATATGTTTTTATTTTTAACTTTGTTAGCCGCCCCGATTGTTCTCAGAGGGGTGGGATACAAATTATTATTATTATTATTATTATTATTATTATTACTATTATTATTACTGCACTTAGGGTGGAAAAAATGAAATGCACAAATATAGGATGGGGGACACCTGGATGAATGAAACTACATGTGAAAGGGATCTGGGAGTCCAAGTAGACCACAAGTTGAACATGAGTCAACAGTGTGATGCGGAAGCTAAAAAGGCCAATGCAATTTTAGACTGCATCAATAGAAGTATAGTGTCTAGATCAAGGGAAGTAATAGTGCCACTATATTCTGCTTTGGTCATGCCCCACCTGGAATATTGTGTCCAGTTCTGGGCAACACAATTCAAAAAGGACATTGAGAAACTGGAACATGTCCAAAGGAGGGCGACTAAAATGGTGAAGGGTCTGGAAACCATGGCCTATTAGGAACTTAGGGAGCTGGGGATGTTTAGCCTGGAGAAAAGAAGGTTAAGAGGTGATATGATAGCCCTATTTAAATATTTGAAGGGATGTCATATTGAGGAGGGAGCAAGCTTGTTTTCTGCTGCTCCAGAGAACAGGACCAGGAACAATGGATCCAAGCTGCAGGAAAAGAGATTCCACCTCAACATTAGGATGAACCTCCTGACAGTAAGGGCTATTCGACAGTGGAACACACTCCTTCCTCGGAGTGTAGTAGAGTCTCCTTCTCTGGAGGTCTTTAAGCAGAGGCTGGATGGCCATCTCTCGGGTATGCTTTGATTGAGATTTCCTACATGGCAAGGGGTTGGACTGGATGGTCCTTGCGGTCTCTTCCAACTCTACGATTCTATGATTCTATGATTCTTTCATCTTTTCTGCCAAAGAGTGCTGGTACTTCACAAAACTACAAATCCCAGGATATTCTAGGATGGAGCTTTGGCAATTGGAGTAGTGTCAAACTGCATTATTTCTACAGTTTAGATGTATCCTCTGTCTAGTTATGGGAGATAAGGATAACTCTGGTTACAGGGAACACACAACCCCCTTGCAGCAACAGTTGTATGTGCCTTTGTGTCCATTTCCAGGCACAATTCAAAGTGATGCGTATACAGCTTGAGTAGCCAAGGAAAATATTTCCCCATATGAGCTTGCTTGTATTTTGAGATCTTTTGGGGAAGATCATCTCTCTGGAGCAACACTTTTGGTGGTCCATGGGAGAAGGCCATCTCAGTGACCATCCCAGGCTCTGGTACACCTTCCCAGAATAATTACATTTTTGTCCTCACTGCTCTCCTTCTGTAGGCAAGGGAAGACTTTTTTGTTTTGGCAGGTCTTTGGGGACTTATTGCTTGTGAGGAAAGGGCCATTGTTGTTGTTGTTGTTGTTGTTGTTGTTGTTGTTGTGTGTCTTCAAGTTGTTTCCAACTTATGGAGATCCTATCATGGAGTTTTCTTCGCAAGTTTCTTCAGAGGCGGTTTGTCATTGCCATCCTCTAAGGCTGAGAGAGTGTGACTTGCTCAGGGTCACCCAGTGGGTTTCCTTGGCTGAGCCAGGATATTAGTAAGTACTATATTGCCCATATTTATTGTTTCTTTGGGTTTCTTAAAATGGAGATGCTCTTGATTGCTTCTCACTATAATGATAGCTTAACAATATTTTAAAACTTTACAGGATGTAAATTTTAGCTGTATCTCTTGTAACAGGTTGCCTTGAATCTCAGAGTGGATCTAGCAAGGAAGAAAGGAAGAAAGGAAGGTAGAAGAAAGAAAGAAAGAAAGAAAGAAAGAAAAGAGAATTTTCCATATGCTTTTTATATGTACGCTGATGACACCCAAATCTGCTTCTCTATGTCTCGGACTGCTTCAGTGACCAAGGATGGCATCTCCCCTCTGAATGAATGACTGAGGTCGGTAATGGATTGGATGAGGGAAAATAGACTTAAATTGAATCCAAATAAAATGGAGGTGCTTGCTATAGGCAATCCCAATCTGGGTATGGTGATCTGTTCTCCAGTTCTGGATGGGGTCACACTTCCTCTAAAGGACTATGTTCGTAGCTTGGGGGGTGCTCCTGGATTCGTCGCTTCAGCTGTCATCTCAGGTGGATGCGACAGCCAGGAGTGCCTGTTATCAGCTTCGGCTGATTTGCCAGCTGAGACCTTTCCTGGAATGGGAAAACCTAGAAACAGTTGTACACTTACTGGTAACTTCTCCTCGATTTCTGCAATGCGCTTTTCTTGGAGCAACCCTCATGCCATGCTCGGAAGCTGCAGCTGGTACAAAATATGGCAGCCAGATTGGTAACAGGGAGTTCAAAATTTGAATCCATTACACCTATTTTAAAATCCCTACACTGGCTCCCCATTTGCTTCTGGGCACAGTATAAGGTGTTGGCTATTACCTATAAATCCCTAAATGGCTTGGGTCCAACATACCGGAGGGAATGCCTCCTCCCATATAATCCTTCCCGCACTCTCAGGTCCTCTGGGATGAATCTATTGCAGTCAGAGAGAACTAGACTAGTAACCACTTCCCAGAGGACATTTTCCATTGCCGCTCCAAAACTCTGGAACGATTTACCGGATGAGATCCACCAAATAACATCTTTAGGTGCCTTCAAGAAGGCAATAAAAATGGATCTTTTCCAGCGAGCCTTCCCAAACTGACTTCCAATTTTTCCACTTACCTAATTGTTCCCATTGGATTGAATGATCTTGATTCGTTTTATTGGCCATCGGTTGGGAATTGTTTTATTGTTTTATAGGGTGGGAGGTAGTTTGGGAACTTGAAATGTAATATGTCTTTTAACTATTTTTTCCGTGTTTTTTTTTTACTTGATTTAGTTGTCTTTGATATCTTGTTACCCGCCTCAATCCAATACAGGGAGAGGCGGGATATAAATTATTATTATTATTATTATTATTATTATTATTATTATTATTCAATAAGGATGACTACTTAAATATTTGAATCCTTAATGTAATCTGAAGTGAGCACATGTTTACTTCTTTCTAGCATCTAAGCTGAAACCTGTTTGTGTTTTGGGTCCTCTTAACAGGTATTTTACTCTTTCTTTGCAAATGTACATGTGCATATTCTATTTCACACTGAAATATTTTAAGAACCTATAGTTCTTTTGTGGCTTGGCACTCTTGGGGGGAAAATGTACAATTTCAGCAGAGATGGTTCAATAAAGTATTCCCTGGTGATGAAATGTGTCATTAAATATAGAAATAGATCCAGCACAGACCCAGTCTATAGAGATTCCCTTGAATGGGGATATCTAAGCAAGAAAAAGAGGCTGAATTACCGAAATACCTCAGTACATGCTGGACGGGAGTGCGGGTAGATCTTCACCAGGGAGTAACACTTAAAGTAGACATATAAATAGCTGGCATTCTGGCTCGACTGATTAAATTGGAACAAATAAGCCTCACTAAAAGCAATCTGCAAATACATCAGATTCCTGCATGCCTATATGGTGTTCACTAATGTTGCAAAGGTATCTAAAGGAATGTATAATCTTTGCTAATTAATTGCATGGTAGTACTTTTCCAAAGATGTGGAATTTAACCATTAAAAAAACAAGAACAAAGCAAAACACAGCTGCTTTAAAAAAAAACCCAACAACTACAGGGAATAGCTTCTGAGCAAATCATTTTGTCTATTATTACATTTTTATAAGGCTAGTTTCTGTATCAGGGAGCCATAGCGTAACTTTAAGCTCATGGAATTACACAATGACACCTTGTTAGTGAATGGCAAAGCCAAATGTGCACACGCATTTGCTTATGCAATGCACATTGATGCATAATGCACCACATGTATCAGTGTGCATCCATGCACAATGTATTACCTGCATTGGTGTGCACTGTAGATTCCATGCACAATGGCACTGGATGTGCTAGTCCACTTCTGCAACCTTGAACTGAATCCACATGGAACAAAATGTGACACTGGATCTGTAAGGAACATATTCACATGTAAGAAACAAAAAGGATTCTGGTGTAATTTTATATAATACATGCTGCGTAGTATTTATATTATAATTGTTATTGTTGTTGTTGTGTGCCTTCAAGACATTTCCAACTGATGAAGACCCTAAGGAGGGGGGTTTCTTGGCAAGTGTCTTTACAGGATTTGCCATTGCCATCCTCTGAGGCTGAAAGAGTGTGATTTGCAACTCAGTTGGTTTACATGGCTGAACCGGGATTCCAACCCTGGTTTCCAGATTCTTGGTCCAATGCTCAAAATGCTACATCATGCTGGCTCTCTTTTTTTAAAAAAGATACCTTTATTTGCCATGATTAAAATACATAATCTTTCATATAGCATATGCTACACATCATACATTACAATAAATCTTACAACCTTACAATGTGTCATACCACCATCATACAATACATCATACAGCCCTCACTAATCCCTAATGTTGTACACTCAGATATCATGTACTAGTTATTCTCCATATATCATTTAGTACTCACCTAAGAGTATACCAATATTCCACTGCTCCTTCTAACACTTCTCATTCTCTCTTTTGTCCCTCTTGTCCCTCTTCTTTCTATCCATACCTGTTCTTACGTTGTCTTTCCAATCCTTCTTCACCTTCCACACCTTTTATCACATTCCTCTACTCATATGCTGGCTCTTATATTATAATTTCCTGATTCCAGAGTTTTATTCTGGAAGAAATTTTATTAGATTTATATTCCGTCTTTCATCCAAGGTGATTAAGGTGGTGTTTATGGTCTTTTGTCAACCATTGTATGAGGGACGTTTGTAACGGTTAGAATGAGAGATGATGACTGACCCAAGGTTATCTATCCATCTTAACAGCAGAATAGATATGGAGTCAGAAAAGCCAAATGCAGTCCTAGGCTGTATCAAGAGAAGTACAGTGTTCGGAATGAGAGAAGTAATAAGAAGTACTCTGCTTTGTTCAGACTTCACCTGAAATAATGTGTCAGTTTCTCAGTACAGAAGATTCACATGGTCACTGACAAGTGAACATGTCCAGAGGAAGGTAACCAAGTTAGTACAGGGTCTGGAGCTGGGTATGTTCAGCCTGGAGAGGTGATAGCCATCTTGAAATACCTGAAGTGCCTGTGGAAGTACATGTGGAAATGCCTGTAGAAGATGCTTTTCGCTTCTCCAGAGACTAGGACATGGAGCACCTAATGCACTGGTGGAAAGGGGTGCCAGGTCTGGTGGCTTTGCTGACCAAGCAAGAAAGGGAGTCTCCTCTCTCTCCCACCTGGCCAGCAGCTCCATCAGACCTAGAAAGGCAGCTAGGCAGCAGGAGAGGACATCACCCTTTTGGGTCTGGGGGCTTTGCTGGCCAGGGGGAAAGGTAGTCCAACCACCCTAACCACCTCTGCTGATACTTGGCCATGGTGCCCTGAAGAAACTAGAAGTCTTATTTCATGATTATTATTTCATTGGCAGGTGTTTAAAAATGTTTCACAGGAAAACAGGAAAACAGATTCCACTTAAACATTAGAAAGAACTTTCTGAAAGCAAGACAGTTCGACAATGGAAATATGCTGTCTTGGAGTGTGGTGGAGTTTCTTTCTTCGGAGGTTTTTAAACAGTGGCTGGATGGTCATCTGTTTTGATTGTGCATTCTTGCATGGCTGTATGGGGTTGGACTGGATGATGTGTCTTCCAATTCTATGATTCTATGAGCAAGGAAACCAAGGGAACAGAGAAACTGATAGAGGACGGGATGAATCCTGACCCTGGGATATAGCCAGCTTTTAAAATATTGTTTGACTGTACCTTGCTCCCGAGACCCAGAGATGCATAGTTCCTGTTCCAGCTCCTACCATGCATTAGCCTACTTAACTTTTGCTTTTAAAAAAACCCACAAGAACCCACAACTGACCTCTCAGGGCCAAATCCAGTGAATTTTGCTCTCATCTCAGTAAAAACTCTGTGCTAATTTGCAGAATAGTCACAGGCTGCTTTCTCACTATGATTTAAAGTGAATTGCTGATCAGGTTATATGATCGTTGTTCCCATTTGAAACTGGTTCTGATCCGACTGTGATTGGTTTTAATCGTTATGAAGCGAAGCAAATGCAAAAAAACCCCTGCTCTTTCCTTCTTTGGCAGTTCTTTTTAAAAGAGTCAGTTCCAAAGCATGTTCAAGAAGTGGGAATGATGGATCTGAATCACATCATTCTGGAGGGAAGGAACTAGTGGCAGAGGGGAATTAACATCCATCCTCAGTTTTTGGTGGATCCACCAATCCCCCCCCTTCAGTGCTGCCTTTGTGCTTGTGGTATAACCTAGGGGCACATGATTTTTTTTAAAGGGGCGCAAACTAGTGGGGATGACAATCATGTCAAAAAAGAAGTGATTACAAGGGGATAATGAAAAGATTCATTTTCATAGTGGGAATGACGGACATTTTGGAATTGATTTAGCAACATATAGTGAAGGTGAATCGCAAACCGGTTTAAATGTAAGTGGGAATGAACCCATAGAATCATAGAATCAGAGTTGGAAGAGACCACAAGGGCTATCTAGTCCAACCTACCTGTCATGCAGAAACTCACAATCAAAGCATCCATGACAGATGGCTATCCAGCCTCTGCTTAAAGACCTCCAAAGAAGGAGACTCCACTATTCTCCGAGGGAGTGTCTTCCACTGTTGAACAGCTCTTACTGTCAGGAAGTTCCTCCTAATGTTGAGGTGGAATCTCTTTTCCTGGAGCTTGCATCCATTGTTCCGGGTCCTGTTCTCTGGTGCAGAAGAAAACAAGCTTGTCCCCTCCTCAATATGACATCCCTTCAAATATTTAAACCAGGCTGTATCACCTCTTAACCATCTCTTCTCCAGGGTAAACATACCCAGCTCCCTAAATCTTTCCTTGTAAGGCATCGTTTCCAGGTCCTTCACCATTTTAGTGGTCTTTCTTTGGACATGCTCCAGCTTGTCAGCATCTTTTTTTAAATTGTGTTGCCCAGAACTGGACACAGTATTTCAGGTGAGGCCTGACCAAAGCAGAATACAGTGGCAATACTACTTCCCTTGATCTAGACACTATACTTCTATTGATGCAGCCTAAAATAACCTTTTCTTGTGCTATGCTTGTGTACACCCAGCAACTCCATTGCTCCTAAGACATGGCGTTAACTTTACATCACTCTTTCCAGGGAAGCAGAATTGGCCCCAGCTACTGTACATCTCTCCCCCTCCCTGGCTTTTTCTTCAGCCCCAGTGACAATTGTAAAGTTGGCACTTATACAAGTGCAATTTGAGGAGTTCATCTGAGACTTTGCAGTTTGCTTGTAATGTACAAAATAAATTTTAAATAAAATCAAAGGCATCTCCCCCTAAACATTGTGTTGTGGGGTTTTTTTTTAACAGAGGGACATTTCAAGTCAAGTTTTACACAGGTTTAGCCCAGAGGGAAATTAAACTCTACATTTAAATGGAGATTGCACACACAGGAATCCATTAGTTTCAATATTTCTCAGCAGGAGGGTTCAGAGTTATTTAAATAAGTTTGGATATGAAACTGAAAGTAGCCATTAAAGGAATGTAGATTTGTTTGCATAGTTTTTATAGAAATCTTTCTGTTTTCCAGCTGCCTGGTGGGTGGGGAAAAAAACGAAAAGAAGAAGGAGCCCATCGCTTGCATGATGTGAATCTTATTAATGCATGTGTCTGTTAAGAGGGGAAATATACCTTTTCATTATGGCATTTCCTCTGCATTTTAGCAGGAAATTATAGACTACTTAAGAGTTATAAAATATGTTCTTTAGCCCAAAAACCAAAAATAGCACTGTTTGAAATGTTCATTTTGGGTTCTTCCTCACGTTTTGAGGTTGTTGTCTTTTCTCTTACAGTAGCACTAATACTCTGACATTAAAACCACTGACATTAAAAAATATTGATTAGGTTAGATACTCTGATTGTCAGTGAAATGATTTAAAAAGTTATTTAGGTCTTTTCTGTTAGCATCTCTGCAAACGGTGTAGTTTAAAGAAGCCCAAGCCAAAGGAAACCAAACAAAAGAAAACAAAACAAAAAAATCCTGCCAACGTTTTGCTATGATTCTCTTTCCTGGTTTTCTTTAGGGATTCATAAATATTGATTGTACCGTAAAAAATTGATGGAATCTTGAAAGAGACTGCTGTCCGGGCAGCTAGGGAATTCACTCAATTTTTCTCAATAGCTGCAGTCTATAAAAAGAGGAGATGTTTGCAAATTGTTTCTCACCTTGTCTTTTTAGTATTTAATAGCTCTCAATTCTGCAGCCCTGTGAACCATGCATGCAGTTCGTTTTCCATCACAGGAGTCTTTGTGTCCCCTCCTCTCCTTGTTTCCATGAGAATTAAAAAAGAGAACATGGCACCAGAGGAGTTAAACAGCCTTTTGCAGGGAATGGGGAGGAAAGATTCATCAGACCGGCAACAGGCCTCTTCCAGGGTAATTGTTATATTAACATTCCTCAACTCAACTCTGCCCCTCCACATGCACAAATTTCTGTCCTTTTTAGCCTGATGTAGAAACAGACAAGCAAAAAGTGATTTCAGCTTCCTGATGAAAAAGGTCAGTTCTGAAATCAATCTGCTTCAGCGTCGTAACATCTCTGAACCAACCTTATTCCATTTGTCGATTAGAGGAGTAATTCCCAAACTGTGGGCCAAGCCACCTTAGTGTCCCATGAGAAAAAGGCTTGGAGTGCCGTGAAGAAGAAATGAGTTGAGTTGCTAACACAGGGGCTTTGGTGGTTGGTGGACTGCAAGTCCCAGCAGCCATAACCACCATAGCCTTGATGAGGAATGTTGGGAGGAACAATCCAACAATGTTTTGAGGACCACCTCCCATGTTAAAAGGTCCTACGTGTCTCAGGTACTTGTCCCTAAAAGAGGTTTCTCACAGCATCTCATACCAGTAATTGTCCTGATTTGGCAAGGACCGTCCTGATTAATCCTCTGTTGTCCCACTTTTCCAGTTGCTTTTAAATGTCCCAATTTTTCTCGCCTTCTCCCACTTCCTTCTCAGTTTAATTCAATTGCTGGAATCCTATCCTTTCCAGTAGGCTCAGGGAAAAGCAAACTTCTGTATCTTCTCCCAGGGGCATTACTAGGAAGGTGTGTGGGTGTGTGTGTGTGCAGATCTCACTGGGTGACACCGTAATGGGGGTGACACTGCTGCTTTCCAAACACCAGCCTTTTGGCAGGAATGGGCTGTTGGAGATGGTATGAGTAGGGTGAAGCTTAGTGAGAAGAGGAAGGAGAGGCAACAGATTTTATTTAAAAATTTAAAATTTTAAAATGTTAATTTTTATTCTTTTTAAATTTTATTTAAAAGCCATTTTACCAATTTTTCATTTCAACCACATGAAGTGATATACATGTAAATACATTTCAGCTGTGCATGTGATAGTGCAATTTAAAGGTATAAGTTTAATTTTGTTAGTTCTTTATATCACTGGCAAAATGACAACTATTGCCATTACATTCAATGACATACAGGAATTACAATATATTAGTAACATTAATACAAAAACACATTACTAAGGATTCTGTATGTATAGGAGGTATAGGAGGAGGTCAGTGGGGTGTGTGTGTGACACCATGAGTTACCACACCAAGTGCCGCCAACCCTAGTGATGCCACTGGCCTCTCCTAATTTGTGTGTTCTTCCTCTTGAATAACTTTTGCTATCTTGACCACACTCTGATGCTATTTGGTCACATGTGTCTCAATTTTTAATTTGTCTGTTGCATGCACAACTGGCATCTGCTCTTCTTGTTCTCAGCTCTCCAGACCTAGGTGGCTAAGACAAATCACAGATGAAACAGACCTACATAAAGCCCATCCTGAGTCATACAAGCAGAGGATGTCTTGCAAGAGTTCCAGGCTCCCTCAAAATCTCTTTAAAAAAATTATTGAAACTTACAATATATACAGAAAAATTGCTTGTCATCTTCTTTGTCATTAATTCTCCCCCTACCCTCTCACCCCTATGTTTGACTATAGTAAATACTGTCTTAACAGCTATTCAAATACATTCCTCTATTAAAACAGAAACTATATGTAACTACAACTCCTTCATAACACATTATATGTGTGTATGTATATGTGTAAGTATATTTTGATAACACAGAAGATTACGCTTTTGTCTAGTAGCTTTCCTTGAATCTCCATCCCTTACCGATTATATTATAAAAATGCTTATTTAACCAAAAAAGATAAAATTTACTGAAAAATCTGTTTAAGTTGTCCATCTATCTTTGCAATATTTCAATAGTGGGTCCCAAATCTGATTTATATCTTCAGCTTTGTCTCTTAATGCCATTGTGATTTTATCCATTTCCACTATTTCCAGAGACTTGTAGAGCCATGTATCCATGGCTAAAGAGATCCTTACAATTGTTATTAAATCCAGTATTACTTTTAATTTCTGTCTTACTTCTTTACTGTCTACCATATTTAACAGAAACGATCAGGTTCAAAATTAAGTTCAATTTGAAATATCTTTTGTATAATCTTATGAATCTCTCTCCAGAAATTTTTGACTTTAGGGCATGTCCACCACATGCAGGCTCCCACAAAATCTCTAATCTTCTTCTCCTCTTGCAGAATTGAGGTAGGTTTTATGTAGGCCTGCCTCACATCTGCCAGCCAATCTTGAGATAGCTTGGCACTGTCCTGCACTCTTCCTCTGCTGAAAATGCACAGTTATTCAAATCCATGCAAAGCAGCACAGGTTTGATAATGCTCATTTTTGCAGATTTCCTTGGATATTCTGATAAAAAACATTAAGCCTTCTTCTGTGGATTTATGGAGTTTTTCCACACCTCTTCCACTGCAAAATGCCCAAAGTCCTGTAAATCACATGTGTCTGGATCAATTTTATTCAACTGGAATGGGGAATATTTTAATTGTGTAGATTTGCCCTTAAAAACAAGACAACACTAAGTGGATGGAATGTCCCCCAACAATTTCCCCTTAATGTTTTCCTTAGCTAAGCATACCAATCTCTTCTAGTCTTTGGCACAAAGTTGGCAAAAGGGACTTCCTTCACACATAGCTGGTGCCCAATAAAGTAGATTGGGCATAGAGTTATGATCTTGGCAATAGTGTTAAAGTTGTGACTAAGTAGCGATCATGAATAGAGAACATTTATAGATGAGAACCTAAGTTCTGTGTTCATGGCTGCTACTTGGTCATGGTTTTTAAAAATATTTTTATTTGAGTTTATCAACAACAACAAAACAAAGAAAATATTCATAACAATCATATAAATATTCTTTCTCTTACATGCAGTACAAACGTGTAACAAACAAATAACATTCAAACCAAAAAAATAACCCCTTCACCATTAGTTACTTCCATACCCTCAGTCTCTTGGTATTTTCTCTGTTCTTTTTAGTTTAAGACTATCTTGTTGTTACCTTATTTCTTCTGTTTTTCTATGCTGTGTTGTCTAAGAATTCTTACATGTTTATATTGATCTTCATCTTCTCAGTATTTAAAACGTTTGATTGCCAAATCATATTTTTCCCCAATTAATTCAGAGTCATAACATGACAGAATTACCCCATTTCAGTCTTAAAAATATCAAAACTTTCCCCAAATCTTCCATTAATTTAGAATTTTTCTGATTTTTGCATGTCTTATCAATTTCCAAGACCTCTACTGGTTTTACTAACCAGTCTTCCAGTTTGAGAATTTTCTCTGCTTTCCATTCTTTTGCAAATATCATTCATGCAGCTGTTATCATATAGAACAACAATCTGCCATGCATTTTCTGCTTAGTCACGATTTTGACACTATTGCCACAATTGTAGCTCCCCCACTACTTTGGTAGCACCAGCTTCAGGGAGAGAAGGCGATCCATTCTGCTGGCAATTGGAGCAAGACAAATGATCTTTTGGTGAGGACAGGTGACTTAGGTCCAAAACACACTGCAGAAATAATCCAGTTTGAGGCTGCTTTAACTGCCCTGGCTCAGTGCTAGGGAATCCTGGGAATTGTAATTTATTGTGCCACCAGAGCTCTCTGAGAGAGAAGGCTAAATATCTCACAAAACTACAAATCCCAGAATTCCTTAGCATTGAGCCAGGGCAGTTAAAGGGGTCTAAAACTGGATTATATCTGCAGTGTGTTTTGGACGTCTGTTACGTTTACTTAACTTAGTATGCAAAGGGATCTTGTCGTACCTTTGAGACTAGCTGCACAACAAAATAAGTTGTAGCATGAGCTTTTGTAGACTTGGTCTATTTCCTCAGATGCATGGAGTCTCCTTCCTGGGTTCCACTTGACTCCATGCATCTGAGGAAGTAGACCAAGTCTACAAAAGCTCATGCTACAAATTCTTTCACACAGATCCTGTTGCATACTGATATTCCAGACTAGCATGGCTATGTCTCTGTATAGTCAGTTTTACTTAAGTATACTTAACTAAGTAGCTGATGTAAAATACTGGTCATTGTCATCATCGTTATCTTGTCTATTATTATATTTATTTTTATTATTCTTTCCGGAGATGGTAAATCCACAACAATTCTTGTTAGGAATTAAAATATGTTCCTACTGAGACATTGAAACATGCTTGTCAGTCTCTTGAATGTTTTCATTTTTGTGGTTGTTTTAAGTACACTTAAGTAAATAGCTGATACAGATTACAGGCCTACAATAAAAAATTATGATTATGATAATGATCAAGGAGGATCATGCTCATGCTGCTGCTGTTATGCTGGTCACTCAGCCAAGTACTCCAGATATGATCTCATGAATGCAGAGTAGAATGGAACATCAGTGGGGCTGACCCATAAGCATTACATTCAGAAAATCCCAGCTTTATATCCTGACTTTTCCAGTTAAACTATAAGCAAATGATAAGAAAGATTTTTCTCTGACAGAAGTCCTGGAGAGGCACTATTAGCCAGAAGAGAAAAATGGGCCAAACGAACCAAACCAGATGGATTAGTTCCAATTCTTGTGTTTAAAAGGAAAGCACAAACACATTTTAGAAATGTGTCCTTGGCAGACCAGTGCAAGACAGAGAGTTTCAGAGTAAAATATGTAGAGTAAGCAGGAAAGAAGAGAGCAAGTGCTGTGTAGTGGTTTGAGCATTGGATTACGATTCTAGAGATCAGGCTTTGATTCCCAGTTTGGCCATAGAAACCCTCTGGATAAGTCACACACTCTCAGCCCCAGCAAATCCTGTAATAGGTTCAACTTAGGGTTGCCATAAGTCAGAAACAACTTGAAGGCATACAATAGCAACAGGTTCAAACTTATCAAGGTTCTCCTATTCTCAGTGGAAGTGGTAAACTGAATTCTCCAGGAGCTGTCTAAGGTTCTGAAATCTGTCTCCACGTTATTTTCAGAACCTTGGAACAGGTCCTTTAAAATAGGACCTAAAACCTAGACTAGATTCTGTTTTAGGTCTCATCTACACTGCAGAATGAATGCAGTTTGTCACCACTTTTAACTGCCATGGTTCAATGCAATGGATTCTGGGATTTGTAGTTTTGTGAGATATTTAGCCTTCTCTGTCAGAGAGCTCTGTTACCACAACAAACTACAAACCCCAGAATTCCATAGCATCAAGTCACGTCAGTTAAAGTGGTATCAAACCGCATTATTTCTATAGTGAAGATTCAGCCTTAATGACATTAGAGCCACCACCCTCCAGTGCCTTTTCCACCCAATTGCTTATTAGAAATCAATTCCATATTGGATTCTGAGGGCTTTCCCCCTCCTCACATAGCAGTTTATAAACATTTCCATGTGCATTTTAAAATTTTGTCCCCATTTGTTCATAACCCTGTGTACTTCCATTAAGGCATTTTTAACTACATCCTACTACTGACCAAAGTGTGTCTGTTTGAGTTTTTAATCTTCAGGTTTTTTCCATGTACATCTTTGAAAGGCATGCACCTTTTGTTTGTTTGTTTGTTTCAGCAAGAATTGTATCACAATTTCTGACAGCAAATTACATTCAGATCCATTTTTGGAGCACATGAAAATGCAAATCCAAAAATTTCTAGTTAGAAACACCCAAGAGAAAAACCTAAGAAAAATATGAGAATTTTCAAGGAAATGCTGTAATTGGCCAAGAACCCCTTTGGTGCTGGCAGAGAGTAAAGCTACACCAGAATACTTACACTGAAGTGCTGCAGGTTAAGCCCATTCCCTTTCTCTATCAGTTCAATGGCAGCTGGACATTGGCAGGGTGCAACCCATGGCCAACCCATGGTTATTTGGGCCAGGGGGTAGATCTATGCATAGGCATCATCTTACTGGGGAAATGCATTGTAGAAGGAGGTAGTACTTAGGCTGGTGTAACCCCGTTTGTTGTTGTTAACTGCCCTAGAGTTGCTCTCGACTCATGGCAACCCTATAGTTGAGACATCTCCAAGACCCTCTGTCCTCCACTGCTCTGCTTAATTTCTGCAACCTCATAAAACCT
Organism: Sceloporus undulatus; assembly: GCF_019175285.1. Lineage (NCBI taxonomy): Eukaryota > Metazoa > Chordata > Lepidosauria > Squamata > Phrynosomatidae > Sceloporus > Sceloporus undulatus. The sequence goes on from NC_056523.1 coordinate 321,292,813, forward strand.
GTGACTCCATAGAGTCCATCCATCTGGCATGAGGCCTTCCTCTCTTCCTACTTCCCTCCATCTTTCCCAGCAATATTGTCTTTTCCAATGAGTCCTTCCTTCTCATGATGTGTCCGAACTACAACAGCCTCAGTTTGGTCATCTTGGATTCCATGGGGGTTTCTGGCTTGATCTACTCTAGGACCCATTTGTTTGTCTTTTTCGCTGTCCATGGGATCTTCAGCATTTCTCCAGCACCACATCTCAAATGAATGGACTTTCTTCCTATCATCTTTCTTAACTGTCCAGCTCTCATATCCATACATGGTAATAGGGAATACAATGGCTTGATCAATGCTAACTTTAGTGGTCACCTGCATATCTTTACACATTCAGATCTTTTCTGAAACTGAAGATATGGAGTTGCAAATGCCCCTGAATCTTAATGGGGGAGCTGACTTCTAAAGAGGGTTGTTGTTAAGAGGGAAGTAGGAGTAAAACACTGCTGGAAGAATATGTAGGAGTTGGTTTATGAGGCCATGTTTTAAACTTATTACATTCTCTCATGGCAGAGCACAGGGTGACAAACAAATAGATATTGGAGATGTGGTACACAGTGCTTAAAATGAGAGAAAGCTAAGAAATCCAGATTCTGTGGCCAGGTTTGCCAGGTTCATCAACTGTGAAAAGCTGCAACCGGTAAACATTATGGAATGTAATATCCAACTATGCACACTTCATCCTTGCTACAATTATACATCTATTTCATTTTCTTATATTTGACATATTAACATGTACCTGTGGCAGAACTTGAATTATTTCTTGGTTGAGGCTAATTCGTTGGAAGAATGTTTTCTCAGGTCTTCTTCAATACTAACATCTTACTCTTCTGGCTGAAACCTTATGTATCACATGCAAAAATATGCGACATTCTGGATAGTGCATTATGTATCTTTCATTCACAAGACCTTATGGGAAAATAAACTTGTTAATTTTTCAATTGCCACAGAGCTCCAAGGCAGACTGTTAGATTGTTACTGTCATTGGTAGAAAGTGCCAGTTAGTCCATATTTGGGCCAGATTGCTCTGTTAATGCTTGATCTGCTTTTCCTTGAGTTTCCTAATGGTTGAACAAGCTGGCATCTTCTACATTTTTCCTTGATTCAGAATACTTTTCCTTTTGTCTGGTTCTACATTACTTTGGCTTTATGGTCAATCTTTTATCATTTTCCTTCTTATCCTGTCTATGGAGAAGCCATGGGATTGCTAACATGTTTTCTGTTACCTGCACTTGGACTACATCCCATCCTCCAGAAATACAGAAAGAATGCCATTTTGTTCCTTTCCTTAGCATGTACACCACCAAATCATGCCCCAAATTTGAGAATTTTCTGCCCACCCCAAGGATTAAAAATCTGTATTTCAAAGTTGGTTCTTCATCTTCAAAAACACAGCATGTGCTGAATGTATTCAGTTTTGCTTACTGGGTTTCTAGTCATCAGGAAGCAGTTAAATGACAAAGGCAATAATTACACTGCTAATAAAATATGTGTCCTGTTTCCCCATTTTTTAGGGCCAGAAAGACTTCCCATTTGACCAGTAGATATGTCCTTGCTTATGTTTGGAACCCCTCCAGCTCATTTTCTGCTCATTCCCCCTTCTTTGGAGTGGTTTTCTAGTTGCATTAAACAAGCAATGGATATAAAGTCCAATTAATTATTGGACACTCCATGCTGCTTAATTTTTAAGGCTCCCAATTTGCCGGTATATCTTGTAAGCACAACAAGCCTTGGAGTGCCACACTGAAGAAGGGCAATTTATTCTTAAGTATTTCCTTAATTAGAAGTTTCAAATAAATATGGAGGATTTTTATTTGTACTGGCTGCCTGTAACAGCTCTTTGGATGGCTCTGAAATTTACTCACCTAGAACACAGCATGCTGCTGCTGAGTGGCCATACCTTGTAATAATGCACTTCTACATATTCCTTTATGGATTCCAGGAAAGACATCCAGTGAAACCAGTTTAGTCCTAGTTCCTGCCCAGATGCTTAGGATTGTCAAAAGCTACCTTGAACCAGTCAGATCATTTGATTGTCTAGCCCAGACCTGTCTACTTTGGTGGCTTTCTGGAGGCCAACCCAACCCATATTCATTTGTGTTCCCGTAATAATAATAATAATAATAATAATAATTTTTATTTATATTTTCCTGCCTCTCCCAGATGGATTGAGGCAGGATTACAACCTAGTATAAATATACAGTTACAAAATTGATCAGTAAAATATGTAAGCATTTAACAATTTAACAATTGTTAACAATAACAATTAAAAACACATTATCAAAAGTCACAGTGGGAATAAAAGTACTGTATTCCAGTTCTAGTCAAAGAGATGGATCCATGTATCTCATACAGAGTCAGGTGGGTAGAGTCAGCGTCAGAAGAGATAAGTCTTAACTGCCCTCTTAAAGGTCTCCAAGGAAGAAGTAAGATGGATCTCTTTTGGGAGACTGTTTCATAATCTAGGAGCTGCTACAGTGAAAGCTCTTAGAGAAGTTGAAGCTAGTCTGGTCATTTTTAATTCCAGCAGGTTCTTCCCCGATATTCTGAGAGTGTGGGGCGGATTATGTAGGGAGAGGTGTTCCCGTAAATACCTCTAGCCCAAACCATGTAGGGCTTTAAAGGTAATAACCCACAGCTTGTATTGAGCCCAGAAGCAAATCTGTATATATTCAGTCAGGGTTGGGCACTTCTGCAGGGTTTGGGGGCCAGACCTGACCCACTTCCCAATCTTCTTGACCTCTGTGGGATGCACCACTTGTTTTATTTAAAGTTGTGGTGCTGGGGATACAGCAAAGTGTCCAGCAGCTACAGCTAGTGCAAAATGCAGCAGCTAGACTCAATTCAGGTATGCATTTTAGAAATCATCTTAACACTGATTCAGCAAGAACCACACTAGCTTCCAATTTGCTTCCAAGCTCAATTCAAGGTGCTGGTGTTGACCTACAAAGCCCTACATGACTTGGGGCCAAGATATCTGAAAGACCACCTTCTGTCATACGAGTCTGCCAGAATTTTGAGATCTTCAGAGAAGGTCCTGTTGCATATCCCAACACCTTGTGACGTTAAGTTGATGGTTACCTGTAAAAGGGTTTTATCTGTGGCAGAACCTCAACTGTGAAACTCCCTGCCCAGGGAAATTAGGCTGGTCCCATCTGTTTTTAGTTTTCGGTGGGCAGCCAAAACAGTGCTGTTCTTCATGGCATTCAGTGTTTGAAATTGGTGTTTTCAGAACTGGATTCTAGGATTGTTTTTTTAGACTGCTTTTAGAAGTTTTTCATTTAAAGAGTATTTTAAAGTGTTCAATAAATCTTTTTACCTTTGTACTGTTTTAATTAGTTTTTATTTGTTTATCACCTAGGGAGCTCTTGTGTGCTGGGAAGCAATACAGAAATACTGTATATAACTAAATATATAACTAAATAAGATCCTACACCATACTTCCATAGTATAAACCTACACTCAAGTAGTTACATAGCACTTGTGCAGTGTCCCACTTCTGCTGTATACTGACATTGTGCAATCAATTGGGCATTTGCCAATATGCCTGCCTGTCTAGTCCCATGTTGCAATGTTCCATGGTGCAATGGGGAAGGCACTATGGTGTCTTGTGCAGTCTCAGTGGATCAAATGGTACAATGAAGGTGCAATGAGTTATACAAGTTATACAACATCCAAGAATGAGCAACTGCATTGCAGGAATCCTGTTGGTTGTTGATGTGGAAAGGTCAGAGAGGGACCGTAACACCTAAATAAAATACAACCAAGCTAAAAGAAAAAGTCTACATAGATATATAGTCTGGCATCCTGTCAGTTAAGATGTTGCAAGCTAGTCTTAGGACCACAGAACTGTTTCCTGTTCATATTTATGATGTGGCACCATTCAAAAGTGCTCCTGAAACCCACCTTGAAGATGAGTCAGTCAACCAAAGCAATGGAGGCCTGCAGTGCTGGCAAGCAGGGCACTGAATGCAAGAAATCTATTCCCATTCCCCTAATTATATACTATACATCCTATTCCCCTAATTGACAGGGAAACCTGTCAATATGTAGCCAGTCATGCTGCCACCACAATACTTTACAGGTGTGATAAGCGAGAGTCCACAGCATTCCTAATATTGAGCGGCCATGTGATGTCAGTCTCCTCCTTCCCTGCTCTCTTCCTCCCTCACTATTCCCAAGCAACCTGTTTTCTCCCCCCTTTTCCCACCTTCTTTTCTTTTTCTTCTTCTTTTTACCTAATTGCATTCTCATAACTCTGGAATTGTGTTACAAATAATGACAACAACAACAATGCAAAAGGCATACTGGGTAGGGCATAGGGCAGGCAGGTAAGGTTAAAGGGGATGCAAAAGAGAGTGTGCAGGACCATCAATGGCACCAAACACCCCCATCATGCTATTAAAGAGAGGTGTGTTTTTGTTCTCTTTAACTACAGTGGTCCCTCCACATTCACTGGGGTTAGGGTTGAAGGATCTCTGTGAATGTGGGAAAACTGCAAATACACTCCCCCCCCAAAAAAAAACACCCCCAAAACCACTGCTCTTTTTACCTAAGAGAACATCTCTGTAGGAATCTCCAGGTCCCCCAGCGCAACTCTGTGGTCAATGTCTGGCAGAGTTGTGCTGGAAGACCTAGAAATTCTTAGAGACAACATTAATCAAAAATGCAAATAATCAAATCTGCAAAAGTCAAAGCCACAAATGTGGAGGGCCAACTGTAATGTGATTGCAGCAAGACTGAGGCAAAACTGAGGCTCATGTGATGAAGTCCAGTGGCTTTCAAGTGCAGTAGATCTGCACAGGGATTTGAGAGGTAGAGTTTCATCCTCAACTCACTCCCAATTTCACCCTGTCCTTTTGAATCTTCCAGCCTCCCCACTTCTACAGTTTGCAAACTGAAGATGCCAGCCACAGATGCTGGTGAAACATCAGGAATAAACTCTTTTATAATATGGTCACATAGCCAAAAAAACCCACCAAAACCTATGGATGCCAGCCATGAAAGCCTTCGACTTCACATCTGTTGTTGTTGTTGTTGTTTAGAAGTTGGCATTAGGGCTGCTCTAACTTGGGATTACTTTCTATATGTCTGACATATAGTTTATCATTTAGGAAAGCTTACAGTAAGCATGAGAGTGGTGCCACAAAGCCACAGGACTATTTGTTGTATTTCTTTTCTGCAACTGAAATCAGCTCACGTTGAGGCTGGGGCCTTCCTATGTCCACATTTTAGACTGAATTTTAAGAAGGCAGTCAGATTCTGTTTTGGAGATTTTCAGCCTTTTGGATAGCTCTCTTACATTCAGAATAAAATCCACAGTGGATTCACTACGTCCCTGATATGGAAGCCTTCAGCTACACTGCACATCCTCCAATTGTCCCCATTTTGTAGGGACAATCCTGATCAATCCTCTCTCTTCCTGCTTCTTCACCTGGTTTAAAAATATCTCACTTTCTCTCTTTTCCTAACACTTTCCCCCTTTGTCCTCACCTTACTTTAATGGCTGCAAACTGAATTCAAAATACAAAAATATACATGGGGAAGAGGAAAGAAGGGAGAAGGATCTTGCCCTTCCCAGTAGATTGAGGCAAGCTTGTGTGTTCTTCCTTGTTAATAACTCTGGCCATTTTGACTACACTCTGATGTTGCTTGGCCACATGTGTCCTGATTTTCATTGGTGAAATGTTGGCAGGTATGCCATTGTTCAAGTAGTTAGTGGAGAATAAGAGGTTACATGGTTTTGGTAGCCTTTTCTCACACCACTCTGCAACTTCTCTTTAGGTCCTGCAGACAAAAACTTATTAAGCAGTGGCTTGTCACCTCTCCTTAATAAATAAGAATCTCTTTTTGGTCTTTGTGTCTCCTTCACCTCTGGGGCTGGCCTCCTGTAAACATACTGCCAATTAAACTCCGTGTCTAGCAAGGCCAAAACTAATGAAAAGCAATAGAGAATTCACTGCCTTTTAATGAGGAAAGCATTGCTTTTTACTGGGAACAATTTATTGGGCCAATTCCTCCCGTCCATCACCTTGGGGAGCCGCTGCCTTTTCTTACCTCCTGGTAGCTACTTTGTCAAACACTGTGTAAAATTGCCAGCTGAACATGGGGAGGTGAAGTCTCTGACTCAATTTATGGGGTGACATCTCTGATCTTGCTCCCTGGATCGGTAAGCGATCCTGGCAATGATATGCATAGAAATTAATTAATGTGCCTGCTGGCTATCCAGCAAACCCCCATCGCTGATAATAGATCAGCTTCCAGGAGTTTGTTAAAGGGACTGGCTGTGTCTCTTTCTGTTTGCAAACACGGAGACAGTGTCAGCTAAGGGCAAACAGCCTGGATTATTGCAATCCTTTTTAGCCATACAAAGGAAGAGAGATGGCAGAGTCTGCTTGGGAATGGGGTGGGTGAGGAGCACATGGTAAAAGAAATCAAAATTAAAAAGGAAGGGGACAGAAAGAAAGAGAAGGAGGCAGGATCATCTGAATGTGCTAGGTATTTATTTTCATGGTGTGTGTGAAAATGTGTGTGTGTGTGTGTTTGGAATTGTAAGGTCAATTTGCATACACATTGATTTCAGTCATAGAATCATAGAATCATAGAGTTGGAAGAGACCACAAGGACTATCAAATCCAACCCCCCTGCCATGCAGGAAATCTCAATCAAAGTATCCCTGACAGAGGGCAATCCAGCCTCTGTTTGAAAACCTCGAAAGAAGGAGACTCCACCACCCTCCGAGGCAGCACCTTCCACTGTTGAGCAGCTCTTATTGTCAGGAAGTCCCTCCTAATGTTGAGGTGGAATCTCTTTTCCTGTAGTTTGAATCCATTGCTCCATGTCCTATTCTCTGGAGCAGCAGAAAAGAAGCTTGCTCCATCCTCAATATGAAACCCCATTCAAATATTTAAGCAAGGCTATTGTATCACCTATTTAACTTCTCCAGGCTAAACATACCCAGCCCCTTAAATATCTCCTCATAAGGCATGGTTTCCAGACCTTTCACCATTTTGGTCACTCTCCTCTGGATATGGTCCAGCTTCTCAACATCCTTCTTGAATTGTGGTGCCCAGAACTGGACACAGTATATCAGATGAGGCCTAACCAAAGCAAAATAGAATGTTACTATTACTTCTCTTGAACTAGACTCTCTGCTTCTATTGCTGTAGCCTAGACTTGCATTGGCTTTTTTAGCTGCCGCATCACACTGTTGACTGATGTCCAACTTGTGGTCTACTAGGACTCCTAAATCCCTTACATTCTAATTCAGGTCTTGCATACCTTCCAACATTTTACAGAACAGGGATACATGTGGCCATGCACTGTTAAGAGTGTGGACAAGATGACAGAACTTATTCATGAGAAAGAATCAATAAGCTAAGAGAGACTGCAGCACATTGCTTTTTCTTGACCCTACAGGGAAAGGTCAAATTCTTTCCCGCCCCCCCCCCTCCCCGCCCCGATTTCTTGTCCCAGGTTAACTGAGTAAAAACTAACTTTGCACCATGAACTCAATTTCCAGCAATTGAAGTAAACTGGAGACCAAGGGGGAAAGTGGGAGGAGAGAAAAATTGGGAAATGTTCAAAGCAGCTGGAAAAGTGGGATGACAGATGATTAATTGTGACTGTCCCTTTCAAAATGAGACAGTTGCAGGGTATGAGGACTTAAGGTTAACCTGTGAGTGATGGTGTTGCAACCCACCTATACCTGGATTGTGCAGCTATTGCCCTTCACAATAAATTCAGCACAATTGCTGTATTGAAATGCTACTCTAAAGTGCATTAGGGGAATGAATCCTGTCAATGATCTCCCTTGCAACACTAGTCTAACTTTATTTATTTATTTATTTATTTATTTCTGTTTCAAGGACCCTTTGGTCCAATTCTGGTTTAAAGGATAATGTAAGGAGAGCATGAGCTTTGAAGTCATATTACATCTTAAGTGAGGGTGGGTCAAGTATGTCCTGAAAGCATACATTTCCCCAGCTTCAGTTATTCCTGTACAAAAAACCAAACAAAATACCATGTCCTTCCACTGTTCTCCCAGTGATCTCTCTGAACAACGCAGGGCCCAGTCCCCACTTCTGGTGCAAACTATTCAGAAGATGTGTGGACAGTTCAGCATCGAACCCACAGTATACCTCCCTTAAAATAGCTTAGATAAACTCACCTTCTTTTCTGGATCCTCCCAAAAGATTTGCATCCTCCTGGAACAATGTGGGATGGCTTTTTACACCCCTTTTTTCTTTGCTACCTCAGCCATTTGCATTGAACAATCTAACAATGGTTATCTGCTGGAAGACATGTCTATCATTCACTCTGTGAATTCTTCTAGTGAATTATGATAGGGAGATTCATAGAGTATTTTCATTATACCCTCCCACTACTTTTTGAAGGCACTTTAAAGAACTTATCTGATCTTGACAGCTAAGCAGATTCAGGCTTGGATGAGGAACTGCCACAGTATCACAAAAGACTAACATGGAAAATCTAATAGCTATGAATACTCATCTAACACTTTAAAATAATGCAAAATCTATAATACCTTCTTTGTTTTTGATTGCTGTATGTTCTATTTGTCTTTTTTATATGCAAAAAATGTTGAATTTACGAATTGCATATATTTAGTACAATAATACCATTTAAACCATCCAGTGGCATAATAATATCATATAACCCATCTAGAAAATGATCATACAGCAAAGGTTAGATTGTTTCAAAGCTACCATAATGTAAGGCGTCCCCCATTTAATCCTGTTGGATTAAATAATGTACAGAAGTGTTTAGATATGTTATGTGATGTTTTATGTATGTGTCATTTTTGTGTATAAAATAAGGTTAAAAAAAAAGAAAGAAAATATTTAGATCCCACTCTATATCACAACCACAGCGTGGTGTATAGATAACATCATTTAAAAAACCCCACATAGATTCAATATAAATTTAAAATGATGAGGAACAATTTTAACACTCTGAAAAACACATTAAAAGTTAACAATTAAAACAGTCTAAAACAGACTGAACAGATTCAGGCAAAAATGCTTAGAAAAAACAGTTTGCTTTAACTTATGACACTTAAAAAATTGGTTTGTCTCCTGAGACTTTAAAAATTCTAAAGCTATTAAATATAACAGCTCATTCCATAAGAGTCTATTTCAACATCATTTTTGACAATATTACCCTCACAGTTGTGTTCTCCAGCAGTTGGTATTCGGTGGTGCATTGACATCATGAAAAGTTCAAAGACATAGCTGTGTTAGTCTGGAAAATCAGTATGCAAAGGAAATTTGTAGCTCCTTTGACACTAACTGAGAGAAAGAAAGAAGCTGGTAACATGAGCTTTCAAAGACTTGAGCCTACTTCCTCAGGTGCAATGTCTACAAACTCAAATTTACAAATGCTCATGCTACTTAGAATCATAGAATGATAGAATCGTAGAGTTGGAAGAGACCACTAGGGCCATCCAGTCCAACCCCCTGCCATGCAGAAAATCCAAATCAAAGCATCCCTGACAGATGGCCATCCAGCCTCTGTTTAAAGACCTCCAAGGAAGGAGACTCTATCACCCTCCGAGGAAGGAGTGCATTCCACTGTCGAACAGCCCTTACTGTCAGGAAGTTCCTCCTAATGTTCAGGTGGAATCTCTTTTCCTGTAGCTTACATCCATTGTTCCGGGTCCTGTTCTCTGGAGCAGCAGAAAACAAGCTTGCTCCCTCCTCAATATGACATCCTTTCAAATATTTAAACAGGGCAATCATATCACCTCTTAACCTTCTTTTCTCCAGGCTAAACATCCCCAGCTCCCTAAGTCGTTCCTCATAGGGCATGGTTTCCAGACCTTTCACCATTTTTGTCGCCCTCCTTTGGACACGCTCCAGTTTCTCAATGTCCTTTCTGAATTGTGGTGCCCAGAACTGGACACAATATTCTAGGTGGGGCCTGACCAAAGCAGAATACAGTGGCACTATTACTTCTCTTGATCTAGACACTATACTTCTATTGATGCAGCCTAAAATAGCATTGGCCTTTTTAGCTGCCGCATCACACTGTTCACTCATGTTCAGCTTGTGGTCTACTTGGACTCCTAGATCCCTTTCACACGTAGTTTCATTCAGCCAGGTGTCCCCCATCCTATATTTGTGCATTTCATTTTTCCGCCCTAAGTGCAATACCTTACATTTCTCTGTGTTGAATTTCATTTTGTTAGCTTTGGCCCAGCTTTCTAGTCTATTCAGATCATTTTGAATGTTGATCCTGTCCTCTGGAGTATTAGCTATTCCTCCTAATTTGGTGTCATCTGCAAATTTGATAAGTATGCTCCCAATTCTGTCATCCAGGTCATTGATAAAGATGTTGAATAGCACTGGGCCCAGGACAGAGCCACTGGTCACTTCTCTCCAGGATGAAAAGAAGCCATTGTTGAGCACCCTTTGGGTTCGGCCAGTCAACGAATTACAGATCCATTTAACAGTTCCTTTGTCTAGCCCACATTTTACAAGCTTGTTTGCAAGAATACAGTGGTACCCCGGGATACGAATGCGCCGCCTTACGAAATTTCTGGGTTACGAAAAAAAATCAATTAAAAAAACTGTTCCGGGTTACGAAGGTTATTTCGGGTTACGAAAGAAATTTTTGATGCTTTTCGGCGCTTTTTCGCACCAAATCGCGGCTTTCGCTATTAGCGCCTATGGGTTTTCGGCTTGCGAAAGCTTTTCGGGTTACGAAAGCGGCGGCGGAACAAATTAATTTCGTAACCCGGGGTACCTCTGTATCATGGGAAACCTTGTCAAAGGCCTTACTGAAATCAAGATATACTATATCCACAGCATTCCCTTCATCTACCAAGCTGGTAATTTTATCAAAGAAAGAGATTAGATTTGTCTGGCATGACTTGTTTCTCTGAAACCCATGTTGACTTTTTGTAATTATGGCATTGCCTTCTAGATGTTCACAGACTCTCTGTTTAATGATCTGCTCCAGAATCTTTCCTGGTATTGATGTCAGACTAACTGGACGATAATTGTTGGGATCCTCTTTTTTCCCCTTTTTGAAGATGGGGACAACATAGAAAGTAGCCACTGATTGTTTTGTCTTGTCTTGTTCCTTTGGTTGCTGCTCTTTTGGCAATTTGCATTCCGTTGCCGCAGGACAGCAATCCATGTTTTCCCCAAACTAGGTTCAGTACCTCGGGCAGTTCTTTTAAAGTTAAGACAAAAACCTCAAGTCGATTGACTGCCCCTCCGACATGGCTGCTACCAACTATTCCTGAGCTCCTAGCAGAACCAATGAAAAACAGTTCACACTTGCAACAGGGGCAATGTCTGCTCGACTTACATCTATGTAAGTGGACCTGTGTCAGCAGAAAATAGAGTCAAGTGGTTTCACAATGTCCTTATTTAGCAAAGAGCTACCATGACATTACCAAGCAGGAGAGCCAATGAAGTAACCATTGTGCAAAGGGATTGATGCACAACAGGTGCCAATGTACATAGGGCACTCTGGAAGCCCATCCAGACAACAGCTAGGAACTGATGATGTGCATCAGTAGAACCCCATCTGCATCAGGACATTCTTGCCAGTGTTCAGATACACATCTTCACAATTCACTAGGAAGTTTCTATAATGACTCTGCTACACAGCTAAGTATGCATAAAGTTAGGCAATGTAATCCACTAGATAGATAGATAGATAGATAGATAGATAGATGATAGATAGATGGATTTATTTTTGTCTAATAACCAAAATGATGAAAAACAAGCCAGCTTTCTCTTGCTCCACTGTTCAGTCCCCCACTACCTCCCCCTTCCTTCCTCTTCAGAAATTAAACAACTTTTACACACCGCGTAGCCTTCAGTACCGTATGCTAATGATGTCCCTGATGCCCTCTTCATCTGATCAAACTTAATTGTCTGTGTCAGGCTGCCAATTAACAAAAGGATCTCCTGCATTACCAACTTCCCGAGCTACCTGCAAGGTTAATTGAATCATGTATACCCAATGCACGGGTGGAGGAAACTTTGTGATCCCTTTTCAAATCGAAGGCTTAGAAGGGGGAGCAATTAAAGGAAAAACGAAACATTTTCTCTCATTTTGAGGGCAGAATCTTAAAATTTGCTTTTAATTGGAGTGCCAGATGAGTAACAATGGCCAGGAATAATGACTACAGGGTGCCAAGATCTTACATCAGGATTGTATAGTATGCGCATGTGAAGTTGTGCACTAACTGTGCAATGGAATCATGCAGAATGGCAATATTGCACCAATCACATGCACAACAGCGTGGGCATGCACAACTATGCTCTCTGTGCTTTTTTAATCATTATGTGTCTGGAAGGGTGTGTGTGCCAGACACTTCTCTTAACCTGCCTGTTCACAGTGAAACACAGAATGGGTGTGCGAGGCAGCCTGGGAGCTTTACAGGAAGTAGGGAGGGGGGCTTTGGATACTGCACAGAGAGGAAGGGAATACCAATCCCTGCAGCACCTGATAAAGCTCATCTGCATGTGACAGGAACATGTATGCATGAGGATATCCCCATCTGAATTCCAGACAAAGTCTTGTAATGCATGACTCCTATTTGACAGTGGCAACACTGAATTGAAGAGGTTGTGTGTTTTGAATCCTGATTGCATACACATATATGTGCATATGCCTATGTGTTGACTTACTGCTCAAACATTAATTCAAGGTGCCTGCTCAAGATGGTACAGGTATATCTCAGTGAATGAAATAGATGTCTTCTTGGATGTGACTTCTGTGACAGAAAATTTGGTACAAGAGGCAGAAATAACACAGAAAGACTATGGATACCCTTCTGTGCCCAAAGAGAAGTAATGGCCAGGGACATAATAACTTTGTTAACTGTGATATGCTTGTCATGCCTGGGATCCTATCAGTGGCATATGCATACATAATAGGGGTTAGGTGTTCCCATCACTTGTTTAGGACACTGTGAAAGGGGCTATTCACTGTTACTCTGTATAGCATCCAAAACATTTCTCCAGCCTCTGAGAAACCCAAATGAGTGCTATTGCTACTGCCATTAAGTGACCAGGGGTGGGAAGGGAAGCAATACCAGTGACTGAGAAGCAGCCTGTCTCACCTGACCTGCAATTGACACTGGAATGAAAGAGAAATGTGATAGAAGAGGACAGCAATGTGGAGGGGAGAGGATGGAGAAATGACAGCACAGAAGGGATGAGCAGAAACCACCTTGCCCAGCGTCCTTTCAAACTGGGCAGTGTCACTGTCAACTGGTGGAGCTCCCATTTTAACAGGGAGGAAAAATAATATCTGGATTTTAATCCAAACTTTAAAGGATCTGTCCATAACCCTCAAATAGGCTCAGCAACATAGAAAGCTCTTCAATGTTAAAAATAAAACATGGGATGGATTCACGGCCCTGCTGGGATAGGAGAGCCACTGAGCATTGTATTCATGTAAAGTCAGTCCTCCATATCCATGTATTCTGCATCCATGCATTTAGTGATCCACAACTTGAAAATATCCCCCCTCAAAAAAAATAAAAATAAAATAAAATAAAAAAAATTCCAAAAGCAAACCTTGATTTTTCCATTTCATTACTATGTCACTGTATAGAATGAGACTTGAGCATCTGTGGATTTTGGTATCCATGGGGGGTCCTGGAACCAAACCCCAGAAGATACCCAAGGCCCAATGTACTCCCCACTGAGCAATCTGTGTATTTTTGAAAGGCAAGAAAAAATAATTGTTAAGCATACATAAGAAATAAATTACCGAGCAAGATGAAAACAGTAGCAGCAAAAGAGAAGGAAAATAGTACTGAAGAAGACTGAAAAAACATTGCTTTTCCAGTGCCCCACATCACATTCAGAAGATGCCTATTGATTTCATTGGTACACTTCCCCCCTTCCCTCCCATCTATACATCTTGGTTGAAATCCTATTGGTGTTTTGTACTCATATAAGACAACAGCATAGAAACAGTTGGACCTTTTTTTCTGATGCACAATGTTCACATTTTGTTCAAGGTCACAGCAGCAAAGCTGCATGTTTGGTGCTGCTCCACACATGGATGTGCATTCCCAGCCCATGTGTATTTTTCTGACTTTGCTCAAATTGGCATAGTACTCTGGCAGATGCACACTGAGTTGCACAACACAGTCATTCAATACAAGGGTCATGTAGCCCAATCAACACATCACTCCTCAAGGGGGGAACATTTGTTGTTCTTCTGTGCCTTCACATCTTTTCTGACATATGGAGGCCATAAGATAAACCTATCATGGGGTTTTCTGAGGCTGAGAATGTGTCACTTGCCCAACGTCACACAGTGGGTTCCCATGCCTGAGTGGAGATTTGAATGCTGGTTTCCAGAGTCATAGTCCAATGCTCAAGCCACTACACTACAGACACGTGGCCTCAAATGTTGTTTTTTGACCTTTGGCTAAAGTACTTACAGAAGCCCTTTCTTTCTGACCATAATTTGTGTTGTCAGAAGGGGTAGAGCAAGATTTTTGCAGTCTGAGGCACAGCATCACATGGCACCCTCCCTTCATGTGTGCACCCAACCAGGCATCCAAATTGAAGTTCATCCATGTGGCCAGAATATTTTGATACCTCCAGCATAAAAATCCCAAGTGTGTCTCTTTCCATCCTTGGAGAATCTGCTGCCTTTATCTGATTCCCCCGATCAGCTGCCCAACACAGCTGCCTCACTCTGCCTACTGAAAGTGCCAGCCCGAGTTCTTAATGGTGGAAGCAGTCCTGGTTCATACAAACGGCCCTGCTTAGTATCATGGCAGTCTTAATATTTTGGGCTCAGCTGGTGTGTATGTCTAGATGCAGTATATATACTGCATCGGAGCAAAGTCCTCACTTTTGCTTAGGTCCAAACTGCTGAACTCTCTCTCTCTGTGTGTGAAGAAATCAGGTTTATTTATCTACAGGCTGTCATCTCTTTAATGACATCAGATCTCAAATGGATTATAATTTTATAATATCTTTTGCATGTCACACAATATTAGCACTCGGCTGCTTTTTTATGATGGTGCTAATATACAGATGTTGCTGTAATCTGTTTTTTAATTTACTCTGTACCTCCCCCATGTACATTTTGTTGTAAGGTACTTTATTCTGCAGCAGATCATTTATTTTAAAAGTTATTGTCATATATGTCCCTACCAGCACACTAATGTCATTTGTGAAAGCGCTTCAGCTTTCCCTTGGCAGCCTGGTGGGAATCACATCTCTCATCCCACCCCCACTTTTCATTTTAGAAGTACAGAATTGATGTTATGATTCGTAACGGATGTTCCTACAGTAACCACACACAAACACTCCCCCCCACACACATTTTCTTTCTGTTTGGTAAATGATCATGACAATCCGGCATGGACAAGACTCAGAAGAGGCCAGCCAAGATGACCAAGATGTTCAGTGAACACACGTATATGTCTCTGTTAACAAAATACATGTGTTCCTTCCTGGGCATAACAGAAAATTTGACACCAGAGGCAGAAATAACATGGAAATGTAGGGATAAAAAGAAGAGCTGTCCAACATGTTTCAACAAACAAAACTAAAAATATGTACATATGAATTGTAACTGCAAGGTCAGGAAAGCATGGGATAAATAAACAACATTTTGTACCTACTAAAGACCACTTCAAGGCTCATCCTGTTGGCAACTAGGAATGACTTTTTCCACTTATCAGCATCCACTTTTCTTATTTTGATGGCCAAACGTACAGAACTATGCTTTTTAACATACTGGGGGGTAGCTGGTGAGGCAGATTTATTTACTTCTCACTTTTCTCTTTGTTTTGCTGTTGTTACATGCTCAGTAAGTGAATTTGGAGGCAGCTGCTGCTTACCTTGCCTGCTGTAGGCAAGCACACACAGCAAGAGTAGGACTGACTAGAGCAGAATCCCATTCTTTCCCAGTTCAAACTTTATTGCATTGCTTACTGCAGACAGATTGTTCCAACCTGTCACCAAAACATCTGGATAATGTTATAGGAGACACACAGAGAGACTGAGATCCTTCATCTGAGTAGCATGGCATATATCTCAACAAATGGATTTATGTGTCGAGTATGATATGATTGTGATTGCATTATCTGAAACAAGACATAATGCTGCTAAAAAAACCTGCCAGCTGGACAGAGGATAAGGAGAAAGGGGGCTAGGCAGGCATGAAAAACCTTTTGGAAAAGCAATTTCTTTGTCAGAGGCAATGATACCACCTTCTGTAATGACTATGGACTATGACTCTCAGGATCCATTTTCCTGCTTAGGTATGGAAAGCTACTGGGTGATCTTGAGCAAATCGCACATTCTCAGCCCAGAAAACCCCATTACAAGTTCACCTTAGGGTTGCCATAAGTGGGAAACGACTTGAAGGAATACACCTAATACTATATATATCATTATACATACCAGCACAAGCATAGGAAAATGTGGATATTTCCTTAAAACCTGGTGAGGCAGCAGTTGAGAAATGGTACTATTGATGATCGCATATTTCCAAAACATTTGCAATATGATGATGTGGGCTTTGGGCAACCTGCTGTTCTCAATTGTCCGTGACATATTAAGGTCAGCTCCAGCCATGAGACCTCCTCCTCCCCCTTTAAAAATGTATTCCTTCTTCACTGTGGATTTTTTTGATTATGCATGTGCCACTCAGCTGTGATGCTTCTTTTGTTTTACATTTTGCATTCATTAAAAACCAGTCATCTGCATATTTTGTGAGACCTCAGGGGTCTTTTCTCCCCTTGATACTGGTGCCGAAGTCCCATTAGTATCAATGGGAATTGAGAACACACTGGGAAAGGAAAATATCATTTGGTATCCTTTAGTAGCATACTGCACCACACAGACACACACACAAAGGGGGGGGGGGAGAGAATCTATGAAAACAAAAAAGCTAAAATCTGCCAAAACCAGGGATTGAACCCTGGAATCTCCCCCAAGATGGTTCTCTAGATTTCTGGACTTCAGATTTCACCAGCAAGAGATAATATGGGGTGATGGGATTTGTAGTCTAAACTATCAAGTGTCTCCCAGGAGGAGTGGGGCTTCCTTACCTATTCTGTCTACATGACCTGATTGTAGAATGACCTACTCACCAAATAGTTAAGATGGAGCAGTATTAATATTTGGCAAGAATTTTACAATATGTTAAATTGTGACACCAAAATAACATCTGACAACAATCTCATTAATGGACCACCAAGCAAGCACATGTTCAGACACTTTACTGTTGTGGTGGTGGTTGTTGTTCTTGTACTTGTGCTTTCAAGCTACTCCAGTTTATGATGACCTTATCCTGGGGTTTTTCTGGCAAAGTTTATTCAGAAGAGTTTTACCATCGCCTTCCTTGTCGTCTGAGAGAATATGAATTGCCCAGTGGGTTTCCATGCCTGGACACTAGGGTTGCCAGACTGAAAACTGGAAAGGGTTTCTGTACCTTTAATGTTTGTGTAGCAAAAGGCATTTCGGCAGGTATTGCTTGTTACCTGGTTGTGTGACCAGCACAGTCTGCTGAAATTCTCTCTTCTGCATAAGCATTAAAAATATATGAGCCCTTTCTAGTTTTCAGTGGATTCAAATCCTGCTCTCCTGAAGTCATAGTCAAACACTCAAACCATACCGTATTTTTACTTCATGTAAAAGTGAGGGCCTGTGGCAACCGCATGCCGCAGCCCTGACATGGCTTTTCCAGGGTGCCGTAATGCTGGCGTTGCAGCTTTACGATGCTCATTTGGCACTATGTCATGTGGACGCAGCGCCCAAGGAGTGTCGTGATGGTGCAGCACACGGCATCACGCTGCCATGGGGGCAGAGTCAGAGCATGCATTGTGTGTAGGGTTGCCATAATTGTCCACTATTACCAGGGACAAAATGTGGAACACATTCGAGACCAAACTGTAGGACAACTGCAGGACAAAACTCAGCCCAAAATGTAGGGCATTTAAGAAAAAGGGAGGACCTTAAATGTCCTACATTTTGGGCTGAGTTTTGTCCTGCAGTTGTCCTACAGTTTGGTCTCGAATTTGTCCTACATTTTGTCCCTGGTAATAGTGGACATGACTCCATCTCCAGGCCAGCCTTGATGGCCGGTCTGCACAGTCCCTAAGTTATCTGGAGTTAAATTGCATATTAAATGACTTAACATGTAATTCCTCTTTACTTTTAATGGTGCAAGCTTTTAAACTTACAACATCTGGGACGTGCTGAAAGTTATGGAGATCATGAAAGCTGTGAAGGGAGGAAATTTAACCCTTCCTTCCCTTGCTGAAAGTCCAGAGGAATCCATCTACTATGAAGACATTACTTATATCTGGAGGAAATTCCATGCTGGTGTCTGTTAGGTTTTCCCTCCTCTGAGCAACTAAAAACCGGAAATGAACCCTGAAACAGCCCAATGAAGACTTAGCATTATCTATGGCCCCAGTGTGCTGATTATGCCTCAACAAACTACAAATCCTAGGATTCTAGAGGATGGGGCCAGGACAGTTAAAGTGGAGCAATTCTGCAGTGTGGCAACCATAGTCATTATTGATAATGTTATAGATGTTTTTCCCCCTGTCTTTTTAGTTTTCTGCTAGCGTAGCCTTCTGAACCAAGGTTTTCATTTTTGTTTGTTTTTTGTATATCAGGGACACCACACCTTGAAATGTTTGTATGGGGTGGCATTCCCCATATATAATCCACAAACTGCTCATTCATCAAGCTGGTTTTTGAAGCGCTCAAAAAACCTGCAGAACCTATTTGACTCAAGACTGGAGAGGAATAGAAAAAGTTCAGTGTTAATGTTTAGCTGGAGGCCATGATGCTCTTGGAAGAAATAAATAATTGCCCTAAATTTTTCTCTTCTCCCCACTGCAGTGATATTGGCAACAGAGTGGACATGAATAGTCAAGAAATTAAGAAACTCCATGCACAGTTTCAGCCTTCCAACAAAACAACCTATTCTGCAAAATCCTGCAAAACCTATATGACTCAAGATTTGAGTGGAATAGAAAAGGCTCAGTGGTAATGTTCAGCTGGAGGCCATGACTCAGTCCTTATGGAAGTGTTGGAGGTACAAGTCATTGCACTATTTTTTTATTTTTATTTTTTTTTGCTTGCATTTTCCTCTCCCCACTGCACTGATGTTGGCAACAGAATGAACATAAATAGTCAAGAAATTAAGAAAGTGCTTGCACAGTTTCAGCCAACAAAGCAACCTATATTTCTCCATTCACCATTAGCCCAGACATGATGGACTAGCTGCTCTGGATGGCTTGTCAAGCTGTCCTTAGTGTCTCGAATGTACCGTAACCAATGACAGATGACACCCTGAAGAGTAGGCAAAGACACTTGCAAAGACTGTCTCCCCACAATGGTAGCAAACATTGCAATAATACGAAACCATAGATGCTTCGTGGAGCATATAATACCCTGGTAAGAATAGTGGGGGTGGAGAAAGCAGAATTAAAACCTAATACAAGCATTAACATACTGTTCCAACTGATTCTGTACCTCAGCAGTGATGCACACTCATTTGTTTCAATTGTTAGAAGGGGGCCATTGTGTTTAACACAGTTTTATTCTATTTCTCCAGGCAGCCTGGCACTCTTATAGGAAACAGTAGGAGATCATTCCTTGAATGGAGATGCGTATTCGCTCAGGGGCAAAATGTTCCCTGGAGCGAACTCCTTTGTGTCGGCAGTGTGATCAGGAGGCGACAGTAGCTACTAACAATGTAGGAAATAAATGTCTGGTGTTTTGTGCTCTAAGGTCTCAGGGCCACATCTCTAGACATAGAAAAGACAGAATGTGGCCTTTGGGTTTGAATCCTTTGAAGAAATTAAACCTGTTCCTGACACTGAGATCCCCACAGCAGCAATGGTCTATCCCGGTGTGCCAAGGCAATGGTTGTAAGGTTATATCATAGTTGTGCAACATAAATCTGATGAACTATAGTTGCTGAATGCCAACATTGTGCATCTTGTTGGTGTTTTATGCACACTTTTGCCTTATGCATGTGTTCAGACTTATTTGGTTATGGCATGATGTCTGTATTCTGTTCATAGTTGTGAAAGTGAACTTCCATAAGTGCAACTGTTGCTGTTGCTGTTATTGTGTGCTTTCAAGTCATTTCAACTTATAATGCCACATTTCCAGGACCCAAATTCAGGCTATGACATTTCAGGCTATGATGCGAAGCAGAATGACAGGGTGTCATGCCTAGTTCCTGGAGCCCAGGTCCAGACTATGACACAGACAGTGAAACAGAAAGACAGGGAGATGTGTCAGTGCTTGAGACAGATAATGACACTCTCCAGCAGCTGTAGCACACAGACATGGACTCAGCAGTACCTATCATAGCTTAATGTAGGAGATTATCCCACAGGAGGCAAGCATCCTTCTCCCATCATTAAACTGTGTTAATTGCGTGATTGGGGTGAAGATTATCACACTTCTGCATGCTTATCCTATTCTTCTCCCATCTGTAAGCAGTAATGGATGCGTCAGTTGGTGTTAACGGAAACTGTAGGAGAACTTATACAAACAAAATTTCAGTTTCTGTTAGCCATGATTTATTTATTTATTTATTTATTTAATGATGGGAGAAGGATATTTGCTTCCTCTGTATGATAATCTCCATCAACAAGAAAGGGAGGGACTGCAATGCTCAGAGCATTTAAACAGAAAATGCAAATTAATCAGGCAACATCTGCAGGAGGCTGCCAGACTATAAATATTCCAACAACTCCTGCTGACAACCAACCATTCTAGAGGAACCAGCACTTTTGTTTCTTGACTCCTGGCTCATATTTCCAAATAATCTTGGAGCCCTGGTGGCGCCTGTACTGCAGCCATTCACTCAAAACCACAAGGTTGCGAGTTCAAGACCAGCAAAAGGGCCCAAGCTCGACTCAGGCTTGCATCCTTCCGAGGTCGCTAAAATGAGTACCCAGACTGTTGGGGGCAAATTAGCTTACTTGCTAATTAGCTTACTTGCTGTTCACCGCTATGATCTTTGGAATAGCGGTATATAAATAAATAAAATAAAACAAATATGTTACAGGACACTCCCCTCTGTATATGACTACATCTGCTTCTGTCTCCTCTCCGATGGGTTTTACTTGGTACTTTGCCCTTGTCTGGCCTCCAAGACAAGACATTTATGGTGAGTCTAAGGTAAATATATTACAGGCTTTTCTTGGCAATATTTGTTTGGAGTGGGTTAACCATTGCCTTACTCTGAGGCTGAGAGAGTGTGACTTGCCCAAAGTCACCCAGTGGGTTTCCATGGTCAAATTCTGGTTTTCCAGAGCTCTGGTCCAATATCTAAACTACTACATCACAACGGCTTACACTGGCCCATGAAGTTTGGCATACGTAGATAGTATTTAACTGTCCCAATATCAGCTGAAATGAGGTTGTTCTTATTGCACACTGCCTGAAAGTTCTGGATATCCTGTAAATACTTTTGTTCCATTAGAAAATTTTCTCTGCCCCTTTCCTGCCAACCCACTTTGTCAGTATTCCTTGACTTCTGCAACTATACCCTAGGGCTGCATCCGCACTGCAGAAATAATCCAGTTTGACACCACTTTAACTGCCATGGCTCAGTGCTATGGAACCCTGGGATTTATAGTTTGTTGTGGCACCAGAGAGCTCTGACACAGAAGGCTGATTGCCTCACAAAACTACAGCTCCCATAATTCCATAGCATGGAGCCATGGCAGTTAAAGTGGTGTCAAACTGGATTATTTCTGCAGCATGGATGCAGCCTCAGAGTTATGTGATGATTGTACAATGCTGCCTCAGTAGTGAATTGCAGAATTATGCAACTGAATGTGCAACCAAATGCACAAGTGCATCTATAAGTATATCAATTGTGTCCCCACACCAAGTGTCATCTGGTTTCTAGGGGGGGGGGGCGGGGAGCTGCCAGTTGGTGGTGGTAGCTGAAAGGACATGCTCCTCTGATCCCAGGCTTTCTCCCTGGGAGGAAGCCCAGGACTGGAGCAGACAGCAACGGCACACATGCACTTTTCTGTAGGGCCCAAAGTGTTACCCCTCTTCTGGGTGTCACCCAGTGCAATCTGCATTCCCTGTACCTACGAGTGATGCCACTGAGGCAGACTACACAAGATACAAATGTACAATCCACGTCGGCATGTGCATGTTTAACTCCTCTTTTGCAACCTGGAACTGAATATGAATGCTCTGCACTAGATAAAAATGTCCATCCAGTTCTGTAGGGGAACTCACACAGGATTCCAGCTTCTGTTACCCATGACAGGGATTTATTTCCTGCTTTGTGGGATGCTTAATGTAGTTCTCTATACATGCAAATGCCAAGGAGCTATCTCCATTGCATGCCTTCAATAATGTGTTTAAGTGGTTGTCATCATCATCGTCATCATCATCACCAACAATGATGCTTTTAATCTATGTTTTAATGTTGCTAGTATTTAAAGATTTTTTAAATGTTTTAGCTCTATATTTTAAATATATTGCAACCTGCCTTGAATCCCATTGTGGGAGAAAGGCGGGATATAAATCCTGGAAATAAATAAATAAATAATCATCATCCCACCTGTCCTGCAAGGATCTCCAAGCCTCTTCACCACTGCTATCTTCACAACTGCTCAGTTGCTGAATGACTGGCCCATGTTACTGAGCAGGCTTCATGACTGAGCTGAATTTTGGATACAGCTTTTCCTACAAGTATGTTGGAAATTTTCCAATGGAAAGGAAACAATTAATTAAAATAATTTAACTAAAATGATTGAGTGACGTTGGAATATCATCATTAGCTTAATTCCAGAATTGTTATTAAAAAATGAATGAAAGAGACAGGAGAGAATGCTAAAGAGTCAACCAATTCTACATTTTCCAGATGGTTTTTCGTCAAAATCCTAGAATGTTTTTTTCTAGGACTGTAGTATTAGTATTAGTTTATTCTAGGATTCTAGTATTAGTTTTCACTTGAATACTAATGTACATTATTCAATATGAAGCCAAAGGCTTTCATGACCAGCATCCATAGTTTTTTTTGTGGTTTTTTTGAGGCTATGTATGTTCTAGAAGAGTTTATTCCTGACATTTCGCCAGCATCTGTGGGTGGCATCTTCAGAGAAGATGATCTTTTCTGAAGATGCCAGCCACAGATGCTGGCAAAATGTCTTCTAGAACATGGCCACATAGCCTCCAAAACCCACAAAAACTATGAATACATTATTCACTTTTCACTGTTAAATACTGATTTAACTGTCATGCCTCAATTTTTGTAAAATCCCAGTATTCTTAGTGTGGTGGGAGACTTTGAATTATCTGTTAGACTCTAGCACTTATGGCTCAATGCTATGGAATTCCTGGATTTGTAGTTTAGTGGGGTGCCAAGAGCTCTCTGACAGGGAAGGCTAAATATCTCACAAAACTACAAATTTCAGAATTCCATAGCACTGAGTTATGGCAGTTAAAATGGTGTCAAACTGCTTTATTTTTACAACTTAAATTGGCCCAGGGCCCCATAAATGTGATGGAAATGCCATTATATCTCCTAGAAGGCATTTGGGGACCAAAACAATTTTTGAGGGGGAAACCTTTGGGCAATTTTATTTGACCCATGGGGACTCCAAGCATGGTAGAAATGCCTGTCATACACCTAGAATGCTTTTGGGAGCAATTTTGCATGTTTTGACATGTAGTCACCCCTGTAGTCCACCCCTGTGTTAGAGCAAAACAAATAGTTTATCCACTCTGTTAAAAGAAACAAACACTCTCAGCATGGGCCATCGCACATTTGAAAACTCCCTTACATCTCATAGACTTACTGTTTGTGCCTTGCCCTGAGCTCTCTAGATACAGAGTAGGCTATAAATATTTCATTAATCCAGAATAAAAATAAATCATAGTGCTACCTTGACCACAAGAACAAAATGGAGTTTGCTTTTGTTGTCATGATGCTAAATATATTTACTAGGAAATAAACACCACTTCGTTGGAGGAAAGAGGGTTGTTTTGTAACAGTAAAAGTGCTGGTGTGTGTGTGTCGGTACTTTTACTGTTACAAAAAACCCTCCCTCTTTCCTCCAACAAAGTGGTGCTTATTTCTTCGTAAATATATTTAGCATCATGACAACATATATATCAAGACTTGCCAGCCATCCTATGACAATGAAATCTTTTATTAATAAAAAGAAAGGATGCTACCAGTCTGCCAGGCACATACTGGAGCAGGTGCTGCTGCCAAACATGTTTGCCACATCCCTCAAGTCCTTCTGTGGCCAGTTATTGAGAGGGAGGCTGGGCTGTATGGCCCTACATTTTGGACCTGAGTTCCAATCCTGGCTACATCATTGCAGGTACTAAGTAATTTAAATTGATTAAATTATCAATTAAGTTGAAAATTTCCTAATGAAATTTATTTTTTAAGAAAAGTGATTGAAGTTGGCATGTCACCATCACCTTCATTCTAGAACTGTTATTGATGAATGAATAAATGAAATGAGAGAAAGAGTGCTAAAGAGCCAACAAAGTTTTATATTATTTCAGGTGGTTCATTATCCAAATCCTAGAGTGTATCTACACTCTCCACTTATTGCAGTTGACTACTGTTTTAGCTGTCATGCCTCAATTTTGTAGAATCCTGGGCTGTGTAGTGTGATGATTTATCAGCTACTCTTGAGCACTCTATTGTTATACTATACATCAGAGCTCTAGCAGAGAATTCTAAGTACCACAACCAAACTATTAATTCTATGATTCTACAAAATGGACTCATGACAGTTAAAGAGGCATCGAATTGCTATCATCTTGCCATTTCTTGCCATTTGTTCACTACTCAGCTTTGGGGAATGACTATGTTTAGATCACAAGATCCAAACCATTTCGTTATCTGAGTATGACTGTTTAGTCAATTCAATAAGATTTTAAACCAACAAATAGTAAAGATAGTTTGGAAGGGGGTGGTCTTCTTTTCATCCAGATGATCCTCCTCTGGATGAGTCCAGGCTTACTAAACACACCGTAGAGTGTTTATCTTTTCCAGGAAACTGAATTTGAAGGTCTTATACCCACTGGCCTCAACAGAGCTGGTGTCACCCAGTGCAGTAACTTATGGTGTCATCTCCCCATTGATCTGCTCTGGTCAGGCCCCACCTGGAATATTGTGTCCAGTTCTGGGCACCACAATTCAAAAAGGACATTGAGAAACTGGAGCGTATCCAAAGGAGGGCGACTAAAATGGTGAAAGGTCTGGAAACCTTGCCCTATGAGGAACGACTCAGGGAGCTGGGGATGTTTAGCCTGGAGAAAAGAAGGTTAAGAGGTGATATGATAGCCCTGTTCAAATATTTAAAGGGATGTCATATTGAGGAGGGAGCAAGCTTGTTTTCTGCTGCTCCAGAGACTAGGACCCCGAGCAATGGATGCAAGCTATAGGAAAAGAGATTCCAGCTCAACATTAGGAGGAACTTCCTGACAGTAAGGGCTGTTCGACAGTGGAACAAATTCCCTCAGAGTGTAGTGGAGTCTCCTTCCTTGGAGGTCTTCAAACAGAGGCTGGATGGCCATCTGTCAGGGATGCTTTGATTGTGATTTCCTGCATGGCAGGGGGTTGGACTGGATGGCCTTGTGGTCTCTTCCAACTCTACGATTCTATGATTCTATGATTCTACCTCCTCCCATACCACATCATACAGAATCCTTAGTAATGTTCTTTATGTTCATGTTACTCATAAATTGCAATTCCCATGTATCACTGAATGTAATGGCAATATAAAGATGTAGCGGTGTTAGTCTGTAGAATCAGTATGTAGAGAGATCTTGTAGCACCTCTGAGACTAACTGAAAGAAGTTGGCAGCATGAGCTTTTGTAGACTTATGTCTACTTCCTAAAAATGCATCTGAGGAATTAGGCTTAAGTCTACAAAAGCTCATCCTTTCAACTTCTTTCTTTCAGTTAGTCTCAAGGGTGTTACAAGATCTCTCTCCATACTAATGGCAATATAGTCAGCCCTCCATATCTATGGATTCTATATTTAGATTCAACCATCCATGACTTGAAAATATTTTTTAAAATATATAAATTCCAAAAAGCAAACCTTGATTTTACCATTTTATAAAAGGGACACCATTTTAGTATGCCATTGTATTTAATGGGACTTGAGCATCCACGGTTTTTAGTATCCATGGGTGGATGGGTGGATAGGTGGGTGTTGCTGGAATGAAACCCCAGTGTATATCAAGGGTCCACTGTAGTTTATATATTTAATTTACTTATATCCCACCTTTCTCCTCATATAGGGACTCATGGCAGCAAATGGCAAATTTAAAATAATACAATTTAAAAACAGTACAGTGGTGCCTCGGGTTACGAAATTAATTCGTTCCGCCATTCCTTTCGTAACCCGAAAATTTCGTAACCCGAAACACTTTTTCCGTTAGCACTGGAAAGCCTATAGCTGCACTTTGCAGCATTTGAATTTCGCGCCGAAATGATTTTGTAACCCGAAAAATATTTCGTAACCCGAAACAGTTTCTGCCAATCCAACTTTTTCGTATCCCGGAAATTTCGTAACCCGATCATTTTGTATCCCGAGGCACCACTGTACAACACTAGTTGTGACATAAACAATTAGCAAAATTAAATTTCTATCTTTAAATTACAACATCATATGTACAGCCTAAATGTCTTTACATGTACACAGTTTCATGTGGTTTAAGTGAAAAATTAGTAAGATACAAGTTTTTTTGCAGAAAAAAGTAAAAATAATATTTTTTAAAAAATAAAAATTTAAATTTAAAAATTTAAAATTTAAATTAAGGGGGAAAATCCATGAGGCCTCTCCTTTCTCCTGTTTTCCCACTCACACTATCTCTTCCTCTGAGGGGACATAGGCAAACACCACAGCCCATTTCTGCCCAAAATGGGGCAGTTCAGTGGGGGCCTGTAGTGTCATCCCCTCTTTGGGTGTCACCTGGTGCTGTCCACACTCCCTGAACCCCTTGTGATACCCCTGGCAAGAGGGAAAAGGAGCACAAGAGAAGTGAAGTGAAGTGTGAAGAGAAGGGAAGAGAGAAGAGAAGAGAAGAGAAGAGAAGAGAAGAGAAGGGCAAGGCAAGGCAAGGCAAGGCAAGGCAAGGCAGGGTTGGGCAGGCTGGCAGGCCCAGACTTAAACATGTGCAAATCTATTGATTTCAGCAGGAACGTTAGACTTAACTCTCCCACAACAATCAATGACACTTAAAAGTACTTAACTTTGGCTGGCTTGTACCCACTGTATACAGTTCTGCCAAATCTATTCACTCAGTGCCAGTTCTCTTTAGCCTCAGATGTGGTGCCTATTCCGAGAAGGCGTTTGGACCAGGGCAGGTATTGCCAGCCAGCATTATTAGACATTAGCTGAGGCCCATGCCTTAACAGGTGGTTCTCTGCCAAGCTCCCTGACACTCCTTTGTACTGGAGCCTCTTGCACTGTTCAAACGAATGAGCAGTACCAGGCACAAACTTCCACTGTTTGCCTTGCTCTGAGCTGTGTGGTGCTGAGTTTATCCAAAGGAGGACAGGGCAAGAAAATGAAAACTAGACCAAGGAGATAGAAAAAGGGAAGCTATCAAGATACCATAGCTACTTCCATGTTGATGAAGCTTTGAATCTGTTTTGGGTTCTAGCCTGAACTTTAAAGGGGCTATCAAAGGAGCTGAAACCTTCTGCCAAATAGATCCAGCATCTTGGGTAGCTTCTTTAAAATGCAGTCTAAAAACCAGTGGTTACCAGTGCTCATGGGGTTCACTTCCTGTACACCCATTCCTTGACCAAGACCATGTTTAATACAATGTCCTGGACCCCTGGCCCAATGACATCTTCAGTCCTTGAACCAATTATGCTTGTAGGGTGGTCATTTGCTCCACTTTTGAGAGGGCAGATCTCTCTTGGCTGTGCCTTCTCCTTCAATTTGGGGTAGTTGTCCTCTTCCACTGAACTGAATGCACATGGAATGGTGAGGGAAGCAGGAGACACCCGCCTAGCCAGCCAGATTAGGCAAATCAACCTTGGCAATCAATGAGTCTGGGCATGATGTCCATATGATACATGCCCTGACTCCAACCCCAGGCGGGTGTGACAATGCACACCGCACCACACTGTGCACAATGTCATGGTGCTCCTCTGGCACTGCATCTACATGACGTAGCACCAAAGGAGTGCAGAAAAGGTGTGCACTGGTGGTTATGGTGCCCTTTCTGGGGCACAAAAAGGAGCATAGATTGGGGCTGCGTCATGTAGTTGCTGCAGCCCTGATCTGACACTAGGGGGGGGGGGTTGCAGGCCGCTCCTTAGGGGTGGTCTGTCAAGCCTCCTAGACTCAAAGATGCTACATGATTCCTTTGCATATTGATATTCCAGACTAACATAGTCATGTGTCAGTTCTTGCCTTAGTTGAGTCATCTTAAGCCCTCCTGAGAGTTCAGACATGATTTTCTCCAAGATTCATTCATTTATCACTTGTTTGGAGAAATCTTCTTCAGCTATGGTCTGGATCTCAAAATGGTGATGCAGCATTTGTAGAGATCCTTGTGTCTTCTGTTTTTCCTATGCCTTTTCATAGAAACAGTGCCAGTTTCTTAATCTGCATAAGGGAGCCAAGATACACTTTGATAACAATGCATATGTAAAATGCTTAATAGTCCATTAGATATACTTGGTTGAGAGGCTTTGCCTTGGACATATTTCTTTCTTTGGTAAATCATTCATGGTTCTCTAATGTAAAGAAATCAGAGATGTAAGGAAAAAGGAGACGATAGAACATTTTATTTTAACAATCCCCATTGTTAAAATAAAGTACAGTAATGTGTTTTCTATATCTGCAGAGAGCACAGAAGGCTGCAGGCATTTCCCCTTGTAAAATATTTACTAAGCAAAACTCGATTTGCAAAATATTGATGGCAGTTTAGCTAAGGACCTATGTACTTTTCAGCCAGGGAAAAAGAATACTTTGCAAAAGTAGCCAGTGCTCCATCTTCTAAAGTGGCAGCTCAAGAACGTTTAGGGAAATCTTGATTTTTAAAAATATATATATGGGTTCATTTCCCTAGAACAAAATCCAAAGGCCAATAAAATAACATTTGTATTTTAGGACTGACCAAGGTCAATAGAACAGACAGGTTTTTTAAACACACCAGAACTCTTAGTTTCAGTTCAAAACTGCTGTGCTATTCAGAAGTTCCTGTTCTTCAATACTAGTGTTGATTGGTCCCACCAGAACATGGCCAAGTTCCTTTTTTTGAACTGCAACTCTCAGACCCCTTCCCCCAGCATAGTGATGGGCCATGTTTGACCATCGGGTTCTGGGAGTTTTAGACCAAAAAAGTAACTATTGTCAAGCTTTCATCTTAGTTCCTGGCTGGCATTCTGCACAGGCTTTTGTTTTTTCGTTCTAATTCTTCATATGTGGAATTATGTATGGATTGTGCTACACAACCATTGTGTTGGATGGAAAGATCATGCAACCGAATGTACTAACCAAAGCACAGGCAAATCTGCAAGCACAATGGCTCTGCATGTGCAACTCTGCATCCAAAAGTTGAACTGAGTATAGATGTTCTGTATCAGATCAAAAATAAACAACCACTTGTGCATCCATCTACACAGATGTAAGATGCTAACAGGATCCTGGTCATTCTTTCCCTCAAGCTTGTCAACACCTGCAGATCACATCCAGATAGGCATTATAAATTTTTATCAAAAATGTTGCTCTTTTGTACCTTTTCAGCTCCAAGTGACCATGACTGCTAAATGTAAAAGGCAGGCTAATTTGAAGATGCCAGCCACAGCGACTGGAGAAACGTCAGGAATAAACTCTTCTAGAACACAGCCTCAAAGCCCAAAAATCCCACAGAAAACTATGCAGACTAATTTTGTTTTGTAAAATGTCATGCACACTGATATTAATGGCGGAAATATTCAAAAACATTCCCTCCCTATTTTAAGAAAATTGCATGGTTTGTTAGTGTTGAGTAACCCTGATGAAAAGAATCCTGGGCTACATCTGGGCTACAGACGTGATGCAGTTTCACACCACTTTAACTGCCATGGCTCAGTGCTATAGAATTATGGGATTTGTAGTTTTGTGAGTTATTTAGCCTTTTCTGTCAAAGAACTCTAGTGTCACAACAAACTATAAACTACATAGGATGGAGCCATCACCATTAAGGCAATTTCAAACTACATTAATTCTGCAGTGCAGATGCAGCCCAAGAATGATAAGAATGTTCACAATCTGGGACTTATTCTGCACAGATTTTGCACATGGTTGTTTTGAACACCATAAGAAACAGCATTTTTGGCACAGAAAATATTATTTCTACATAGAAGTATGATTTTCTGCACAGAAAATGCTATCTCCTACACAAGAAATTTATAATGGGAGGAGGTTCATTCTGCACGGAAAATGTTGTAACTGCGGATTTATGCTGCACAAAATTCACATATGGTTGTACAGCTTTTTTTTTCCTATGCAGAAAATCTGTTTTCTGCACAAATTTGCACAGAATACAGCTGGAGTTCCAAACCTTTGCACAGAATACATTCTGAGTTGCTTTGAAAACTATGTGGCTTTTGAAGACTTTCTTGCAGCAGGAAGAAAATTGCCAAAATTACTCATTGCTTCCCTCAAGAAGAGAATTAGTGACAAAGGCGGGGTACATTTTTTATCATCTTTGGCAAGAAAGAAAGTCCTTGACACTCCATTGGGAAAGTGCTCAACTTCTCGGAGATTTTTGACATTTTAAGATATTTTATTTGGGGGGGGGGTCATTTACATGAAAACCTTAGACTTTGGTGCAAAACCCCAAAATATTTTGTGCAGCATAGTGTGTTTTGCACAAAATATACAGCTTTCTGTGCAAAATCCAAGGCTGAGATCCCATACCATGGGCTGTAGTATAGAACTTTACAATTATGGAGGCATGCTATTTACATAATATGTAACCATGTTAGAGAATTGCAATGATGCACAATGGGGGCACCACACAAGTTGTCTTGTTGTGGAGCAGGGGCTCCCACTCCATAATGGGGCACTGCAAAAATGGGGACATTTTTCTGGACAGGTACAGGGCACCCATGACTTTCCAGTATCCACTCTTCTGGGTTACCATTGCCATGTGGCTTTGTTTTGTGGACATTGTCTCCATTTTCCTTGTGCTGTCATTTGTACCAGGATAGCCCAGCCCACAAAATGCCATATCCTTGCACACTGTGCTTTTTGCATAATGGCCACACTGCTTACTCCACTTGTGCAATGGTTCCAATGGTGCAACTACAACAATGCTCCCTTCCTGGAATTACAAACATTGCACAATACTGCAATTAAATGCACATTTTCTGACCTCAAGACTGAGGTCCTTGAACAAAAGAAATTCGGAGAAAGATTGGACAGAGAAACAGCTGAATTATAATGTATCTACAAACTTCAGTCCATCAACAGTGGGTTGCACAATGGCTTCCTGGCACACTACACATATTATCTCAGTAGACTCTCTTATCCAGTTTATCATATGTCCTTTCTGGTTCTCAGTCTGCACACACCACATTCCAAAACTTCCTTCACCATTCATGTCCATTCATAGCCATCTACTCTGGCTTTAGGCAACATCTTTCCTCCTGTGTTTGTCCCCCAACAACCATAGCCATAACTGAACTTGTCACTTCATGACCATGCCCACAAGTTTTGCAGTTCTATGGCTATTCATACAGTCTTATTATAAAGATCCTTCCTGGGCACCAGTTCACTCTATGCACCTGAGGAAGTAGACCAAGTCTATGAAAGCTTATGCTACAACATTTTTTGTTCAGTTAGTCTCAAAGATGCTGTCAGATCCCTTTCCACAATCATAAGTTGGTTTACAATGTTGTAACTTTCCAACAGGGATTTCAGCCGAGGTATGTTACTGGGATATTTTTTGTGCAAGCCCCCAATTCTTCACACTTTTTTGCAACCTTTTGCATCTTTTCCTCCAAAAGTCCTGAAGTGAGAAAAATATTTAAAAAAACATTCAGATAATTTCAGGATAATGTACCAGTATTTATGGTTAAAAGAAGCCAGTGCATTCCAGTAAGGAATTTGATACCAACAATCTTGCATAAACAACAGACATGAAAAAGTCATGGTTTTGGAGTATAAATCCCAGAATTCCCTATGACATTCTGGAAGTTATAGCCAGAAAAAAAATAATTTTTCCAAATACTGGGTGTTAGTGCTACGACCTGAACCTTGAAAGTATAGGTGTTGTTGTGTTTACCTTGTTGGTCCTAGCTTGGTGTTTCTGCAATTATTGCCTGCAATAGCTGTAGTAAGGAAAGCAGCAGTAGAGTGATGTGAGCATCACTCTGTAAAGGCAGGCTGCTGTTTTCTACTATGAGCACCCTGAAGACATATGCTTGTTATTTGCAGCCTGTTCCCCTATTAGTAATGCTGAACTTGACTGTTGCATTACCTTTTATGATCTGCCTGGAGCACCACCAATATTGTAAATCTTTCCAATTGCTACTGGTTGATTTTTCTTTCTTTACCTTTATAGGACCAAAAAGCCAGGGAGAGGTTCTGTCTCCAGAAGGATCTAGTGATAAAGCTTTCCCCTGCACTGTACCATTTCAGGTAGAGGAAGGACTAAGAAAAGTTCTGTCATATAGCAAAATTGCATGCTAGTAGGAAAGATAGTGAAACTTTATAGCTGGAATCCCACTGGATTCTTATATAATCCTATGTTCCTACAAAAATGGTTAGACATTTTTGTCTCATGTGGGATGTTCCCATTCATTTCAAGACTTTGGAAGCAGAGATCCATGGGCAATGCTATTATGCCTGCAAGTGCTCATTGCACATGTATGGCCATTTAACATATCACATGGTTGGGCATTTGGTTGAGCACTCAGTTCCACATTTTGTGTCTTGGCTCCATTGCACAGAATTGCCTTTCAACACATGGGATGTGCAGCACAATTAATTCATAACTCCGCATGAAGAGATGCAGAGCTACACACATGGATGCAGGGCCTGCTCATCCATATAGGTGAACTAGGCAGCCGCTTAGGGTGGCAAAATTTAGGGGCGGCTTGGTGGCTTTTTTTTTTGTATATTTTTTTGGTGTAATTAAACAATATTAAAGTGAAAACTTATTAGAGCAAGTAATGTAAAAGCAAGCTACCGTATGGCAGTTTCTTTGTACAATGCCCAAAATATAAATGTGCACACACACCCCCGTGTCCATGGTACGGTCACATGGTACATCATCCACCTTCTGCATGTGCTTGAATGTAACCTCAAGGTCAACAGCCCCCTCTCCTCTCACTGCCCATCTGCCTTACCCTTGGTGCCACAACAAGGAACACAAGTCGCCAGTCGTCTTGAGTTTACCGTTTTCATGTTTTGCATTTTTGATAGTGATCATGTGATAGTGTTTCAGAGTTTGTGTTCAATTTTGAATGTTTACCTAGTACATTCATAGGTGCGACAGGGGGTGCCAAAATACTTCTCGCCTAGGGTGGCCAAATACCTAGAGCCAGCCCTACCCTGATATAGGATCTCAACTTCTTTTTTATGTGGGGGACTGCTCAGAGGATCATGATGGATGGCAAAGATTAGTTCTACAATGAAATAAGCCTTGTGAAGATAACTTTGGATAACGTTTTGTCCTTCTCAGGTCTTGCTTGATTGCCATATTTGGAATCAGAAAATTAATTTCCCTCTTCTGATAGGTAGTGAATACCAGGGGGAGAGGTTATCTGGATATGCTAAGACAGATGGTGTTCCAAAGAATTAAGTACAAGTATACTATAAGGACACAGAGAGGAAGAGACTAAAATGTATGACTACAATTTGAAGACCCCAATGTATACAATCCTTATTTGGGCCATAACCTAATCAGGGTTATATTGTGCTATGCAAGTCTTCTGTTGAATGGCAACAACATGCATATAGTTTAAAAGCAGGACTCGACTGGGGCACAGCAAGGCCTGAGAGGCTCTTTAAAACCATTTCGTGACACCAGTGATTCCCAAATAAACCTGTTTAGAAAACACAGAATCCATGAATTAAAAAACTGGAAGTACCCCAAGGATCAACTGGCCTGCAGATACACAGAATGTGTCCTGTCGGCCACATGCAGCTGCTGGGCTTTATTTTATGACTACTGAAGCCCTCTACTAGTTCCCTAAACCCTCATTTAAAAAAAAAATCCATACAATTTTTGCCTGAAAAGTACACAGAAGATCCCTCAGATATGCAAAAAATGGAAAAACATCAACACTTCACCTATACAACCTGCTGAAATGTTCTGTTACTTTCAAATGTTTTTATTCATTCATTCATGTAAATTATTTCTTTATTTAAATACTTTGTTTTCCTCTGTTTTTATTATTGTTGTGTGCCTTTAATTAATTTCTGACTTAGAACGTGTTAAGGAAAATGCAACATGGGACATACAGTAGAAGAAATAAAACATGTATGTGAGAGTCACAGTGACTAAGCAAAAGCAATTAAGAAGCCACACAGGTGTAAAAGCTAATGTAATTTAGAAGGCTTGAATGCCAA
Organism: Sceloporus undulatus; assembly: GCF_019175285.1. Classification (NCBI taxonomy): domain Eukaryota; kingdom Metazoa; phylum Chordata; class Lepidosauria; order Squamata; family Phrynosomatidae; genus Sceloporus; species Sceloporus undulatus. Next base: position 321,327,433 of record NC_056523.1, read on the forward strand.
GGACAGAATTATAGAGTGTACAATTGGAAGCACCTGAGATTCATTAAGTGTACAAGGTGAGATGATGAAATCCTTAAGTATGGGTTGAACTATGTGAACCAATCAAATGAATGTACATGCCCACTGGGTGGAAACTGACTAAGTGGGTGGTGTTTAACAATGGCTATAATAATTGCTATGTTTGCCAATGTATTTCGTGGAGTAGTTTGGGTAGTTGGAGTAGATTGGAGTGTTTTGAAGATATTAGAGATTGTGATTTGTAGGGCATATAGTATTTGTATATAGTAGAATAAAGTAGATCTTTTATATAAGATTACTGAGTTGTCTGGTGTCTTGAGTGAAGATACAAGAGCCAGCAGAATCCTGGAGAAGTTTGGAGACATCTCAGGAAGAAGATTGAGAAGGCTTGGAGAGTTTGTCAGGGTCTTCAGCCTATTCTCTGAAACTCTGCTGTTTTGGAAGAAAAGCATTAACCACTGACCAAAGCTGGTCAGCTCCGCTGTATAACAAGGTGGTGAGTTAGAGCCAGAGGTGAAGAGCTACAACTCCCATCATCCCTGACAGAACGACCCTAAGGCAAACCTCCTGGAGCAGAGGAGGTCACTTCACATACACAAGAGGCAGACAGCTGGACGAATGTCACACAGAGTAGTAGGCCAAGAAGGGATTGTTCAGGGAGCTTGCAGCTAGAGAATCGATTCGAAGCTCTTTCCCTTACCAAGGAGGATGAAGAAGAGCAGCATGGACAGACTTCAGGGACAGAGCAGGCAAGCCTGAGAGTCCCACCCAAGGGAACAGCCGCTGCTAAACCTCATAGGAGGTGTGTGGTCGTAGTGGGGGACTCCTTGCTGAGGGGTACAGAAGCAGTGATTTGTAGGCCTGACAAGATGTCTCGAGAGGTGCGTTGTCTTCCAGGGTCAAAGATCCATGATGTGACAGAGAGGCTGACAAGACTGGTCAAGCCTACTGACCAATACCCCTTCCTTTTGGTCCACGTGGTAACCAATGATACTGCAAGACACAGCCTGCAGAACATAAAAAGGGATTACGAGGCGTTTGGTAGGAAGCTGAAAGGAATGGTTGTCATCTCGTCTCTTCTGCCAGTTGAAGGGCATGGTCCAGGAAGGGAGAGGAAAATAGTGGATGTGAACAACTGGCTTCGCCGATGGTGCCACCGAGAACGATTTGGATTCTTTGATCATGGGCTGCGGTTCCATGAGGAGGGACTTCTTGCAACGGATGGGTTGCATCTCACGCCAGTTGGAAGAAATGTTTTTGCCAACAGTCTCAAGAACTTGATCAGGAGGGCTTTAAACTGAGTTCTGTGGGGAAGGGAGACAATATTAAGGAAGGCGAAAGGGCTGGAGAAAATAGTCAAACTGACATAGAGGAAACAAGACAAATAGTACAAGGACCCAACAGTGGGAAGCAAAAATAAATAAATAAATAACTTGCACAGGCAGCAAATAAAGGGGACCCATGGTCTTAAATGTCTCTACACTAATGCACAGAGCATGGGAAATAAGCAAGATGAACTCGAACTCCTAGTACAACAAAGCAAATATGATATAATAGGCCTCACTGAAACCTGGTGGGATGAGTCTCATGATTGGAATGTGGAAATAGAGGGGTATAACCTTTTAAAGAGAAATAGGCCAAACAGAAAAGGAGGAGGAATAGCACTATATGTCAGAGATATTTACACCAGTGAAGAGATCCAGGACATCAATCCTGGAAGCCAGGTGGAGAGCATCTGGATAAAAATTAAAGGGGAGGGAAACAACAAGGATGTTATGGTGGGAGTCTACTACAGACCCCCAAGTCAGACGGAGGAATTGGATAATATCTTTCTAGAACAGATAACCACACAGTCAGAAAAGAAAGATGTATTAGTGATGGGAGACTTCAACTATCTTGATATTTGCTGGAAGTCAAACTCAGCAAAATCCTCAAGGTCTAGCAAATTCCTCACTTGCCTGGAAGACAATTTCATGGTCCAAAAGGTGGAAGAGGCAACAAGGGGGTCAGCTATTTTGGATCTGATCCTAACCAACAAGGATGACTTGGTTAATAGGGTGCAAGTGGTGGGATCATTAGGTGGAAGTGACCATGTTCTCCTGGAGTTTGTTATACAATGGAAAGGAGAAGCCAGGCATAGTCAGACACACATTCTAGACTTTAGGAGAGCGGATTTCAGTAAACTTAGAGAAGAATTGAGGATGATCCCGTGGTCAGAGATACTAAAAGGGAAGGGAGTTCAGGACGGATGGGAGTTTCTCAAAAGAGAGATGCTGAAGGCACAATCTCAAACAGTTCCAGTGAGAAAGAAAAATGGGAGGTGTCTCAAGAAACCAGGATGGATGACTAAGGAACTTTCAACCGAGCTAAGTTTTAAACAGAGCATGTATAAGAAATGGAAAAGGGGGGAAATCACAAAAAAGGAATTCAAAGAAATAGTAGGCCTATGTAGGGGTCAAGTCAGAAAAGCTAAAGCGCAGAATGAACACAGGCTTGCTAGAGAGGTTAAAAAGAATAGGGATTTTTTGGATATGTCCACAGCAAAAGGAAGAAGAAGGAAACGGTAGGGCCACTGTGTGGAGAAGATGGCAAAATGCTAACAGAAGACAGAGAAAAGGCAGAATTACTCAACACCTTCTTTGCCTCAGTCTTCTCAGAAAAGGCAAAGGGTGCTCAACCTGAGGATAATGGAGCAGAGGACAGAATAGGGGAATTTCAGCACAGAATAAGTAAAGAGATATAGAGGAATACCTTGTTAATCTAAATGAATTTAAGTCTCCGGGACCAGATGAACTACATCCAAGGGTATTAAAAGAACTGGCAAATGTAATATCGGAGCCATTGGCAATAATCTTTGAAAACTCCTGCAAAACAGGAGAGATCCCAGCCGACTGGAGGAGGGCAAACGTTGTCCCCATCTTCAAAAAGGGGAAAAAAGAGGATCCCAACAATTATCGTCCAGTTAGTCTGACATCAATACCAGGAAAGATTCTGGAGCAGATCATTAAACAGAGAGTCTGTGAACATCTAGAAGGCAATGCCATAATCATAAAAAGTCAACATGGATTTCAGAGAAAGAAGTCATGCCAGACAAATCTGATCTCTTTCTTTGATAAAATTACCAGCTTGGTAGATGAAGGGGATGCTGTGGATGTAGTATATCTTGATTTCAGCAAGGCCTTTGACAAGGTTTCCCATGACATTCTTGCAAACAAGCTTGTAAAATGTGGGCTAGACAAAGTAACTGTTAAATGGATCTGTAATTCGTTGACTGGCCGAACCCAAAGGGTGCTCAACAATGGCTCCTTTTCATCCTGGAGAGAAGTGACCAGTGGCTCTGTCCTGGGCCCAGTGCTATTCAACATCTTTATCAATGACCTGGATGACAGAATTGGGAGCACACTTATCAAATTTGCAGATGACACCAAATTAGGAGGAATAGCTAATACTCCAGAGGACAGGATCAACATTCAAAATGATCTGAATAGACTAGAAAGCTGGGCCAAAGCTAACAAAATGAAATTCAACACAGAGAAATGTAAGGTATTGCACTTAGGGCAGAAAAATGAAATGCACAGATATAGGATGGGGGACACCTGGCTGAATGAAACTACATGTGAAAGGGATCTGGGAGTCCAAGTAGACCACAAGTTGAACATGAGTGAACAGTGTGATGCGGCAGCTAAAAAGGCCAATGCAATTTTAGGCTGCATCAATAAAAGTATAGTGTTTAGATCAAGAGAAGTAATAGTGCCACTGTATTCTGCTCTGGTCAGGCCCCACCTGGAATATTGTGTCCAGTTCTGGGCACCACAATTCAAAAAGGACATTGAGAAACTGGAGCGTGTCCAGAGGAGGGCGACTAAAATGGTGAAGGGTCTGGAAACCTTGCCCTATGAGGAACGACTCAGGGAGCTGGGGATGTTTAGCCTGGAGAAGAAAAGGTTAAGAGGTGATATGATAGCCCTGTTTAAATATTTGAAAGGATGTCATATTGAGGAGGGAGCAAGCTTGTTTTCTGCTGCTCCAGAAAACAGAACCCAGAACAATGGATGCAAGCTCCAGGGAAAGAGATTCCACCTCAACATTAGGAAGAACTTCCTGACAGTAAGGGCTGTTCGACAGTGGAACAAACTCCCTTGGAGTGTAGTGGAGACTCCTTCCTTGGAGGTCTTTAAGCAGAGACTAGATAGCCATCTGCTGGGGATGCTTTGATTTGGATTTCCTGCATGGCAGGGGGTTGGACTGGATGGCCCTTGTGGTCTCTTCCAACTCTATGATTCTATGATTCTATTACTGGTTATCTTGGCAAGATTTGTTCAGAGAGGGGTTTGCCACTGCTTGGTTTAAAGCATTAAACATTAAAAAAAATAAAAAAATAAAATACATTAAAATACATTAAAATACATTGTTGCTGTTGCATGCCTCCAACTCATTTTTAACTTCTGGTAACCCTAACGTGAACCTGTCATAGAGTTTTCTTGGCAGGTTTTTTTAGAGGAGATTTGCCATTGCCTTCCCTTGAATCATAGAATCATAGAGTTGGAAGAGACCGCAAGGGCCATCCAGTCCAACCCCCAGCCATGCAGGAAATCTCAATCAAAGCATACCCAACAGATGGCCATCCAGCTTCTGCTTAAAGACCTCTAAGGAAGGAGACTCCACCACACTCCGAGGGAGTTTGTTCCACTGTCAAGGCTTAGAGAATGTGGCTTGCCCAAGGTTACCCAGTGGGAATTGAAACCTGATTTCCAGAGTCATCATCCAACACTCAAATCACTACACTAAGTGAGTCTCACCAACCTTAAAAACAGCCAAGCCATAGTTAATTGGTAAAAGCCAGATGTCACAGAAATGTTTGGGCCTTCTGTTGGAAGGAGAGCAAGGAAGGGAGTTCCAAAGTCTGGGTGCTTCCACCAAGAACGCCCCCTCCCTTGCTCCCACCAAATGAGCCTGTGAAGGTGGTAGGACAGAGGGAAGGTCCTCTCCAAATAATCTCAGAGCTCTAATGGAATAATATAACGCAGAAACAATCCTTCAAATAACTTGGTTCTCATTGGGCTCACCATAAGTTGGAAGCAACTTGAAGGCACACAACAAGAACAGAGAGAACCAGTGTGGTGCAGTGGATTGAGACCTGAGTTGGATCTCTGGGAGACCAGCGTTTGAATCCTTAGTCAGCCATAGAAGCAATTAGGTAACCTTGGCCAAGTTGCACTCTCTCAGCCTCAGATTTGCAATGGTTTGCAATGGCAAACCTCCTCTGACTCAGTCCTGCCAAGACAACCCTATGATAGAGTCACCATTAGTCAGAGTTGATATAACAGCAACAGTAAAACCAACAACAAAGGCATCAATAGGATTCTGTCCAATGTCAGTCATCGTCATCATCATCATCATCATCATCATCATCATCATCATCATCATCATCTCCCAGTGTTTCGACCCAGTGGTCCTCAGCTTCAACACAACACTAATAGAGCGTGAGGCTCACTGTTTTGCCCCTGAGGATGCTAAGGACACTGAATGGGTGCAGACCAGAGAGAGTTCGAATCTCAACCTGTGACAATGATAAAGAGAGATTTGTGATTAAGCAATTCTCAACCCGCCTTCCTGTCTGCCCACAGAGCACTACTTAACAAATCTCCCTTTGCCTTTTACTTATTTTAATTTTTTTTTTTCGTGCTTTGAGTGGTTAATGTTGTGGTAACATCCCTAAATTACCATTCAGTTATTTTTTCCCCTCTCTCTTTCCTTGTATAAGGGCAAGATGCTACTCTGCTTTCTAGACACTTCTGCAAATGTTTGTTCAAGGAGACCACATATTAATAATGAACGTCTTCAATGGACAGGAGGAAAAGCAAGGGAGAGGAAAGGGACGTAGGGGCTTTCAACTCAGGAACATGTTGCTCTGTACTCTATTACGCTGTCATTTCATTCAGTTTATGGAACTAACAAGAGGGGAAATGACAACAAGGCTAATTATAATGGCTGTCTGCTTCTTTGACTGATTTTGCGGCAATTGCTAAAATAGACTCCCAACTGCTGTCTTCACTGCTTGTGTTCTTTAACCAGCAGCTCTTGAATAGCCTAACTTCATCCACATTGACTCATGCTCAAAGATCTCCTGCACGTCTGCCAGGATAGCCCTGCATGTATTCTGAGAACAAGCATGTCCCATTTGTGCAGTTTTTGCAGTGCAGAAATAATCCCATTTGACACCACGTTAACTTCATAGGCTATGGAAATCTGGGAACTGTAGTTTTGTGAGATGGTTAGCTTTCTCTGTCAGAGCACTCTGTTGTCACAGGAAACGACAACTCTCCAAATTCCATAGCATTGAGCCATGGCAGTTAAAAGTGGTGTCAAATTATTTCTACTGTGTGGATACAGCCTCAGATCTCTTGAGCCTTTTGAAACAAAAGTGTAAGATGAGTGTAAACTATAAACAGACAAAATCTTGTCAGATATTGGAAGTTAAATGGGTTTGGGCTTCGTTAACACTTGGATGGGAGCCCACCAGAGAAAACTAGGGATTTCTGTGTAGAATCAGGAAAGAATCCTGCCTCAAATTTTGAGGAATCACAAGTGCCAAAGTTATCACCATTGGACTGAATGGCCCAATCTCATGGGTTGCTTGCTTCTGAGGTCAGAATGAGGCACCAGCGATGATCATATGGCTGGGCACCTTGTTCTGATCTCAGAATGAGTGACTGGCGGCAATGGCAGATGCATAGGGCAGCTCAGCGCGATGCTTCTGCAGACAGTCAACACAGCACAAAAATAAAGGGCCCTTCCTGGCAGATTCTGTGTAAAAGGTAAGTTTTTAAAATTTGTGTTAAGGGTGTTATACTCCAGTTCTGGTGCTGAACATGCTGGATGTCATCTGGACTGTTCACACCAGACCCAGGGTTTGGGCTGTGCATCGTCTGAACAGGATGCCACCAGAAAAACAGGCCTTTTGAACCATACAAGCAAGGCCCCTAGAATTTAAAAACCAATAGTTTAGAGCCAGTATGTTGTAGTGGTTTGAGTGTTGGACTAGGACTTTGGAGATCAGGGTTCGAATCCCAGCTCTACTACATAAACTGACTGGGTGAACTTTGGTGAGTCACACTCTCTTAGCCTGAGAGGATGGCAATGGCAAAGCTCCTCTGAAGGAATGTGCCAAGAAAATCCTATGATAGGTTTGCCTGGGGGTTGCTGTAAGTCAGAAATAACTTGAAAGAACATAACAACAATAACAACAGCCAAGTTTCTTCTGAGGAGCTGAACTCATCGTTCTTCTCCATACAAAATCATTTTTTGTTGCTCCAAGTTCTCTTCATTCCATCAGTACAATTCAGAGTTGGTAGGGTCATTTACTTGCTGCTACCTGTTCACTTTTAAGTCAGAAATCTTTGCAATTCTATGGCAACCCATCCAAAGATGGGTTGTCATATGCGTGCTTAGTCTGCTGTCCAGCTACTAACTACTGATGGAAGAATTCAAAGCCTCTGCTCTTCCTTTTGATGGTTCTTTTCTTGGGGCAGGCAACCTTCTTGACAGACGGTCACTCTCCGTAAAATGGGATATTTGAACACACTACCAAATTTGCCTAGTAGTGACTAGGAATTAGATCCACAGAAGAGCTCTTTTAAAGTGTTACTCAACTGTTTTATAGGCCTGAAAATGTGTGAAAGGAGAACATCACATGGGAGGAATAACCATTGACATACCTTCAAATTGTCTCAATCTGCCAGGGATAGCCCTGACCAATCCTGTGTTATCCCACTTTTTTCAGCTGCATTTAAAATGTCCCAGTTTCTCTCTTCCCCTCCTACTTCGCCTTTTGTCCTCAGCATAATTCAATTGCTGCAAACCAAATTGAAACTCATCCCCCCCCCCCAACATTTGGACAAGATGACAAAAGTAATACATGAGAGAGAAACTGGGATTAATGGGGACTGTCCCCGCCAAAATGGAATTATTGGAGGGTATGGGAAAGTGCAGTTGCATTCAGATCCTCAATTGAGGCTTCCCCTTGGTTCGATGCTAGGGAATTCTGGGAACTGTAGTTTTGTGAGACATTTAGCCTTCTTTGTCAGACAGCTCTGGTGCCACAACAAATTACAATTCCCAGGATTCCCTAGCACTGAGCCAGGGCAGTTAAAGTGATCTCAAACTGGATTATTTCTGCAGTGTCAACTGGACCTATAGGATGCCTCAAGGAGAAGCCTCCTTCGAGGATCTGAATGCAACTGCACTTTCCCATACCCTCCAATAATCTCATTTTGGCGGGGACAGTCCCCATTAATCCCAGTTTCTCTCTCTTCCTCCCACGTCCCCCTTTGTCTTCAGTTTACTTCAATTGCTGTAAACTGAAGTCAGCATGTAAATTAAATAATCCATTAATTCAGCAGCCGGGGGGGGGGGGGAGAGGGGGAGGGGCAGAATCTTCCACTTCCCAGTAGACTCAGGCAAAAGCAAAGTGCAGCATCGTCTTCTAGCTTTTATGTTCTTTCTCATAGATTACTTTGTAAATCAAGTGCTGAACTAGATAGACCATGGTCTAATCCAACATGTCTCTTCTTATTTTATTTTTTTTTTGGGGGGGGAGGGTCTGTCCTTCTTTTCTTTTGGATGTTTAATTAGTGACTTTAAAATTCTTTCTTTCTTTCTTTCTTTCTTTCTTTCTTTCTTTCTTTCTTTCTTTCTTCTTCCCACCCAACCAACTGCACTGATGTGCAAACTGCATGGATGGGGCCCACGGTATTTTTTGTAGTGAAGAGGCATATCCCTTGTAGCTTAATGTGGGCCTCTGCCGTACCATGCGGTGAGCATAATGTGTCCTCCCAGGGAACATTTGCATAAAGGATAAATAAGAGAATCACAATGTGAAGTTTATTCATTTTTAAATCCTGCCGCGTTTGTGATTGAAGGCCCAAGCTCAGATGTTTTCCTGATGCGTACCATTAAGGCACAGGGCTTTGCCTAATGCCTCTTCTGGTACTGCAGGGGGACATAAATGGGGGCTGTTTCCCTACGCTGGAGCCTCATTTCCAGCATGCAACACTTGACTGGGGAGCAGGGAGCCTCCCTTCCACATTATCTTGAAGCGGGCCCGCTCTCTTTAATTTGCTGTAACCGAGCCAGCACATTAAATACAAAACATATTGATGTTCCCAAAGAACCCTGGAGGGTCTTTAGCCTTCCTTGTCAAAGGAGCTGCATGCTTCTGGGGGGACCAAACAGGCATTTTGCCACAGTAAGAACGGTTTGCGCACGGCTGGCAGGAGTGCTGCTGACAGAGTGTTGTGATGTTCCCATTTAACTTATTTGAAGGAGAAAGTACTCGGAGCAAAAGCTGTTTTTTCATCCTGCACAAAATCAGGGTGAATGGAGAGCATATGCAACATTTCGCAGATGGAAACTGCAACATCAGTATGCTCAAAATGGTCATCAGTGTTATCAGTAAGGAAGAACACACAAGCTAAGAGAGGTTGCTGCAGTTTGCTTTTGTCTAAATCTACTGGGAAGGGAAAATTCTGCCCTCTTTTGATGCAAGTATAGCTGGCCCTCCGTATTTGCAGTTTTTACTTTTGTGGACTGGATTATTTGCAGCTTTCATTATTATATTCTCTCTAGTAATCTCTAGGTCCCTCAGCTTAACTGGAGTCAACACATTGACCATAGAGTTGAGCTTGGGAGTCTAGAAGTTCCTAGAGAAAACACTTCTTTAGACATTTGTAGGTCCTCTAGCATGATTCTACAGTTGGTTCCAGGGCCCCTGTGGATACCTAAATCAATGGATACTCAAGTCCCATGGCATAGTAAAATGGTGTCCCTTATATAAAATGGCAAAATCAAGGTTTGCCTATTGGAATATATATATATATATATATATATATATATATATATATATATATATATAT